>NC_092712.1:132228678-132535885 GCF_047496885.1 Scyliorhinus torazame
GGCATTAATTGGCTTGGGTGGGATGAAAGTGGCAATGTGGGTGGGTCCCCACCTGCCACCCTCTGCCTGATTAAATGCTACCCCGCGCTACCAAACCTTCCACGGGAGGGCTCATGATTCCATCCCGAGTCTCTAGTTTGGCAGGAGTGGCTTAATCGTTTCTAATTATTAGTCAAGGTCATTTGCTCTGAAGTTTTTGCATTGTATGACAGATGCAATAAAACTTGTTGGGAGCATGAATGTTCACAAATGCATCTTATCCTTATAAAATTGGCGCATATTAGCTCAATGGTTTTAACCTTGCTTGTAATAAACCTGAAAGCAAGGTTGTAAGTGTTGTGGTTAGTGCTGAGGTGTTGCTTTCTGCATGTTGGTATGCATTATTTACTTGGTGACCTTTCATATAGTTTACGATTGTGTATCAGTGGCATTTTTGCAAAAAGTTTGCTGTGCTACATTCCACTATAGGTGGAATTGTTGATGCTATACTTCATATTGCAACTAATATTTTTATGGGAACTGAGAATTCCTTTGGTTGTTCCCATAGTGTGGCAAGAATTGTCTCATTATCTCAAGGAGTCATACAGAGAAAGTCATTTCTACCTGTCAGAAGCGATCTGCCTTTGCTGCCTCCACTTCACTGCAGAGTCAATTACAGCGACAGAATAAAACTAGACACATTCCTATGGGAGTGGGGCAAGTAGAGCATTCAAACTGCAACTCACTGGATGGGTAAAGATATAGGACAGGGTTTTCCCCAAAAATGATTCAGGGTGCCATTCAGTAGACAAAAGTTAAAGTCTGCTTTTGGCCGGGTTTTTCCCACTGCAATGCCGAGAATTACCCCGCAATTCAAAGGCATATGCCCTTTTTATCGAGGCCATACTCAGATTTCCTGATGACGAGCTGACCTCGGTCAACCTGCTTTATTGACCCCCATTACCCCCCCCCCCCAACCTTGACAAGACCCCTGGGAACTCTACCACCCTCCAATGGCCAAGGTCCCCCCCCCCCCCCGCCCCCAGGGCCCGAACCCTGGCAATGCCAACCTGGCACCCGGGCACCCTGGCACTGTCAGCTTTTCACACTGGCAGTATTACTCGGCATCCTCGGTGACACTGCCGGGTGTCCATGCGGCATTGCCAGGGCAGCAGGCTGGCAGTGTCAAGGTACACGGGTACCAGGCAGAGTGCCAGGATACCACCCTGCCTTGTCCCCGACCACCTGGGGTCTCTAATGTCCTGTGAGACCCCCCAAGGTGCCGTTACACCTGTTCCACATTTGGGTAGATCAATACCAAACGGCGTCCTGGTGAGGTCTCGTTGGTGCAACAGTTCACTGCTGGGCGTCAGGTGAATCTGGCATACAGGTATCTAATTAAGCCAAATGCATCAGTTAAATGTGCAGATCTGCATCTTTGTAAGCAAGGTCAAGATCCCGATCGAGCCAGGCGGGGCGAATCGGGTGACATGGCGATGCACCAATTGACACCAATTAAGAATAATTTCCATCTCATTAACAAGATGGAAGCCCAATCGAATGGCCTCTCGAGACCTAACCAGCTCCCCAGCGACAGATCACATGGGTGCCGTTTAGCATTCCCCTTTAAAAATGGGAACCTCTCGCAATAAGAACATAAGAACTAGGAGCAGGAATAGGCCACCTGGCCCTTTGAGCCTGCTCCGCCATGCAATGAGATAATGGCTGATCTTTTGTGGACTCACCTCCACTTTCCCGCCTGAACACCACAACCCTTTATTCCTTTATTCTTCAAAAAACTATCTATCTTTATCTTCACTGAGCAGGGAATTCCATAGATTCACAACCCTTTGGGTGAAGAAGTTCCTTCTAAACTCAGTCCTAAGTCTACTTCCCCTTATTTTGAGGCTATGCTCCCTGGTTCTGCTTTTAGCTGCCAGTGGAAACAACCGCCCCGCATCTATCCTATCTATTCCCTTCATAATTTTATATGTTGATATAAGATCCCCCTTCATCCTTCTAAATTCCAATGAGTATAGTCCCAGTCTACTCAACCTCTCCTCGTAATCCAACCCCCTCAACTCTGGGATTAACCTCCTCTGCACACCCTCCAGCGCCAGTACGTCCTTTCTCAGGTAAGGAGACCAAAACTGAACACAATACTCCAGGTGTGGCCTCACTAACACCTTATACAGTTGGAGCATAACCTCACTAGTCTTAAACTCCATCCCTGTAGCAATGAAGGACAAAACTCCATTCGCCTTCTTAATCACCTGTTGCACCTGTAAACCAATGTTTTGCGACTCATGCACTAGGACACCCAGGTCCCTCTGCACAGCTGCATGTTTTAATATTTTATTATTTAAATGATAATCCCTTTTGCAATGGCTGCTGAGTGAATCAGAGGAGGTGAGTAGCCATTTTCATTTTCGCCCATGCAGCTCAGGGGCACTTGAGCTGCTGCCCCAGTGCTCGTGGGGGGTGGGGGAGTCTTGGGGGGAGGGGGGTGGCTGGGGGGGGCGGCAGTGGGGGGGGGGGGGATAGGCCTGCACAGGGGGCAGGGCACCTTCGATTGGGGGTCACCCCTGGGCTGGTGGGATGAGGGGTTCAGCACCTGCGGGTCCTAAAGGCCGTCCTCCACTATTGTGCATACTCATAACAGGCCAACCAACTGCTGCCTGTCTGTCCCAGTGAACACTTACAGGACAAAGCCCTGGTCACGGTTATATGTGAAGGTCACTTTAACTCCCTCTGACTGTGAGCAAAGCTATTGCTAATAAAGAATTGGCCTTGTTAGTTATAAGAGCACTTCATAGCAGCTGGATGTGTTTGTTGCATGCTCCTGGCTGCTGTTACTGTTTCCTTCCTTTTCTGTGGTCGGAAAGAAGGACAGCTTTTTCTAAGATACCTAGGCCTGGAACACCGGGCTCCGGGGAACGTATGAGTCCAAAAGGCAATCCAGTTTGAAGCAAGAAGACGCTGCGGGATCTGGTGCACGACATTGATCCAAATGGACCACCTGCTAACGTCACTGGAGAAATGGTTTTGCTGATTGCTGATGCTTTTGTTGCTGGTGTGGTGAGTGCTGCATGTAACTGACACCTCACCGTGGGCTAAAAACGCTGGAAGTCAAGGATATTGAACTGCACCTTGAGCGTCAGCAGAATATGTGGATGGCCGGATTTGGTTCCTGTGAGATTGGGCCTTGTGGGAGGGCCTGCACAGCTGTGACCCCTGGATGGAGAATGGCACTGATACATGGAACAAGTAACACATTGATTGACAGTTCATTTCGACAACAAAGGTCTGGACATGATAACACATTCTCGGGCTTATCCTCGGTTTCTGTTGAGCAACACGTGGGGAATGGTGCCATGTGTTTGTTTTTGTGAGCTGATGTAGCTTTGTGTTAGTACCAATATTGAACGGTGACATTTCCTTGTTGTTTCATGGTTAGTGTGATATGTGGACTGTTACATCGTTGATTTTCAAGGCTTTGTTACTATTGACTGTTTGATAAACAAAATATTCTCAAGTGCATTCTCGTGGGTACATGTGCCATGTCTCAGACGTGTTTTATTGCATTGGATTCCAATCAAACCGTGAGGCCTTGACATTTTGCCTGAACCCTGGGGATGTCAACACCACAGAGACAGCAGCCAACAATTTAACACCCAGGAGCTGGGCTTCAGCGCTGGGAATATCCTCACAATGAGTGGCTGAGTGTGTGGATCGGGAGAGAACACCAGAGCGCGGTCCCCTGAATGTTCCCAGGGTCTGGGGTCTGGGCTCCAGGAGCTCCTGATGTGACCAGGGTGAGTGTGCGTGTCGGGGTCCTCCAGCACAACTGGATCGGTGAATGGCACGATGAGAGAAAAGTGGGACACATAACGGTGGGAGAGACTCGGGGGATTTGAGTGTCCAAGAGTGCAAACCCTAATTGATTGTCGGTCTCTCTCCTCCTCCAATTCCTTACAGCAACCAACATGGATCGTGTTGTTGACCCCGCAGCGACAGAGCTCGTGATGCTGGTGGCAGCCCAGGCTGCCAGACACCGGAGAAGGCTACAGCAGTGCGATACAGGCTCGAGGCGACGCCACATGTGCAGGTGGCCGCCGCACACACTGCAGACCCATCTGCCCATCAGGCCGGGGAGGGACCAAGAGGAGGATGTTGGCATTGGCCCAAGCGTCGTTGGTCGTTCGAGGAGATGACGACAGCATGTGCTGCAGGAGGCTCCCTCTCAACAAGGAGGCAGTGTGCAGCTTTGCCATGTCATTGCGGACTGGGATTCCCATGGAGGAGGAGCAATGGTGGCCGTGAAGGTCACCAAAGCCCTAAACTTTAAAAAAAGAAATTCCAATTAAGGGGCAACTTAGCGTGGCCAATCCACCAACCCTGCATATTTTTGGGTAGTGGGGTGAGACCCACACAGACACGGGGAGAATGTACAAACTCCACATGGAGAGGGAAGGATCATTCTGTCTGACTTGAACTACTCACCTGAGACAGGCGATCTGGGTGATGAGGCAGTGGATCCTCACCTTTGCGTCGCAGGCCAACCTCGCTGTCAGTGACTGCTGTCTACTCATTCAACCTTGCGATCTCCAGGGCCCATTCCTCATGAGGGTGAGGAACCTCACAGGCATGCTAATATCCTGTGGGGATGAGGGGGTTTGAGGTGCCAGCCGCCGACTTGTTGTGAGGGGCGGTGTGGTGGTAATCAGGGTGGTGACAGATGGGACTGATATCAGGGGGCCAGTTTTAACTTACCCTCACAGCCCAATGGAGGTCTTTGGTCTTCTTCCTGCTCTGGATGGTGTTCCTCCTGATCATGCTGCCCGAACTGACGACTGCTGAACTGCCTCGCAGGTGGAATTGGCTGTTGCTGGTCCTTTGGCCCCGTCGGGGAAACATGGTTACCTGACTTGCAACCATGGCC
Organism: Scyliorhinus torazame; assembly: GCF_047496885.1. Lineage (NCBI taxonomy): Eukaryota > Metazoa > Chordata > Chondrichthyes > Carcharhiniformes > Scyliorhinidae > Scyliorhinus > Scyliorhinus torazame. The sequence continues at coordinate 132,233,600 of NC_092712.1, forward strand.
AGGTTGGCACTGCCAGTGTGCCAGGGGCATCGCCAGAGCACTGCCTTGTGTACAACCACCAGGAGCTCCAATGGCCAGCATGACCATCATGCACGGTCTCCACTTGTGGAGACCAAAACTAATCTGCGCCGATGTGATGCCTCATCGGTGCGGTCGGTGACTACCAGGAGCTGGGCGAATGCGACCTCAAACAGGCTGTGCATATTTAAATTAGCCTAATGGATCACGCCGTGCATAGGATTTCCCATTGAATCCACCCCAAGCCACCGTGAAACCAGTGGCAGGGCTGCGCCGTCAGCAGAACCGCATGATTTTACCAGCATGCACAGCCCAAAGATCTCGCCTAATGTTTTGAGTCCCTATTGTTATGTTTGGTCCTTTGTACTTTACGAAGGAATCCACCAAACACTTCGACTTGTCCAAACCAGAATCTTTTATTAAGTCTCGTGTGGTGAGATAACAATCTGTTACAGAGCACGTTATCATGGAGTCTGCTTATTGCTCCTTGGAATCTGCACCTAGCACGGACCATTCACATGTATGTCTTATTACCCTCTCAATCTTCTTCTGAACATGGCCGGATGTGTCTTCCTTATATCAGAGTCGCAGGCCACATGACCTTGGTTCAGAGACCGCACGGTGTGTCTGTACCGCCACCTGCTGGCTGGAGGTCGCATACCTTCCAACTATGATATAGCCCATCGTCATACCACCACACCATTCTCCTTCAAAGAAAAGTCATACAGACTTGAAATGTTAACTGTCTCTCTCAACAGTCACTGCCAGACTTGTTCAGTTTTTCCAGCATTTTCTGTTTTTATTTCAGATTCCAGGTGAATTTAGTGGAGCGAAGTATAAATTGATGCCTTTAATGAGAAGCAGTAACTAAATGTCACAATTTTAAAGGGGGTTCAGGAACTTAATTCCGCGATCATTTATGTACACAAATATTTAAAAGCAACTGGACACATTGAGAAGGTCGCTAAACAAAAATCGGACCCTTGACTTGATATTTTAAAATTATTTCACAGGATGTGAACATCACTGTCTGGACCAGCATTTATTACCCATCCTTAATTGTCCTTGAGAAGGTGGTGGTGAGCCACCTTCTTGAACCACTGCAGCCCATGTGGTGTTCGGAAAGGAGTTCCAGGAATTTGACTTTGTGACAGCGAAGAAATGGCGATATAGTTCCAAGTCAGGATGGTGTGCGGCTTGGAGGAGAACTTGCAGGTGGTGGCATTTAAGTAATGGCGTAGATAGAGCACAAAAGCAAAGAAGTTATGTTAAACATTTATCAAACAGTGCTTAGGCCTCAGCTGAAATATTCAATCCAATTCTGGGCATCACAATTTAGGAAAAATGCAACTGCCTTGAAGAGGTTACAGAGGGATTTATAAGGACCAGAACCAGAGATGAAGAACTTCAATTAAGTGTAGAGACTAGAAAAGCTTGGATTGTCCTCTTTATCACAAAGAGGATTAGGGGAAATTTAACAACATTTTGAGAAAGTACATAAGGAGAAACTGTTTCCGCTGGCAGGGTGATCAATAAGCAGAGGATACAGGTTGAATGCAGTCAGCAAAGGAACAAAAGAGGAGATGAGAAGACATTTGTTTACCCCACCAGTTAATATAATGTAGAATGTGTTGCCTGAAATGGTGGTGGAAGCACCTTAAACAGAGGAATTGGATAAATACTGAAAAATATTGTGGAGTTGTGCGGAAAGAATAAGGGAATGGGATTAATTGGCTAGGTCTTTCACAGAGCTGTCACACGAATGATGCACCAAATGGTCTCCATTCCTGATATGTGGGTGGGTCTGCAGGTGTGCGGACATTTAATCAGGTCAGAGTGTGTAGGAGGGACCCTGCTGCATTTCTACCTCTGTCTTGATTAAGTCAAGAGCAGGAAGGCTCGTGGATGCCCATACCACCTGATGCCTATTGAGGTCTAAAGTGGACAATAATGAGTCTCATTCTTCTGCTGTAAGCAGATCTGCCACCATGTGGGTAGCCCAAAAACGAACCCTGTCATGTTTGTTTGTGGGCTCACAGGGGTGGGATGGTCCTGATCAAGGGATCGGGCATTGGGAAGGTGGGGAGGGACCTGCTAAGAGCCACTCCTCTGCCCTTTCTTCTTATTCACTCCACCCCACATCCCGTATCACATTCCCTCACCTTAGCCTGGGTCCCTCACTGCTCATCGGCTTCTTGTGGGTGTTATCAGTTATCACCGCTCCCATGGCACTGTATGAAGTAGAGAACTGCAGGCCTGTGTTTGGCAGGTCTTCTCCAAAGGAGGCAATGTGGGACACTCGCCAGCTCTATAGTCAAAAGCCAAGACTTTGTATTAAATTATGTCCTATGATTCAATGATCATTTCTGAGCTGTCTTGAAACTATCTGTAGGACCAGCCTAGCTACTCTTGTAACGGTAGACGTCACAATGACAATATGATTCAATTAACATGGCTCTTTCAGGTCACTGTGTCAGAAATTTGCTAAACAATCCAGTCCATAGTTTATACGTATATGAAGTTAATGGCTGATGTCATATTTGCCCTATTTGAAATGATTTTATAGTTTACCAATGAAAAGTTGAAATATCAGATGGTACTTTCTATTCCGAAGACTACGTCCGGTGGCAGAAGGGAAAGTCGGAGTGACTTCCGCTGGCGAATGGGCCGGCTGAACATCTGAGATATTATGCTGTTCAGCTCATTACTCATGCAGCTGTGAGCACCACGTTGAATCTCATTGCAAGGCAGCACGGAAGTGGCGCTCTACCGGCATCTCAAAGGCTCCAATATCCAGGCATTGTGTTTGAACCTCACCTGACAGTCATTTTCTCTTTCACTCTTATCCTTGATTTCCTCCCCTATCCAAAATCTGGCTCCTTTCCACCCCTCCCCTGTGGCCTGCTTTGGCTTGGCATGTGTGACAGGCAATTGATTCCTCTCAGTGATGTTGTGGAAGGAAGGTGAAAGCAGCATCTACTGACCTGAGAATCCAAGAGGGGTGTGGTGGCACGGTGGCCCAGTGGTTAGCACTGCAGCCTCACAGCTCCAAAGTCCCAGGTACAATTCCGACCTCGGGAGACTGTCTGTATGGAATTTGTACTTTCTTCCCGTATCTTCGTGGGTTTCCTCCGGGTGCTCTAGTTTCCCACAGTCCAAAGATGTGCAAGTTAGGTGGATTGGCCATGATGAATTGTCCCTTAGTGTCCAAAAGTTTAGGTGGGGTTATTGGGTTGGGGGATAGTGTGGAGGTGTGGGCTTAAGTGGGGTGCTCTTTCCAAGGGCTGGTCAGACTCAATTTGCCGAACGGCCTCCTTCTGCACTGATTCTAAATTTACCTCACCAGCTGTACACTACTTATGTACAATTGTGATATATTACCCTGGAGGGGGACAAGATTCCAGGATGTTGGGCATTTAACAAATATTCATGAGGTGCAAATGTGGTTTCCAAAATATATTGGCCATGAAAGTTGGAAGAACAAGATTCCAAATTAATTAGCTAATGTCGGGAAACTGGGGCGGAATTCTCCGGAAACGGCGCAATGTCCGCCGACTGGCGCCCAAAACGGCGCCAATCAGACGGGCATCGCGCTGCCCCAAAGGCACGGAATGCTCCGCATCTTTGGGGGCCGAGCCACAACATTGAGGGGCTAGGCCGACGCCGGAGGAATTTCCGCCCCGCCAGCTGGCGGAAAAGACCTTTGGTGCCCCGCCAGCTGGCGCGGAAATGACATCTCCGGGCGGCGCATGCGCGGGAGCGTCAGCAGCCGCTGACAGTTTCCCACGCATGCGAAGTGGAGGGAGTCTCTTCCACCTCCGCCATGGTGGAGACCGTGGCGGAGGCGGAAGGGAAAGAGTGCCCCCATGGCACAGGCCCGCCCGCGGATTGGTGGGCCCCGATCGTGGGCCAGGCCACCGCGGGGGCACCCTCTGGGGTCAGATCGCCCCGCGCCCCCCAGGACCCCGGAGCCCGCCCACGCCGCCTTGTCCTGCCGGTAAAGTAGGTGATTTAATTTACGCCGGCGGGACAGGCAATTTATCGGCGGGACTTCGGCCCATTCGGGCCGGAGAATCGAGCGGGGGGGGCCCGCCAACCGGCGCGGCGCAATTCCCGCCCCCGCCGAATATCCAGTGCCGGAGACTTTGGCAACCGGCGGGGGCGGGATTCACGCCAGCCCCCGGCGATTCTCCGACCCAGCGGGGGGTCGGAGAATGTCGCCCCTGATTCTTAGCCTCTTGGCAAATCTTGCTCCCTCGCCCGCCATGATTACCACTGCTGCCTATCAACTAGAAAAGACACAAGTTTACTGCATTGCAACTGTCCATTGAGCTCAATGTATTTTCAACAGAAAACTGTCCATCAGCATTCCACATATCCATCTGAATGTATGCAGGCAGAATATTTGACCCTGAATATTAACATACATTCTCCGCACAAACTTTGACCAATGAAGAGAAGAGGTAGGGCCTGGAGAGCAGGGTCCTGGTCAGAGTGAACCTGGGAGCCAGAACGTTAACACCCATATAGAAACTGTGCCAGTTTAGAGGTTACCCTTATTAGTTGCCAATAAACAATGTTCTTCCTTACTGACGTTCACAAAGTGAAGTGTCGTGTTTAGCACACTGAGATAACACGGGCTGCAACTGGATGCAGCTATAACTGAAATATACTCCAGACCTTGAAGTTAGTTCAATTTGATTTATTGAACCTGTCACACAGTTAGCACAGTTCTCTGTGAGTTCGACTCTCTGCTAACCTAAATGTGATTACTCTGTCTGACTGAACCAAACTAGCTCTTAGCCACGTGCTGTAGTTGTTATGTGATATATACACCGGCTCACTCTGTAGATATCACCAGTGGAAAGAGGCGGTGTGTGAGTGCCTCGTGCCTTTTATAGTGGGAAACCACCCCCAAGTGTTCTGCCTGCTGATTAGTTATGTCCTGTTCTCTGTGTTCATTAGCTGCCTGTCTGTATCTCATTATGTGCATGTCTGCATATCATGACATGAAGCACTCGTGGCTTCTTCTCCGCATGACATTAGTAATCTCGTTGGGTTTTTACAGCATTCTATGACAGCTTTATGGATGCAGGGAGCTCCCACTTAAAGCAGATGGAAGCTTCATCACAAAATAGCATTAATGTCCCGGTTCAAAATCACTTCCTTATCTGCAGATTTTCAAAGCTAAACTCAAATTCTCAAAGTGGCCTGGTGCCATTTGAATTTACGTTCGCTGGATTATCAGTTCTGTAAAAAAGCCACAATTCTACTGTACCCAAATGGGATGGGAAGGCAGTGGTGTAGTGCTATTGCCACTGGACTAGTAATCCAGAGATCGAGGGCAAGATCTAGGGATCTGGAAATCTGGTCTAAACGTCTAATGATGACCATGAAACCATTGCCGATTGTTGTAAAAACCCATCTGTTTTACGAATGTCCTTCAGGGAAGGAAATCTGCCATTGTTATCTGGCCTAGTGGCATGGTGACACAGTGGTTAGCACCGCCGCCTCACAGCGCCAGGGACCCGGGTTCAACTGTGCCTTGGGTGACTGTCTGTGTGGAGTTTGTGCATTCTCCCTGTGTCTGTGCGGGTTTCCTCCGGGTGCTCTGGTTTCCTCGCACAGTTCAAAGATGTGCATGGTGGGTAGTTGGCCATGCCACATTTCTGCTTAGTGTCGAAAAGATTAGGTGGGGTTGGTCTTGTGTGACTGTGTGGAATTTGCATGATCTCACGTGTCTGCAAGGGTTCCTCCGGATGTTCCGATTTCCTCCCACAGTTCAAAGATGAACAGGCTAGATGGATTGACCATGATCAATGTGCGGGGATCAGGCAGGGGAGTGGGCCAAGGGAGAGTGCCCTTTCAGAGGGTGGTGCAGACTCGATGGGCTGAATGACCTCCCCCTGCACTGTACGGATTCTATGGTTACATGTGACTCCAGATCTACAGCAATATGGTTGACTCTCAAATGTCCTCTGAAATGGAGAGCTGTTAGGGATGGATAATAAATACAGGCCCTGTGAGCGACATCCACATCCTGTAAATTAACAATTTTTAAAAGCCTTCTCCGACAAGCCTTTTTTCATTACTTTCATATCTTGCTGTTTGCACAAATTGCTATCGGGTGAACAGGAATATTAGATTTAAATCGAATGTAACGGCCTCCTGGGAATTAACCAGCTCCCCAGCGAGAAATCATGCGGGTGTCGTTTGGTACTCCTTTTTAAAAACGTGAAGCTGATGAGTGGAACTGAGGAGGTATGTAGCCATTTCCATTTTCGGCCATGCAGTGAGGGTCAGTGCAGGGAGGCTGGAGGACCCCTCAGGGTTGGATCGGGGGGGGGGGGGGGGGGGGGGCAGGGGGGAAGTGTTCTAGGTCGGGTGTCTTGCCTGGGCCGGGTGGGGCGGGGGGGCGGGAGTGAGGGGCTATTCATCCATAAAGCCTTCAAGCAATCTTTCAATATTGTGGATGCCCATTACAGGGGCAATAAGAACTGCTGCCTGTCTGTCCTACCAAATACTTCCAGGACAGGGCACTGTTCTTGTTTCTATTCTGAAAGTCACTTTAACTCCCTGATACTGTGAGCAGCCTCAAGCTTCACAGCTGAAGACTATTGCTAATAAGGAACTGGCCTTGTTAGTTATGAGAACACTTCACAGCTGAAGCTTGTGTTTGCTGCTTGCTCCTGCTTTAAGTTGCAAATGCCTGGAGGCTGCTGTTGCTGTTTTCATCCTTTTCTGTAGCTGGAAAGAAGAACAATTTTTTCGAAGATGTGGGGCGAAATTCTCCGGAAACGGCGCAATGTCTGCCGACTGGCGCCCAAAACGGCGCAAATCAGACGGGCATCGCGCCGCCCCAAAGGTGCGGAATGCTCCGCACCTTTGGGGGCCGAGCCCCAACCTTGAGGGGCTAGGTCGGCGCCGGACGAATTTCTGCCCCGCCAGCTGGCGGAAAAGGCCTTTGGTGTCCCGCCAGCTGGCGCGGAAATGACATCTCCGGGCGGCGCATGCGCAGGAGCCTCAGCGGCCGCTGACGGCATTCCCGCGCATGCGCAGTGGAGGGAGTCTCTTCCGCCTCCGCCATGGTGGAGACCGTGGCGGAGGCGGAAGGGAAAGAGTGCCCCCACGGCACAGGCCCGCCCGCGGATCGGTGGGCCCCGATCGCGGGCCAAGCCACCGTGGGGGCACCCCCCAGGGCCAGATCGCCCCGCACCCCCCCCAGGACCCCGGAGCCCGCCCGCGCCACCTTGTCCCGCCGGTAAGGTAGGTGGTTTAATTTACGCCAGCGGGACAGGCATTTTAGCGGCGGGACGTCGGCCCATCCGGGCCGGAGAATCGAGCGGGGGGGGCCGCCAACCAGCGCGGCGCGATACCCGCCCCCGCCGAATCTCCAGTGCGGGAGACTTCGGCAACCGGCAGGGGCGGGATTCACGCCAGCCCCCGGCCGGGTCGGAGAATCTCGCCCCTGATCTGACTAGGACCGATCGACTTTCACCTTCCTTGATGTGCTCGTTCCGACAGTAATTTGTCAGTGAGGGTTCCAGTCTCCTTTTATCCATCGGCTGCAAAGCAACTGTCTTACTGTCGATTCTGCTGCTTCCCTTGATTGGTTTTGGGGAGATGTGATCAGTCTCTGATTGGTCTATCTCAAAATGTCATGTGTAGCACAAAATGTCATATATTTTCCAAAATATAATTTGTTTTCCCCGCATATTCCTCCTGTATGTCGTCATTAAACCACAGGACGTTTGGCACACTTGCCTTTTGTCTCCTTCAAATTCAATTGTCTCACAGGTGATTGCGCAATTCCCCAAGTTATGAGTCATTGTCTGTATCAGAGGCTGTCTGTGAAAACACAATTATAGCAGTTCTTCAGAAAAGACAGTTTTGCGAGTCACAATTTTCACTTTTAAGTTTCATATATTTAAGCATATCCTCACATCCACATGCTTGGAGATGTGGGGCGGGATTCTCTGATCCTGGGCTAAGTGTTGACGCTGTCGTAAACGCTGGCGTCAACAGGCCCCTAGGAGCAGCGGTCCTGCGCCACACAAGTCGCCAGCACGACACTGGAGAGCCTCACGCTGCTCCAGCTGCCGATACCGGCGTCGGAACGGGCGCTGTGGGTCCGCGCATGCGCACTACGGCCGGTGTGAGTTTGCGCATGCACGTGGGTTGCCTTCTCCACAAGGAACATAGGCCCCCACAAGGATAAGCCCGCCCGCCAATCGGTAGGCCTCGATCGCGGGCCAGGCCACCGTGGAGGCCCCCCCGTGGTCGGATTCGTCCTTCACCCCCCACCAGGCCTCCCCCTGCAACATGAACGCCGAGGTCCCACTTGGTAGGACCATATGAAAACGGCGCCGGCGGGACTCAGCCTAACTTGGTGGGCAATCGGCCCATCGCGCTGGGAGAATCGCCAGGGGGGCAGACCGGCGCTGGAGTGGCGTCGTGTTAATCACGTCCCCTCCCGGCGATTCTCCAATCTGGCGCTGAGTCGGAGAATCTCGCCCGAAAACTGTGGGTTAATATTTTCTCTAATCGTTATGTGTAATCAAATTGTAAGAACTGTTGTTTTAAAATGAATTTACAATGTTATTGCATGTATAATGCAGATAAATTCTTGCCCCAAATGTATGAAGAAACCGCCTGAAAATCAAGGTCATTTCAGAGTTTTCATTGAGGTGGAGTTGTGCGGTGAGGCAAGTCTATTTTTTTAAACTGTTAAATGCTTAATCTGTGCCTGCATCCAAAAAACTTTGGATCTTGATGGTTGAGGGACCTGCACTCTCAATAGGAATATATTAGCTGTATTGACTGACCTGAGTGCAAATAGCAAATATCATAGAGGTGACTTTTCAAAATTGTGCTGCTGGCATCAAAGTATTAGTCACCAGCAGTTCATATTGGGAATTCAGGTTTTGGTCTCCATGATCTTCTGCTCATTAAAATTAAATTACTGATACGCAGTCCCAGTGGTCTAGGCACAGCATTGGGAGCTTGATTTTGAAAAATTATCCTTCACTTTTATCCACCAAAAGCATTCAAAATTAGACTTATGAGAAGTATTCCTGCCAGCTACCTTTTCAAAACTGATGGAAGCGAAAGCAAGCTAGAAGCCGTTGCATCATCACGATATTCCTCCCACAGTCCAAAGATGTGCAGCTTAGGTGGATTGTGGATAGGGCAGCACGGAGCATTGTGGATAGCACAATTGCTTCACAGCTCCAGGGTCCCAGGGTCTGCACATCCTCCCCGTGTGTGCGTGGGTTTCCTCCGGGTGCTCCGGTTTCCTCCCACAGTCCAAAGATGTGCAGGTTAGGTGGATTGGCCATGCTAAATTGCCCTTAGTGTCCAAAATTGCCCTTAGTGTTGGGTGGGGTTACTGGGTTGTGGGGATAGGGTGGAGGTGTTGACATTGGGTAGGGTGCTCTTTCCAAGAGCCGGTGCAGACTCGATGGGCCGAATGGCCTCCTTCTACACTGTAAATTCTATGATCTATGATTCCCTGGAAACCATTTTGGCTTTATACCGAACTTGTCATCTCAATATCATGGGCTAAAAATGGAAAACCATTTTATTAAAAGGTGTTTCTTACTGACGTCTGATTGATGAAACAGAAGTCTAATTTGTAAGAACGTTTAATCCCTGTTGCTCATCTTCAGTATTTAGTGGAATTATAAGTCTCCAAAACAAATTCAGTTGTCCTCGGAACATTACTTTTACAACTTAAGTTATACAGTTATGATTATCATAGAGACTAACAGGTATTTTTTTCAAAAAGAAAGAAAACCCCATGACACCAATGGATAGCAAACCACTGGACAGGATTTCACTTCTTAAACCTTTTTTACTGTAACAAGCCAATTAGCTAAAATGTTAATTAACAGGTTAAGGATATTTTTTTTAAAAGGTGAAATTTGCTTTAAATATTCAATACAACAAAGAAACAACTCAGGTTACTCATTACTTTGAGCATAAATATGCCACCGGGTGTAATCTCACAACCTTTCCAACGACAACTTCAATTTGTAGGATCTCTCACTTCCCTTCCATGTATTTTGGGGCAGCACTGTAGCACAAGTGGATAGCACTGAGGCTTCACAGCGCCAGGGGCCCAGGTTCGATTCCCCGTTGGGTCACTGTGCGGAGTCTGCACGTTTTCCCCGTGTCTGCGTGGGTTTCCTCCCGCAGTCCAAAGATGTGCAGCTTAGGTGGATTGCCCTTAGTGACCGAAAAGATTAGGAAGGATTATTGGGGTCCGGGGATAGGGTGGAAGTGAGGGCTTAAGTGGATCACTGCAGATTCGATGGGCCGAATGGCCTCCTTCTGCACTGTATGTTCTATATTCTATTTTGGCTTTTGTTTCACTTTCACCAGCAGCCATATTCCATTCAAAGTCACCAGACATGGCTACCATCAATAAAGTGCACATCTACGAGCCCTGCCTCACTTGGATCATGACAGTTATGATGGTACAGAACCCCAGAAGCCTCCTTCACTGTCCCCTTTAAATAGCCTGGTGGGCTCTGGCACCACTTCAGCAGCAGCAATGGATATTGTCAAATCTGCAGCAATAGTTTGCTCTTTCTGTATTTTGCACTCTCCAACTGCATAGTACACAGAAGCACAGTCTCTGCTATATTATCAGAGGACTGCTTCAACACCACAATCTGTTTCAAGACTGCCAAACATAAAACTATTCCATCTGAAAAGAGCCTTGCTTGGTATCACTTTGTATGCATTCCCGCATTCCCAGTCTTCTGAACTGTGAAGAAAGCCAGGCTGACCCCACCGCACTGCAGTTAGCTTTCTATTTGTTCATTGTTTCTTAGCTCTTCATCCCTCGAGAATCTGCAGGTGACATGGGTATTTTGGGGAACCTAAAGATGTAAAACTCAAGGAACCAGGAAACTCTCTTTCAAAATACTCTCCAGCACATTTTGTTCTTAATGTGAAATCACACAAAATAAAAACACACGCTTTCCTGAGCACATTGGTCAGCACAATTGTTGGCTTAATATTATAGTTCCCCAAACTTTGACTTGGCTGCATTTCACTCAGAATGATGGAGTGATCAGTCAAAAAAATGCTTGCATTTATATAGTGTGTTTCATGTCCTCAGGACTACCTTTACAGCCAATACAGTGATTTTAAAGAGTAGTTACTGTTGTAATCTAGGAAACATGACAAACAATTCACTCACAGCAAGTTCCCACAAACAGCCAGGAGATAATGATCAAATAATCTGCTTTGTGATATTGATTCAGGCATAAATATATCTGATAGTAAATACATTTGATATCTATCTTGTTGGATGGTATGTTTCTTGCTCTCAGCAAGCGTAGAAGCATGTGATTCTACCTTTGCTTATCTTCCCTTTGTGATATGGATGGCATACTTTGTTCTCCACATAACTGTCAAAATGTAATCGCTACATCTCCTCAAATGATCCATCTTCATGTGACTACATGGTCACCTCCAGTATCGCCAGAGTTCCATTCATAGTTCATCTTATCCACTAGCTATTTGCTTCCCTTCAGCATCATTTCCCACAGACATGGTGTCGGCATCCACGTGCGAAACAATGGCATCCAACTTCCCCTCTATGACATTGCTTTTGACAAGGCGCCACACAAAAGGTTGCTGCATAAGATAAAGATGCATGGCATTAAGGGTAAAGTAGTAGCATGGATAGAGGATTGGTTAATTAATAGAAAGTAAAGAGTAGGGATTAATGGGTGTTTCTCTGGTTGGCAATCAGTAGCTAGTGGTGTCCCTCAGGGATCAGTGTTGGGCCCACAACTGTTCACAATTTACATAGATGATTTGGAGTTGGGGACCAATGGCAATGTGTCCAAGTTTGCAGACGACACTAAGATGAGTGGTAAAGCAAAAAGTGCAGAGGATACCGGAAGTCTGCAGAGGGATTTGGATAAGTTAAGTGAATGGGCTAGGGTCTGGCAGATGGAATACAATGTTGACAAATGTGAGGTTATCCATTTTGTTAGGAATAACAGCAAAAGGGGTTATTATTTAAATGCTAAAATATTAAAACATGCTGCTGTGCAGAGACCTGGGTGTGCTAGTGCATGAGTCACAAAAAGTTGGTTTACAGGTGCAACAGATGATTAAGAAGGCAAATGACGGTTTGTCCTTTATTGCTAGAGGGATGTAATTTAAGACTAGGGAAGTTATGCTGCAATTGTATAAGGTGTTAGTGAGGCCACAACTGGAGTATTGTGTTCAGTTTTGGTCTCCTTACCTGAGAAAGGACGTACTGGCGCTGGAGGGTGTGCAGAGAAGATTCACTAGGTTAATCCCAGAGCTGAAGGGGTTGGATTACGAGGAGAGGTTGAGTAGACTGGGACTGTACTCGTTGGAATTTAGAAGGATACGGGGGGAGATCTTACATCAACATATAAAATTATGAAGGGAATAGATAGGATAGATGCGGACAGGTTGTTTCCACTGGCGGGTGAAAGCAGAACTAGGGGGCATAGCCTTAATATAAGGGGAAATAGATTTAGGACTGAGCTTAGGAGGAACTTCTTCACCCAAAGGGTTGTCAATCTATGGAATTCCTTGCCCAGTGAAGCAGTTGAGGCTCCTTCACTAAATGTTTTTAAGATAAAGATAGATAGTTTTTTGAAGAATAAAGGGTTATGGTGTTCGGGCCGGAAAGTGGAGCTGAGTCCACAAAAGATCAGCCATGATCTCATTGAATGGCGGAGCAGGCTCGAGGGGCCAGATGGCCTACTCCTGCTCCTAGTTCCTTTGTTCTTATGTTCTTATTACAATTGACTTCAGGCTCCATCTCTTTCCCTGGCAACTATCTGATGATTGAACCAGACAGTTTACAGCCTTGCTGTCATGTTTGATGCCAAGATGAGCTTCAGACCACACATCTACATCATCGCCAGACGGTCTATTTCTATCTGAGTAACATCATCTGACATGCCACGCCTAAGCTCATGTGTGGCTTGCACAAAGGAATCCGATGAAGGGAAATCTAGAAATGCAAAAGAAAGGTTAAGCCAATAAAACAGCTTAGCAATGTAAATAAAGACAAGGAGAGGACAGAAAGGGACAGAGAATTGTACAAAAAATGTACATCAGTCAATCGGGTCATTGCAGGGAATATAAGTTAAACAACAATGAAATTAAAGGCACTTCATATGACTGCACAACACACCTTCCATAGGGTAGCTTAACTAGTGACACAGATGGAGGTAAATTGTTTTCATTTAAGTGCCATGACAGAAACATGGTTACAAGGTGATCAAGGTTGGGAAATAAATATTACAAGACACACAATATTTCAGAAAGGCAGACAGAATGGCAAAGGAGGAGGGTGTAGCCCTGAGAGTGAAGGATGACATAAGGATATTTGTGGTAAATATTGAGGCTGAAGAAGGTCATGAAGTAAATAAGTATGGGTGGAAATTTGGAATAGAGTCAGAAAATTCAGTGAAAATAGTTTATAGGGCCCTAACAGTTTTTGTACCACTGGGCAGGGCATTAAGCAATAAATTGCTGGCGCTTGGAACAAAGCCAATGCAATACTTTTGCGGGAATTTAATGTTTATATGGATTGGACCAATCAAATTGGCAAGAGTGGTCTAGTAGAAGGCTTTTGTGAAAGTTTCCTGGAGGAATACATTGTGCAACCAACTAGGGATATGCTACGCTAGATCTAGCTTTACACAATGAGGCAGGGCTAATTAGTAAAGTTATAGTAAATCCACTGTGAAATACTGATTATAATACCACTGAGATTTGGAAGTAACATACTCCAATCACATCAATAATTTCAACCGTATACAAAGCTAATTACACAACTATGAGGGGAGAACTGGCTCATTTTAGTTAGGTAAATAGACTAAAAGGTATGGCAAGAAATTAACAGTGTGAAATAAACTCAAAATGTTCAACAAAAATACATTCCACTGAAAAACAAACTTAGCAAGAAAGACCCATTAGAAGAAGAGGCTTATAATCTTGCAAATAAACAGAGCAGGTCTGAGCAATAGGAGTGTTTTAAATATAACCAAGGGCAACAGAAAGTTAATAAAAAGGGAAAAATGTCAAATATGAGAGTTAACAAACCAGAAATATAAAAACAGATTTTAGGGGCTGTTCTAAGTACACACAAAGGAAGAGAGTAATTAAAGTAAATGTTTGTCACTTATAAGCAGACAGGAAAAATTATCATGGAGAATGTGGAAATGGCAGAAGCATTGAAGAAATTGTTCATGTGAGTCTTTACAAGATGCAAGTTTCATACCAGAAGATAACCTACCGACTAAAGAGTGAAGAAATGAACTTAATTACGATCGGCAAAGAAAAAGCACTGGAGAAACATAAGGGACAGGTTGGTCTATGACCAAGGGTTCTAAAATAGAAAGTTACAGAGATAGTGGATGTACCAGTTGTGATTTTTCAAAATTCTTTGGACTTGGGAATGGTCCTATCAGATTGGAAGTTGGCAAATGTAACACTATATTCCAAGAAAGGAGGGAGAAAGAAAACAGGGAATCATAGGCCAGTTAGCCGATCATCAGTTGTTGGGAAAATGCTAAAATCTATTTAGGCAGTCTTAACAATGCACTTAGATAAATTATAGTATGATTAGAACAAGTCAACATGGTTTAACTACAGGAAAGTCCAGTTTGACAAATTTGTTAGAGTTTTTTGAGGATATAACTGGTAGAGTAGATAAAGGGGAATGAGTAGCTATATTAAACCTGGATTTCCAAAATAAATTCAATTAGGTACCACACAAAGGGTAATAGGCTAGAAGGGCTCATGAATCTGCAGTAATATATTAGCATGGATAGAAGAATGGTTCTGAAGAAGAGTCATACGGACTGTTTCTCTCTCCACAGATGCTGCCAGACTTGCCGCGTTTTCCCAGCACTTTGTATTTTTATTTCAGATTTTCAGAACGCGCAGTATTTTGATTTTATTGTAGAAGAATGGTTAGTTTACAGGATGCAAATGGGACATTTTAAAGTTGGCAGGCTATGACTAGTAGTGTGCCACGGGTATCAGCGCTGGGGCCTCAGTTATTTACAATCAAAATTAATGAATGAATATTGCTTATTGTCACAAGTAGGCTTCAAATGAAGTTACTGTGAAAAGCCCCTAGTCGCCACATTCCGGCGCCTGTTCGGGGAGGCTGGCACAGGAATTGAACCGTGCTGCTGGCCTGCCTTAGTCTGCTTGCAAAGCGAGCAATTTAGCCCAGTGTGCTAAACCAGCCCTTCATGACTCAGGCAAGTGAAACTGCAATGTTGGATTTTTTCTGCGGTCAAACCCCCACCATTTAGAAAATTCAGGCCACAGTGTATTGTATCTAAGCTTGTTGATGATACAAAGGTAGGTGGAAAGATAAACTGTGAGGAGGACACAGAAAGGATGCAAAGAGACATAGGCAGGTTAATTGATTGGCAGCAAGATGGCAGACAGAGTATAATGTGGAGAATTGTGAAATTATTCACTTGGCTATAAAATAGAAAAGCAGAATATTTTTTAAAAGGTGTGAAAGTTTTAAATATTGATGCTGACAGAGACTCGGGTGTGCTACAAGGAGCATAATCAGCGTGCAGGTACTGCATGCAATTAGTAAGGCAAATGTCATTTTAGCTTTTATCGCAAGGGGTTTGGGTACGGGAATAAAGATGTCGTACAGGGTTTTGGTGAGATCACACCTGTGTGCAGTTTCAGTCTCCATATTTAAGGCCGTATATTTGGAAATATATTGGCATTGCTTCACTTTTGCTGGGGCAAAATCCTGGAACTCCCTCCTTAACAGCATAGTGGGTGTACCTACAACTGAAGGACTGCAGCGGTTCAAGAAGGCAACTCACCACCACCTTCTGAATGGCAACTAGGTAGGACAATAAATGCTGGCCTAACCAGCGATGCCCACATCCTGTAAAGGAATTGAACAATATATAGTTAAGGAAAGATATACTTGCATTTGAGTTGGTCTGGCGAATTTTCGCCAAATTCAGAACATAGAAGCAGAAGTAGCCACTCAGCCCCTTCGTCCTGCTCCATTATTTAATTGGATCATGGCTGAACTTCTGCCTCAACACCATCTACCTGCACTATCCACATATCACTTGAAGTTATTGGTATCTAGAAATCTATCGACCTCTGCTTAAAACATATTCAATGACTGGGGACAATTACTGGGGCTGTTTAGTACAGGGCTTTGAAAGCAGACCAAGGCAGGCCAGCAGCACGGTTCAATTCCCATAACAGCCTCCCTGAACAGGCGGCAGAATGTGGCGACTAGGGGCTTTTCACAGTAACTTCATTTGAAGCCTACTTGTGACAATAAGCGATTTTCATTTCATGACTGTGCCTCTGGTTTAGATAATTTCATAGATTCACCACCCTCTGACTGAAAATATTTCTCCTCAACTGGGTCCTTGTGAGATTGTGTCCCCTTGTTCCAGACCCTCCACCCAGGGGAAACATCCTTCCTGCATCCACCCTGTCAAGCCCTGTGAGAATTTCGTACACTTCAATGAGATTACCTCTCATTCTTCTAAACTCCGGAGAATGCAGGCCAGTCTCCTCAATCTCTCCATATAGGATATTCCTGCCATCCCAGGAATTAGGCTGGTGAACCTTTGTGGCAGTCCCTCGGGCCAGTATACCCATGACCAATATATAATTTCTTAGGCAAGGAGACCAAAAGTACACACAATGGGCTGGATTTTCTGCATCCCAATGCTGAAATCGCGTCCGGCACCGGAGCGGAGAATCCAGTTCCGTGCATGGAATCGGGACCGCCGCCGGTTCCACGATTCTCCAGGCAAAGAGCGGAGCATATCCCCGACCTGCGGCCATCGTTGGAGGCCCGCCCCACTATTCTCCGCCCCAGACTGGCCGAAGTCCTGACGGTGTGGATCTAATGTGGTCCTGCCGTTTGGGATACTCGCGTGGCGGCAGCGGACTCAGTCTGCGGCCGTCATGGTCGGGTGTGGACCGATCGGCGGGTCGGGGGGGCCTCTTACGGGACCGGGCAATTTTTGGGTGGGCGGTCCCGGTCGGGCGCGCGGCCGATCGGGGGCACTATTTAGGAAGTCCAGGGTCTGAGTCTGCCATGGAGCACAGAGCAGCCTCTGACCCGGACATGCGGGGGCCCGTATCTGCAGCTAAAGCTGCGAGTTTCCCGACGGGTCCCTGCTAGCCCCCTACAGGGCTATGAATAAGTGGCCTTTTCACGCCAGCTTTTCTGGTGTTAATGGCCACAGTTTTACAACGGCGTGGGGACTGAGTCCCAAAACGGAGAATCCAGCCCAATAGCTGCAATTCAGCAGACATGAAATAAAGTCCACTTTCAGGCGCATTTGGTGGGGTGTTTCTCGGAGGCTGCAGCGCGAGGCTCACCCCGCTATTCACCAGCACTTTGCCGGTTTTTTGAGCGCCGGGTAGTTTCTCCCGCCAAGGCCACGCTTTAATTGATTTCCTGCACTGGCTAGCTGAACTCGCCAGGACCGCTCCTCGCACATTAGGGCGCCATTTTGAATACAACCCCTATCTCAGCACTCCCCTTTCAGCAACCACCCCCCACTTTCAGCCTCCCCCCCCCCCCCCCCACATCCCCCCTTAACCTTGTTTTGACCGCTGGAACACCCTCTCACTCCCCTTGAATAGACAAGGCCCCCCAAGTCTAACTCATGGCAGTGCCAACCTGGCACTTGGGCTGCTTGGCACTGCTAGCCTGGAAACCTTCCAGTGCCCCTGACACTCTTGCAGGGCTACCCGGGCATCCTGGCAGGGCCAGGGTGGCACTGCCAGGGTGCCAGGCTGGCAGTGCTAAGGTGCCCGGGTGCCAGGGGAGTGCCAGAGTACCACTCTGTCATAGAATCATGGAATCTCTACAATGCAGAAGGAGGCAGTTGGCCCACTGACCTTTGGAAAGAGTACACTACGTGGGCCCATGCCCCGACCCGACTCGACCCTATCCCTGTAACCCAGTATCGCTATCTAACCTTTTGGACACTATGCGGCAATTTAACATGGTCAATCCACCTAACCTGCACATCTTTGGACTGTGGGAGGAAACCAAAGCACCCGGAGGAAACCCAGGCAGACATGGAGAGAAAGTGCAACTGCCACACAGTCACCCGAGGCCAGAATTGAACCCGGGTCCCTGACACTGTGAGGCCCTGTCCCCGACTACCCAGTGGTCTCCAATGACCTGCAAGACCCCTGAGATGCAGTCATGTCTGGCCAATGTTTGTGAAAACCAGTGCTAAACGGTGGTCGGTTGAGATCTTGCAGGTGCGGCCGTTGGCTCCCGGGTGAAAGCGGCGTCAGGTTATTTAAGTGAGCCTCGTGGCTCATTTAAATATGTTGATTGACCAGCGAGGGTCGTTATCCAGATTGCCCCGGGAGAAGTATGTTGCGTGACTCACGATTGGCTGATTTGGGGCTCTAACGGGATTCACCAGTTGCTCCTGTCTCTGCGCCAGGCGCAAGGCAGTCGCTGAATCACACCTAATACCTCCGATCTGTTCTCAGGCTCTATACAACTGCAGCAATATTTCTTTACATCTGTTCACAAATCCTCTTGCTATAAAGGCTAATATATAATTTTCCTTCATAATTGCCTGTTGTACATGCATGTTAACTTCCAGAGACTTATGAAGAAGAACATCCAGATCCCTTTGGGCATCAATACTTCTTCATCTCTTCCCATTTAAAAAATACTCTTCCTCTCTGTTTTTTCTGCCAAAATGGATAACTTCACATTTTTCCGTATTATATTCCATCTGTCACCTTCTTGCCCATTCACTTAGTCTAACTAAATCCCCTCGAAGATTCGTCCTCACAACCCCATATTCCCAGGTTTTGCATCATCGGCAAGCATGAAAATATTACACTTGCCCCACATCCAAATCATTGATGTAGGTTGTGAATAGCTGAGGCCCAAGCACTGATCCATGCAGCACTCCATTAATCACAATATGCCAACCTGAAAATGATCCATTTATACCTATTTTTTACTTTTTGATTGTTAACCAATCCTCAGTCCATGCCAGTATATTACCTCCAATCACACGTGCTCTAATTTTGCTTACTGACCTCTTGTGTGGGACTTTATCAAATTTCTTGTGAAAACCAAATACACCGCATCCACTGGGCATCCTTTATTTATGTTACAAGCAAAATCTTCAAAAAACCCCAACAAGTTTGTCAAACATAATTTCCCTTTCAGAAATCCATGTTGGCCAGCCTAATTCTACCATTATTTTCCAAGTGCCTGGTTGTTGCATCCTTCTCAAGTAGGGGCTGTTTAGCACAGGGCTAAATCGCTGGCTTTGAAAGCAGACCAAGGCAGGCCAGCAGCATGGTTCGATTCCCATAACAGCCTCCCCGAACAGGCGCTGGAATGTGGCGACTAGGGGCTTTTCACAGTAACTTCATTTGGAGCCTACTTGTGACAATAAGTGATTTTCATTTCATTTCATAATAGATTCTAGCATTTTCACTGCTGCCGATGTCAGGTCTGTGGTTCTCTGTTTTCTCTCTCCCTCCTTTGGTCCCTGGGATGAGGGGGTTAGCCTATGATAAGAGGCTGAGTAAATTGGACCTATATGCTCTGAGGTTGAGAAGAAACCTATGAACGTCTGAAGGGGCCTGACAGGGTAGACACTGAGAGATTGGCCGGAATTCTCCAGCCATTCCCTGGTGGTGGATTCTCTGGTCCTGCCAGCAGTCCATCCCCTGCCCGTGGGTTTCCTGGCGTTGCGGGTGGCTTTGATGGGAATTTGATGGGACAACGATGGGAGCAGAGAATCCCGCCTCCCACCAGTGAACGGCGCGCTGCCTCCCGCTACTGAGAAACACGAAGCTGGCAGGCCGGAGAATGTTCCTGCGGGTCGGGGAACCTAAAACATGGAGGCACAAGCAGTCTCAGCAGAAGGGACCATTCACTTCAGACTGGGATGAGGAGAAATTACTTCACTCAAAGGGTTGTGGATCTTTGGAAATCTCTATCCCACAGGTTTGTGGATGTGCCATTGTTGAGGACATTTAAGGCTGGGATAAACTGATTTTTGGTCCCTCAGGGAATCAAGGGATTTGGGGAGTGTTTTGTTATGCTCTTGTCGTAGCATAAGCTGCTTCCTTGATGTGCACTCTGATAAAGGAAGGTTCAGACTTGGAGATAGCTTTAACACGTTTATTAAACTATTGACAATTCTCCTACTTGGATTCAACGCTACTGTTAATCCTTCTATAGCGACTCAGACTGACTAACCAGTCTGCTGCAATCCACGTGGTGGGAGTGATGCTGAATCAACCCTGTGTCTGTACTCACTGAGAGTCTCCACTGGAAAGAGACTAAGCATGTGTGATATGTCCTTTTATATGGGTTGGTGTAATGCCCTCCTGTGGTAGTGTCACCTCTGTGTGTATCATGACTGCCCATTGGTCGTGTCCTATCTTACTGACCTAGTGGTTGACTGTCTGTGTGTCATGTCTCTGGTGTTCCCTATAGTGTCTAGCTAGGTGTAGTGTATGTACATTAACCCTTTGTGTACTTGCAGTGATGTATATCACCACATCCCCCCTTTTTTTGTGTTACATATTTTCTGTACAGTGTTAAAGAAAATTGAACAAACCAGGTAGATGAGTGATGCTCTGTACAAGTTATGATAACAGTGATCATTAAACAATAAGTCCAAATAATATGCATGAGTCCAAAGTTCATTAATTATTATGGTCGAATGGCTTTCTTGTTTGGTTGGTGAGTTGGTGATGTTGATGGTGGCATTGCATTGTAAACGCTGTCAGTGTCCCTGTGCTGAAGGAACCAAGAAGTGGTCAAATCACTTTGTTGTCGGATTGGACTCTTTTTTTTCCTTTCGATGCTTGTGGTGGTAATTCTTGATGGCATCTGTCCTGAAAGCCAGGTTGCCTGTTGGTAGTGCAGCAAACGTGAATTGGTAAGATGCATCGTCCTGCCATGGCATGTCACTGTACTGAGCTGAGCAATAACAGTGTTCCTCATTTGCAGAGTTGTACCATGTCATAGTTCCATTGGCGTTGTGTTTGTCGTGCTTGTTGTCGATGTTGTTGCCTTTGGTACGCTTCTTGCTATTGACTTTGATGTTGTTGCTGTGTTGGTTGGTTTTGTTGCCTTGTTTGCTGCTCTCAAGGACCACACTCTGTGGATAATATGAGTCCTTCACACAGTTACTCGTGTTAGCGTGCTTTGTGGCATCTGCTGTCTCCTTGAGCATGCCGTCACTGAGTTTGCGGCGCTCCCCGTCTGGAGTCATGTCCGGCTTACTTGAATCAGCTTTGGCTTGTGGATGCTCCCCGTCTGGAGTCTGGTCTGTTTCACCTGAGTCAGTTTTGGTTTGTCGTGCTCCCCGTCTGGAGCCCTTTCTGGTTCACCTGAATTAGCTTTGGTTTCTTCATACTCCCTGTCCGGAGTCAGTGCAGGTTCACTTGAGTCAGCCGAGATTTCTTGATGCTCCCCGTCCGGAGTCATTTCAGGTTCACTTGAATCTTCTGAAGTTTTGTGATGCTCCCCGTCCGGGGTCAAAACAGTCAGGAATACATTTGCTTGTGGAGAGGCTTGAGCGAGTGAGGTTTGAAGTAACGTGGTGTCACCGGAGTTACCAGTAGTCTCACTGTGATTGTCGAGTGCCTCTGTACATTCTAGCTGAGGTCTGTCACGCTGCACATCTGGTATGGGAAGTGAGATGCCATCGTCACTTGTCGCACATACAGCGGGTAGAGCCTCAATGTGTTCTTGTCATTCACTCGAGCTGGGTAGACTGTCAGAGTCTTCTTCTTGTTCACTGGAGCGTGGTAGACTGTCATAATCTGCTTGCTGTACACTTGAGCATGGCAGACTGTCACAGTCTTTCTGTTGTTCACTTGAGCATGGCAGACTTGCATTGTCTGCTGCTGGTTGCACAGAGGAGGTTGCTAGACCCTCATGGTCTTATCCATGCAAGGACTGCGCTTTGGAGTCTTGCATTGCTTCTATCGTGGAGGCTGTCCATGAGCTCGCTTGTGTCACTCCCTCTGTGGAGTCTTGCAGCGTTCCTTGTGTGGAATCGTGCATTGGTCTCTCTGTGGAAACTGTCATCACTTCTTGTTCATGCAAGGACTGCGCTGTGGATTCTTGCGTTGCTTCTATCGTGGAGTCTGTCATCGCTTTCTGTGTGGAGGTTGGGACCCTTTGTGGTGCGTGGACCACTCTCTGTGTGGCAGCAGGCCATTCTCTGTGGGCTTGTACCGCTCTCTGTCTCTTGGTGTCAGGCTGCAGCATCATCCTGCACTCATGAGTCGGGATGTCGTATATGCTGGGCTGAATTTTCCCGAATCCGAAGAACTCGTCGTCGGGGTCATCAATGTGCACCACATCTAGTCATCGGATTTGGTACTGGGGTAGCCTCCCAAGATGAAAGCTGCATCTGAGTCGTTGTCTTCCAAGACCATGGGCGAAATTCTCCGGAAACAGCGCGATGTCCGCCGATTGGCACCCAAAACGGCGCAAATCAGTCGGGCATCGCGCCGCCCCAAAGGTGCGGAATCCTCCGCATCTTTGGGGGCCGAGCCCCAACCTTGAGGGTCTAGGCCGGCGCCGGACGAATTTCCGCCCCGCCAGCTGGCGGAAAAGGCCTTTGGTACCCCGCCAGCTGGCGCGGAAATGACATCTCCGGGCGGCGCATGCGCCGGAGCGTCAGTGGCCGCTGACGGCATTCCCGCGCATGCGCAGTGGAGAGAGTCTCTTCTGCCTCCGCCATGGTGGAGACCGTGGCGAAGGCGGTAGGGAAAGAGTGCCCCCATGGCACAGGCCCGCCCACGGATCGGTGGGCCCCGATCGCGGGCCAGGCCACCGTGGGGGCACCCCCTGGGGCCAGATCGCCCCGCGCCCCCGCCAGGACCCCGGAGCCCGCCCGCGCCGCCTTGTCCCGCCGGTAAGGTAGGTGGTTTAATCTACACCGGCAGGACAGGCATTTTAGCGGCGGGACTTCGGCCCATCCGTGCCGGAGAATCACGGGGGGTGGCCCGCCAACCGGCGCGCCGTGATTCCCGCCCCCGCCGAATATCCGGTGGTGGAGAATTCGGCAACCGGCGGGGGCGGGATTCACGCCAGCCCCCGGCGATTCTCCGACCCGGTGGGTGGTCGGAGAATCTCGCCCCATATCATCACATTTAGTGTTGGAGCTGGCATTGGGCTTGCGATGTCCAAAGAAGAATTCAAGGTCTGAGTCATAGTCTTCAAGGACTGTATCATCTCTTTGGGCGGTGCTAACTGCTTGTTGCAGGGTTCTGCGGCGCTTACTTTCAGCTACTGGTCGAATTTCAGGCATTGTGCTGTTGTTCCAGGTGAAAGAATCTGGTTTTAGAACAAACAAAGAACAAAGAAATGTACAGCACAGGAACAGGCCCTTCGGCCCTCCAAGCCCGTGCCGACCATACTGCCCGACTAAACTACAATCTTCTACACTTCCTGGGTCCGTATCCTTCTATTCCCATCCTATTCATATATTTGTCAAGATGCCCCTTAAATGTCCCTATCGTCCCTGCCTCCACTACCTCCTCCGGTAGTGAGTTCCAGGCACCCACTACCCTCTGCGTAAAAAACTTGCCTCGTACATCTACTCTAAACTTTGCCCCTCTCACCTTAAACCTATGCCCCCTAGTAATTGACCCCTCTACCCTGGGGAAAAGCCTCTGACTATCCACTCTGTCTATGCCCCTCATAATTTTGTATACCTCTATCAGGTCGCCCCTCAACCTCCTTCGTTCCAGTGAGAACAAACCGAGTTTATTCAATCGCTCCTCATAGCTTATGCCCTCCATACCAGGCAACATTCTGGTAAATCTCTTCTGCACCCTCTCTAAAGCCTCCACATCCTTCTGGTAGTGTGGCGACCAGAATTGAACACTATACTCCAAGTGTGGCCTAACTAAGGTTCTATACAGCTGCAACATGACTTGCCAATTCTTATACTCAATGCCCCGGCCAATGAAGGCAAGCATGCCGTATGCCTTCTTGACTACCTTCTCCACCTGTGTAGCCCCTTTCAGTGATCTGTGGACCTGTACTCCTAGATCTCTTTGACTTTCAATACTCTTGAGGGTTCTACCATTCACTGTATATTCCCTACCTGCATTAGCCCTTCCAAAATGCATTACCTCACATTTGTCCAGGTTAAACTCCATCTGCCATCTCTCCGCCCAAGTCTCCAGACAATCTAAATCCTGCTGTATCCTCAGACAGTCCTCATCGCTATCCGCAATTCCACCAACCTTTGTGTCGTCTGCAAACTTACTAATCAGACCAGTTACATTTTCCTCCAAATCATTTATATATACTACAAAGAGCAAAGGTCCCAGCACTGATCCCTGTGGAACACCACTGGTCACAGCCCTCCAATTAGAAAAGCATCCCTCCATTGCTACCCTCTGCCTTCTATGGCCTAGCCAGTTCTGTATCCACCTTGCCAGTTCACCCCTGATCCCGTGTGACTTCACCTTTTGTACTAGTCTACCATGAGGGACCTTGTCAAAGGCCTTACTGAAGTCCATATAGACAACATCTACTGCCCTACCTGCATCAATCATCTTAGTGACCTCCTCGAAAAACTCGATCAAGTTAGTGAGACACGACCTCCCCTTCACAAAACCGTGCTGCCTCTCACTAATACGTCCATTTGCTTCCAAATGGGAGTAGATCCTGTCTCTAAGAATTCTCTCCAGTAATTTCCCTACCACTGAAGTAAGGCTCACCGGCCTGTAGTTCCCGGGATTATCCCTGCCACCCTTCTTAAACAGAGGAACAACATTGGCTATTCTCCAGTCCTCCGGGACATCCCCTGAAGACAGCGAGGATCCAAAGATTTCTGTCAAGGCCTCAGCAATTTCCTCTCCAGCCTCCTTCAGTATTCTGGGGTAGATCCCATCCGGCCCTGGGGACTTATCTACCTTAATATTTTTTAAGACACCCAACACCTCGTCTTTTTGGATCACAATGTGACCCAGGCTATCTACACCCCCTTCTCCAGACTCAACATCTACCAATTCCTTCTCTTTGGTGAATACTGATGCAAAGTATTCATTTAGTACCTCGCCCATTTCCTCTGGCTCCACACATAGATTCCCTTGCCTATCCTTCAGTGGGCCAACCCTTTCCCTGGCTACCCTCTTGCTTTTTATGTAAGTGTAAAAAGCCTTGGGATTTTCCTTAACCCTATTTGCCAATGACTTTTCATGACCCCTTCTAGCCCTCCTGACTCCCTGCTTAAGTTCCTTCCTACTTTCCTTATATGCCACACAGGCTTCGTCTGTTCCCAGCCTTTTAGCCCTGACAAATGCCTCCTTTTTCTTTTTGACGAGGCCTACAATATCATTCGTCATCCAAGGTTCCCGAAAATTGCCGTATTTGTCTTTCTTCCTCACAGGAACATGCCTGTCCTGTATTCCTATCAACTGACACTTGAAAGCCTCCCACATGTCAGATGTTGATTTGCCCTCAAACATCCGCCCCCAATCTATGCTCTTCAGTTCCCGCCTAATATTGTTATAATTAGCCTTCCCCCAATTTAGCACATTCATCCTCGGACCACTCTTATCCTTGTCCACCAGTACTTTAAAACTTACTGAATTGTGGTCACTGTTACCGAAATGCTCCCCTACTGAAACATCTACCACCTGGCCGGGCTCATTCCCCAATACCAGGTCCAGTACCGCCTCTTCCCTAGTTGGACTGTTTACATATTGTTTTAAGAAGCCCTCCTGGATGCTCCTTACAAACTCTGCCCCGTCTAAGCCCCTGGCACTAAGTGAGTCCCAGTCAATATTGGGGAAGTTGAAGTCTCCCATCACCACAACCCTGTTGTTTTTACTCTTTTCCAAAATCTGTCTACCTATCTGCTCCTCTATCTCCCGCTGGCTGTTGGGAGGCCTGTAGTATACCCCCAACATTGTGACTGCACCCTTCTTATTCCTGATCTCTACCCATATAGCCTCACTGCCCTCTGAGGTGTCCTCTCGCTGTATAGCTGTGATACTCTCCTGAACAAGTAGCGCAACTCCGCCTCCCCTTTTACATCCCCCTCTATCCCGCCTGAAACATCTAAATCCTGGAACGTTTAGCTGCCAATCCTGCCCTTCCCTTTTGAGGTTTTACATTTTTTTTCCCGTGTTTTGGGACATTTCCCCGTTAAGTGGGCGTGGTCCGGGGCCTCTGACATCATGAAGCGTGTGACGTGGAGTGTAGGAAGCGATTGCGCATTCGCAGATCGCTGTTCCTTTACTTTGGCCTTGTTCTCAACTGTGCATGCGCGGCTTCTCGCGCATGCTCAAACTGACCTTCCCGTTCTGTGCGCTCTTCGTGCAACTGCGCATGTGTAGCACCTTTTCCAAGATGGCTACAATTCAAAACTTCCGTTCGTTGCTGCAAGCCTACCTCGCGGTGAGATTTGGCGCCTCTTTTACATTTTCTTCTTGTCTGTTCCTCGCAGAATTCTTGGAATTTGTCCAGGACTGCCTGGAAATCGCTCTTGTTTTGCCCCTTTGAGTATTTGAAGGTCTGGAAGATTTCAGCTGCTTCTGGACCCGCGATGGTAAGTAGAAGCTTTATTTTCTCTGCCTCCGCCACGCCATCTAGGTCAGATGCTACCAGGTAAATCTTGAATCTCTGCCTGAACCAACGCCAGTTTTCACTGAGATTGCCTTGGTACCTGAGTTACTGTGGGACCGGAATCTCGAACATCATCTTGCCTGGCTGCTGTTGCTGGTAGTCACTGTTTGCTGAGTTTTAACGATATGGATTGAAACAGTTCACTCCTGGAACCATGTTTTGTTATGTTCCTGTTGTAGCATAAGCTGCTTCCTTGATGTGCACTCTGACAAAGGAAGGTTCAGACTTGGAGATAGCTTTAACACGTTTATTAAACTATTGACAATTCTCCTACTTGGATTCAACGCTACTGTTAATCCTTCTATAGCTACTCAGACTGACTAACCAGTCTGCTACAATCCACGTGGTGGGTGTGATGTTCAATCAACCCTGTGTCTGTACTCACTGAGAGTCTCCACTGGAAAGAGACTGCGCATGTGTGATGTGTCCTTTTATATGGGTAGGTAATGCCCTCCTGTGGTAGTGTCACCTCTGTGTGTATTGTGACTGCCCATTGGTCGTGTCCTATCTTACTGACCAATTAGTTGACTCTGTGTGTCATGTCTCTGGTGTTCCCTTTAGCGTCTAGCTAGGTGTAGTGTATGTACATTAACCCTTTGTGTACTTACAGTGATGTATATCACCACAGGGAGCAGGCAGGAAAGTAGAGTTGAAGCCTGAGATCATCCATGATCAGAATGAATGACGGAGCAGGCCTGACCGACCATGTGGTTTACTCCTGCTTCTATTTCCTGTGTTCTGGAGGCCTTTTCGACCAAACCTTTGATCATCTGACCCTTGTATCTCCGAATGTGGCAATTGTGAAATTGTGGTTCATCACACTTCTGGGAAGTGTTTCGGGATGTTTTGCTACATTAAACACATCACATTAATGCAAGTTGTTGTATTTCCTGACCACCTTGCCATCATTACATCCCTAATGTTTTGAAATTTCCTTCAACTTTACATCGGCAAGGCTGACAGTCACTCATCAACTTTCCTGACTCTTCATTTCAGTTTGAGCCTTGCTCCATCTTGTTTGATCCTGAGCTGAGCCACTTACCCTACATCTGATACATCACCAAGACTGTCTTCTTCCACCTTCAGGACATTGTCATATGCTTGCCTAAATCATCTGCTGTTTGCTTCTGAAATGTCTTTGTGAGTTTTGATCACTTCAATAATTGATTTCTCAAGTGCTTTCCTTGTCAGCAGCATTCAGCTTACAAAGGCTTCCCGTAACCCAGATATCTCTGGAACGAGTCTTTTTCCACACAAAACCTCATTCACCCACAGCTTTTATCTCTGCAAACTCCACTGGTTCCCTGCAGCCTAGCTGATTGATTACATGGGGCGTCATTCTCCGACCCCCCGCCAGGTCGGAGAATGGCCGTTGGCCGCCGTGAATCCCGCCCCCGCCGAAGTCTCCGGTACCGGAGATTGGGCGGGGACGGGAATCGGGCCGCGCCGGTTGGCGGGACCCCCCGCTGGATTCTCCGGCCTGGATGGGCCGAAGTCCCGCCCAGAAATTGCCTGTCCCGCCGGCGTAAATCAAAGCTGGTATTTACCGGCGGGACCAGGCGGCGTGGGCGGGCTCCGGGGTCCTGGGGGGGGGGGGGGGGGCGCGGGGCGATCTGACCCCGGGGGTGCCCCCACGGTGGCCTGGCCTGCGATCGGGGCCCACCGATCCGCGGGCGGGCCTGTGCCGTGGGGGCACTCTTTCCCTTCCGCCTCCGCCACGGCCTCCACCATGGCGGAGGCGGAAGAGACTCTCCCCACTGCGCATGCGCGGGAAACTGACAGCGGCCGCTGACGCTCCCGTGCATGCGCCGGGAAACTGACAGCGGCCGCTGACGCTCCCGCGCATGCGCCGCATTTCCGCGCCGCCAAAGATGCGGAGCATTCCGCACCTTTGGGCCGGCGCGATGCCCGTCTGATTGGCGCCGTCTTTGGCGCCAGTCAGTGGACATCGCGCCGTTGGGGGAGAATTTCGCCCATGGTCTTTTTTATTTCAGATTCGTTTACTGCATCTTGAGAAATCTTCTGCAGTCATATATTACGAATATTGTCTTAATTTTCTGTGTTGTTCGGGTTTTGGCCAAGGTAGGTATCCTGACCGGTATCGGCTTCGAAGGCTGAAAGGCCTGTTCCTATGCTGTATTGTTCTTTGGTCTCTGATTCTGACTACTGCTTCACCATCATAGGGAATTGCTATTGCATAGCCCCCCTGCTTTCTTGAACAACATCATGTCTTCAGTATCCCTCTCCTGCTAAAGTCCTTCAATGAGCGGAATTTTGAGCCCACGTTAGCCGTCAGTGAGAATCCATAGCACAGCGACATGACGACACACCAGCGCAATTTACAGCAGCAGTATGAAAATGAGAGCCTGGCAAATTCACTTCCAAAGGACATACTGGAAGTGAATGCTCAGGTCACCATGATCCTCAAGTGTGTAAATTGGAGAGGGGTCACCAGAGAGGACCTGGGGGGACCCAGTTAATTGAACCTTGAGGCCGGGGTGGGGGTAGAGGGGTGGGGGGGGTTGAGTCTCAGCATTTCGGGAGGGGCATGGGGGAGCTCGCAGGCCTTAGCGGCCCTTCAGTGCAGTGGGTCTCTCGGTCTCAAGGGGTCTGGTAACTGGTCACAGGGTCAGCACAGGGAGGCTGAGTTCCTTGGTGGGGTCCTGTGAAATGTCAAGCTGCATGACCAGAGTGGGGGACTCTGACAAGGGATGTTTAACAGTGACATGAGGGCAGAAGACCCTCACATAGCGGGGCCGATGAGTACAGTCAGAATGAACCCGCACCTACAGATAGCAAAGTGCATCCTCAGGGTATTGGATTGGATTGGATTTGTTTATTGTCACGTGTACTGAGGTACAGTGAAAAGTATTTTTCTGCGAACAGCTCAACAGATCATTAAGTACATAGGAAGAAAAGGGAATGAATGAAAATACATAATAGGCAACACAAGATATACAATATAACTACATAAGCACCGGCATCGGATGAAGCATACAGGGTGTAGTATTAATGAGGTCAGTCCATAAGAGGGTCATTTAGGAGTCTGGTAACTGTGGGGAAGAAGCTGTTTTTGAGTCTGTTCATGCGTGTTCTCAGACTTCTGTATCTCCTGCCCGATGGAAGAAGAGTATGAGCTGTCTGGAAGGGCAAAGATACTGGGTATGGAGGCCAGGCTATCATAGAATGGGCAAATGAGTATAACGTATGGGCACTTGGAAGTAGGTGGGAGTGGGTGTAATCACAGGGTCAGCTTAGGTCCCTGGGTGGGGTCCCATGAAATATCTGGTTGCACAAAGGAAGTCATTCATCTTCTTATGATACTGCAGCCCCGTCCTCGTAGGAGTGAACTGGCACTCACTATCACGGCCACAGCCTCTCAGGTGAGATTCATCACCTTGCTGGCAGGAGGCGTACCCTATCGAGAGTAGTTTGTCTCCCGCCTCTGCTGGATCCCATCCAGAAGCTTGCTGCGAACTCCCACGGTGAAGCGTGGTGCAGTCTTTCTGGCAGCCACCCCTCCGACTAGGCTTGGATCAAAGGCTGGTGAGTGCTGAGGAGGCATTAAAATGGTGAGCCCTACTGATTGCAGCCATTAAGGCATGGCAGGGCGAATTAATCAAAGGCGAGGGGTGGGATTCTCCCAGCCCCGCGCTGGGCCGGAGAATCCCCGCGAATGGGCCACGCCGCCCCAATGCCGGCACACGATTCTCCGCAGTGCGGAGAATCGGCACCATAGGAGCCGGCATGGGTGGCGCGGAACGGTCGCGGGGCTGCTCTACGCAGCCGGCGCGCCGATTCTTCATCCCGGATGGGCCAAGCGGCTGTCGGAAAAGAGCCGAGTCCCGCCGGCGCCGTTCTAACCTGCTCTGGTCCAGCGGGACCTCGGCCTGTAAGGGTCGGGTGGTGGCCTGTGGGGGGGGAGGGGGTTCCGACCACGGGGGCGGGGGGGGGGCCTCCGATGTGGCCTGGCCCGCAATCGGGGCCCACCGATCGGCGGGCCGGCCTCTCTCGCTGGGGGCCTCCTTTCCTACCTGCCGGCCCCTGTAGCCCTGCACCATATAGCGTCGGGGCCAGTTGAAGGAGGCCACTGCGCATGCACGTGTTGGCGCCGGCGCCACTGCGCATATCCTCGTTGGCACCGGCGCAACTCCGCATCCGCGGATCCCACGGCGCCCAGTTCGTGCCAGGATCTGCATCTGTACGGGCCAGAATTAGACGTGGGAGCGGCCCATTCACGCCGTCGTAAAACGCAACGGCGTTTACCGACGTGGACACTCTGCCGCTGGATTGGAGAATACCGCCCAGGCTGCCATGGTGCGGCGTGAAACTTGTGGAAAATAGATTTTAGGTTAAAGAGGTTGAATATATGGCATCTTTTCTTGCACTAGTGGGATTCTCTCCAGTTTTCTAGCCACGACTGACACTTTGCCCAACCCTTCTTTTTGCAGTGCTTCATTCATGTTTGAGAATTCTCAGCACAAATCGGTACATGGACATTACTGTAACAATCCAATCGAAAGATTAGAAGAATGCATGCTCTTGAGAATTTTATTTTTTGTACGCTGTTGTGAAGATGTGCTAAAGGGTTAATATTTCTATTAAAATAGTGGAGAAAGTTGTTTGATGTAAATGTATTAAACATTGATATATTAATATTCAAAAAGCTGAATTTTCAGATGAAGATTATAACTTGGAGTTTTTTTGATCAGAATGTTAAACATGGCAATGTTTCTTGTGTGAGTACTTAAGAGAAAGGTCATTTTATCCTGAATATTTCTTTAATGGAGTTCAATATCTGTAAATTCTATGCTTTAAAATTGGGTTTTAATGACTTTCCTGGTGAAGTGCAGTAAAATTAAATTACATATTCATGAACAGAGGGTCAGGAAAAATTATTTTTTTCATATTAATTTGCGTTTTTGCTATTCGGTCCTTCTATATTTTTTATTATTTCTTTGCAAACATAATCATCTTTCATTCTATATCAATTTTCATTACTGTGTCAATTTCTTTTTCTGTAACCTTTTCTGTGAGTTTTTACCAAGTAACAGAATAAAATACTGTGATGATTGCAGCTAAAAAGAGAAGGCAACAGTGAAAGATACCAAGTGGTACACAATTGCACAAGCATAACCCCAGAATTACCATGTCGAGGCTTGTGAAGTGTAAAAATACATACATTAATTCTAGAGCAAAAATTAGCCAGCTCCAATATGCATGCCAGCCTCCTACATCCACAATGCATTGAAGAGGAATTACTGACCCAGATGCTCTTGATTGAATAGAATAAGCATCAAAAAGGAATTGTGTTGCAGAGAAGTTGCTGCAGACAGCTAGAGTCTCAAGAATGTTCAAATACAATCCTCCGTGTTTGATATATAGGATGGCAATTTAGATTACTGCTAATCTACAGGGAGTAAAAATACAGATAATTCCTGGTTGCCCATTTCTCATTTAAAACAGTTTAGATCTGGTGTAAGAGATCTACTTGAGGAAAGCCTGCAACACTTGACAGCATCTAGAGTTAAAATCTCACTTAATTTAGACATTCAAATTATTTTTCAAAGGTCCATTACTTTTTTCTTCATTCATTTTCCATCAGCCATTAGTTCCTCGTTTCTTTCTGGCATTTTCTCTCCAAACGTTGATTTGATTTGTTAAGTTTGAAGTTCCTCCCTTATTTTCTTCTGGTATCTATCAGGTTCGAGTCATTTATTTGTTTGAAGTAGCTGCAGTAATTGATTTTCCACAGTCTCAAGTCACTGTAAAGGTTGCATTTTGATTCTCTCTTCTGGGTTCCTTGTATTCAGAATTTTCATATCACTTTGGGTTACATTTGGAAATTAATCCACATTTTAAGTGTTTAAACTTGATCCTCTCTCTCCCAAGTTAAATCAAAATATAACGCTAATGAAAATCCATCATGTCATGCATTCACCATAACATGAATGAACACGTGCTGGAAAGAGTGTAAATTAAGCTGGTACTTAACTGTGGCCTCATGCCAGTTATTTGGCGATGGGCTGTTGAGGGTGGCATCATGGTGGACTGGAGTGTCTGCCTAACCTAAACAAGGCCATCAGTGTAATATCAGGCAGTAGTGAGGACTGCCTAGATTGAGAGACATGGGGCGGGATTCACGGTTGGCCGACACCGAAATCTCAAAACGCGATTGGGCGGAGAATAGCCTCTGACGCCAAAATCGTGGTAGGGTGCTGGTTTGGCTCCAGCCTCAGCAAGGTGTGAATGAGAGGGAGGTGGGGGTTCAGGCCTCAGCGAGGCGTGCATGAGAGAGAGGGGGGTTCGGGCCTCAGTGAGTCATGCATGAGAAAGAAGGGGGTTTGGGCCTCGGAGAGGCATGCATCTGAGAGGGAGTGAGTGTGTGTGTGTGTGAGAGAGGGAGTGAGTGTGTGTATGAGTGAGGGTGAGTGTATATGTAAGAGAGTGGGCTGAGGGGATGAGTGTATGTATGTGTGAGAGCGGGTGAGTGTATGTATGAGAGAGGGGGGTTGGTTGATAGTGTGTGTGAGAGAGAGGTGGTGAGTATGTGTTTGAGAGGGGGTGAGTGGGCGTCAGGGTAGTACAGTGGTTAACACTGTTGTTTCACATCGGCAGAGACTCAGATATGGGGCGCGATTTTCCACTCCCACGCCGGTTGGGAGAATCGCCTGGGCCTCCAATATTTCCGGGGAGGCCGGTCCGACACCCTCCCACGATTCTCCCAAGCGGCGGAAACGGCCCGGTTGAGTTTCGCGGGCTGCAGTCCGGAGAATCGCCGGAGACACCGAAATTGGCAATTCTCATGCACCCTGAGGCTATTCTGAGGCCCGAATGGGCCGAGCGGCCAGGCCAAAACGGCGGGTTCCCCCCGGCGCCGTCTACACCTGGCCGCTGCAGTCGTGAGCGGTGCGTGAACGTGGGGGGGGCGGCCTATGGGGGGGCGAGGGGGGATCCTGCACCGGGCTTTACCTGAAATGTGGGGTGGCCCGCAATCGGTGCCCACCGATTGTCGGGCCATGCTCTCTGAAGGAGGACCTCCTTCCTTCCGCGGCCCCGCAAGATCCGTCCCCCATCTTCTTGCGGGGCGGACTGAGAGAGGACGGCAACCACGCATGCGCGGGTTGGCCGCATGCGCGGATGACGCCCGTTATGTGGCGCCGGCCGCGTCATCTATACAGCGCTGCTTTTACGCGGGCGACAAGGCCTGCCGCGTGTGGATGACGTGGCCCCGATCCTGGCCCATTGTCAGGGCCTGAATCGGTCGGGACCGGGGCCGTTCCGCGCCGTCGTGAACCTCAACGGCGTTCACGACGGTGCGGCCACTTCGCCGTGGGAGTGGAGAATCGCGCCCATGATTCCTGGCTTGGGTCACTGTCTGAGCGGAGTCTGCACTTCTCCCCGTGCCTGCATGGGTTTCCTCCGGGAGCTCTTGTTTCATCCCACAAGTCCCAAAAGACGTGCTGGTTAGATGAATTGGACATTCTGAATTCTCCCTCAGTGGACCCGAACAGGCGACTAGGGGATTTTCACAGTAGCTTCATTGCAGTGTTAACGTTAGCCTACTTGTGACACTAACAAAGATTATTATTATTATAAGGTATGTGTGTGTGTGTGTGTATATGAGAAGAGGGTGAATGTGTGTGTGTTTGAGAGGAGTAAGTGTGTGATCGGGAGGGTGGGTGAGCGATAGAGATTTGTGTGCATATGAATGTGTGTGAGAGAGAGAGACGTGAATTTATGTATGAGGGAGCGAAGTAAGTGTGTGCGTATGTGTGTGAGGGAGAAAGAGGTGCTTGTGTCCAATATGAGAATTGGATTTCCAGCATAATTCCTCCCATTAAAAATGGCAAAAGGTAAAGCTGAGGTATATTTTTAATAAGAGAACGTTTCACCAGATTATCCACTCCAAAAGTGGATACTAATTCCATGGGTCAATGTTCAGGGGCAATGGGAGGGTGGCTTGGCCAGGGTTTAGTGTGAGGGGAGTATGTAGCTGGCGAATGTATTTGTGACCGTGTGCTTCTTTCTAATTCCTATTATATGCATAGGTATAGCGAGAAAAGACTTGTTTACATTTGATTTCTGTGTTTGCACCTATTTCGCAGCAAAATTGGGATGTCGACATTCATAGAATCATCATAGAATTTACAGTGGAGAAGGAGGCCATTCAGCCCATCAAGTCTGCACTGGCCCTTGGAAAGAGCACCCTACCCAAGCCCTTACCTCCACCTTATCATTGTGAGAATGTTTGGGGTTCCCCAATGCTCATGGGAGGTCAATAGGAGTCATGCAGCTCGAAAAGTTTTGTTAGACAGTAATTTTTTGGGAAGTATAAAACATGTGAATAAAGAAAGGCTTGCATTTATTTAGTGCCTCTTACAATCTCAAGTTATCCCAGAGCATTTTACAGTCTACAAAGTACTTTTGAAGTGTAGTCACTGTTATAATGCAGCAGCTAATTTACAGACAGCAAGCTAGTGCAAACAGCAGTGTGATAATGAGCAGAGAATCTCTTTATATGACCTTGATTGAGGGTTAAAAATTGGCAAGGGCACCGGTGATCATTCTCTTACTTTATATCAAATACGTTAATGCTGTGTGATCTTTTACTTCCACCTAGGAGGGCAGATGGTGCTTCAAATCTCATCTGAAAGACGACACCTGCAACATTGCAGGACTCACTTCGTGGAATGTCAACCTAGATTTCTGCTCACTTTGCTGGAACAGGACTTGAACCCACAAACCACTGACTCATAGAATCATAGAATCATAAAATTTACAGTGCAGAAGACTCAGAGGTACGAATGCTAGTGAGGTATTTCAAATGATGGTGACTAGTCAGAATTTAAACATTGACAAAGAACTTTGACAAAGAGTCATCCAGACGCGAAACGTTAGCTCCCTTCTCTCTCCAGATGCTGTCAGACCTACTGCGATTGTCCAGTATTTTCTGTTTTTGTTTCAGATTCTGGCATCCAAAGTAATTTGCCTTTATAATTTGAACATTGCTGTACATTAATTATCAGTCATGGTATTGCCATACTCACATAGATTTTTCAAAAGCAGTTTGTGAGGTGCTGAGGAGCAAGTCTAAGCACTACAACACTGAGTTACCAAGCAACAACATCATACACATAGATCAATACATACATTGGAGGCTTCCAGTAGTTAACAAAGAGGTTTATTGATGAAATGCAAAGGCAGTCAAGTAACAAGCAGCGAACGCTGTATAACAGGTCATAACACATTGGCTCCGGGGTCCACACTGCCCAGGGTCCTGCTCCCTTTTGACTGGGGTTGGCGCGCGCCCTCCCAGAGGTTTGGCCCCGAGCTGGTCACGTGGTCCATGGAGCCGCCCCCCTTAAATCAGCCACTTTACCAC
The DNA here is from genome assembly GCF_047496885.1 of Scyliorhinus torazame. NCBI lineage: Eukaryota > Metazoa > Chordata > Chondrichthyes > Carcharhiniformes > Scyliorhinidae > Scyliorhinus > Scyliorhinus torazame. The sequence goes on from NC_092712.1 coordinate 132,269,704, forward strand.
ATCTTGCCTACTATTTGGTTAGTCCATAATACATGCCCAGTAGCATAACAGTCCTCCATTGTTCCTTATCCTAGCCAAATGGAATCTTTTTTTCTCACCCTCTCAAGTGCTACATTAGTTTCTTTATCCAATACTACCATGTGCTTCCTGTTTTTCCTTCCCTATCCCTTCTGAATACATTGCAGCCATGAATATCAAATTATCAAACCACCCCTTCTTTGAGCCAGATCTTTATTTTTGCCACAGTATCATAGTCCCATGTGGTGACTTGAGCTTGCAGCTCATCGTCCTTATTGAACACTCTATGCACATTTACACACGTGCTGTAAACCCACCTGAGACTGCCTTGCATTTTCCTTATGTCTATAATCACCTATGTCTGAATTATTCTTTACTCTCAATGCTTTTGTCTCCGATAGTCCTCTGAGTAATTTATGTCAAAGTGGATAGCGAGCCTTCTGTAGCAGCTGGTTTGTAATTTGGGAATGCGGTGAGGATTGGCACCAACTAGAACAGTTGAGACCCCAAGAAACATGGGGGACTCATCTCCTCTCAGTTGTTTTATCAAGGTGTAATTGCATTCGCTAAATTAGTGTAAATTATTCCTCCACAGCACTGGTTAACCTTCCTTCCAGGATAATGGTCAGCACCAGCTCTCTGCAGGTGCAATCCTTGAACTTTGAACAGGACTCTCCTTCCCGAGGACTGCTCACAATGCCCCAGGAATAATAAACCTTCCTTCCTGCACCATTTCTCCAACCACATGTCTTATCCTGCTATTCCCTCCTCTCCTCCTTCCGGTCCTATGCCCGAAGAGGGCATTGGTGACCATGGCCTTCCATAGGATTGATTCATTATTATGTTTTGTAAAGTATAGCAGCAGTTTGCCATTGCTTCCTGCTGTATGGTTGACCAGGAAACTTTCCTGCTCTTACCGCCTGACATCAGGCTTATTGGAAGGACCTGTACCAACCCCTTTCTGATACTCCAGTCCCCCGCCAGCAGCAGAGGTGAGCTAAATGCCCGCACTGGCGGGAAGATGCAAATTTTTTTTTTTTTTTTCAAAAAAATATACTTTATTCATAAAAATTTATCATAAGCATTACAGAAACATTTCAAATTGTCTTGACTGTACATTTCCGGCAGGGTTACATGTTGCCTTGACTTTCTTTCATTCAATTTTGATATTGTCATACACATATCACTCTTTACATTACAATTCCTTCTTAAATATTTACAGTGCCATGTTTGTTTTGTACATTGGAGTGTTGGTTGCCCAGACCGAGGGGCTTTACACTGTTACCCGCCCCTCGGTGTACATTTGCTGGTAAGACCTTACACAGTGGTCTTTCGTCATTTGCACGCATTTGCATCCTATTAATGGGCATTGAAGCCTGACTCTCCACCCTCCTCCCCTCATATTGCTCCTGGCCTTTCAGTCAGGGTTCACCCGGGCATGAATTAATGCAGGTATTTTTAAGTGTGGCCTTGATGCAGCCAGTCAAGGGAGTAAGTACATAATGTAGGTGCCCCCAAATTCTATTGGTAGGCCCCCCTCCCCTCCACAATGTAAATTCTGCCTCGTCGATCACACCCCCAAACCCCCATCAGACTGCCTCATCAGACTCCCAACAGAGACCCCCAATGGAGACCCCCAACAGAGACCCCCAACAGAGACCCCAATGGAGACCCCCAATAGTGACCCCTGCCTGAAAACTGAAGGGTAGTCCAGGCAGCAGGGTGCAAAATCATTGTATTTTCACTTATCCTTTCCTAACACCTGATGCCTCAGACTAAAGTGTTTAAAGCAGCAGCTGTTACAAGCGTTAGAGGCTTCCTGGAAAACCCAGTGTACTCCAAAGGGCTTGAAATTCCTTGACAGCCTTTGAAAGGCAAATCTTCCATCCAATTTCACACAGCAATACATTGCATTAGCCAGTGATTGACAGTTTTATTACTGCAGACACAGCTGCTTGGTGGATGTTTGATTTATCTTTCCCTTCACACTTGAATGCATCACCATTACTCTAACCACAATTGTTTATAACTACACTTGCTAGTGACAGCTCCTGACCACATCAATGAAGTGTTTTTTTTCTGTGAAAAGAGGAAGTCAAAGCACTTCACTGTTGGGGATCTCTGATGGCGGTTGATGGGGAGGTCTGATGGGAAGCTGGGTGGGGGGTATGATGGGGGGGGCAGTGGGGGTGGGTTGGGTCACCCCCTCATGCATGCAGGCTGTGGGGGGGGGAATAACCCATTATTCCCATAGTGGTGGTGGGGGGGGGGGGGGTGGGGAGGTTCCCCGTACTTGTGAGCAGAGGGGGGAGCAAGATTTGTATTGTGATGGGGAGGGGAACCAGCTGCTGGACATTGGTATCAGGCTGCCGCTCAAAATGGCGACAGACTCCCATGAACTCTCCATCATGCATAATTTGAATGGATAGAGAGCGGGAATCGCACCTCGGCACTGCCCTCTTGCACCAGCAGAGACCAGGAGCGAGTCTCCATTGGCAGGAGCAATTAGTCTCCAGAACGGAGAGTCCAGCCCCATGTCATTTATGCAGTTTGTGATACAGTATTCTATTTGGATACTAGTCATTAATACACATTATGCATTTGTGACACTCAACATCAACCGTTCCATCATTTTTTGTGATGACCTATGTCCCAGAAGCAGCATGGTGATGAAAATTTGTAATTTCTTTAAAATGTCTATAGAATACATTATCATTTTAACGAATGTTTCAAATTATTTGCATCGATTGTAGTCTTCTTGGATTTTAAGAAACACTGGTCCACATGACTTGGTGACCATAGCCCTGCAAGCATTATCAACAAGAAACAAATGAAGAAAGAAGCTGTGTAGCTGAGAGACACAAAGAGTTACAAGCAAAGGAGCTAGAGGGTGAAAGTAATCAGCCCACAGATGCAGTCACAAAGAGAAAGCAGAAAGACACAGAATTCTTGTGAGGAGAAGGAGTAAATCACTCTGGAAGAGATCAGTTTTGCTTGTTTGGCAGGCAAGGTGGCTGAGGCTCTTGGACATACTCTGCACACTGACTAAAAAGGTCTAAAACCTGGAAAGCTATGTGAATAGCTCAGAGACACTGAAGAGTTGGGTGTTTTCTCAGAAGTGGCTAAATCATGAACCAGATGTTCTTGGTTGACAGACTGAAAAGGAACTCATAGAATCATAGAGTCATAGAATTTACAGTGCAGAAGAAGGCCATCTGGCCCATCGAGTCTGCACCGGCCCTTGGAAAGAGCACCCTACCTAAGTCTATACCTCCACCTTATCCCCACACCTCCACCCTATCCCTGTAACCCCACCTAACCTTTGTTGGACACTAAGGGAAATTTAGCATAGCCAATCCACCTAACCCCGCACATCTTTGAACAGTGGGAGGAAACCGGAGCATCAGGAGGAAACCCACACAGACACGGGGAAAACGTGCAGACTCCGCATAGACAGTGACCCAAGCCGGGAATCGAACCTGGGTCCTAGAGCTGTGAAGCAACTGTGCTAACCAGTGTGCTACCGTGCTGCCCTAAACTGTGGGAAGGTACATCATCAGGACTGTCCTGATCTGAGGAAGAGAGGGTTCATAGAAGTATGCCTTGCTGATGATAACTGTACTCATGAAACTCAAAGATAAAAGATATTGTCAGATAGGACTCTTGAATAAAGAACAACATATTGTGGAACTGTATCGCTTGTGGCACTTTTGTGTGGGGTGTTGTGCAAATGCTTATGATTGTGTGAAGAATTAGTAGATTTTTTCTTCTCCCATGTTGAGATCATCTCTCACCTTGCATTTGCCACTACTGACCTGTCTCCCCTTCCTGCTCATGACCTCCCAGTTGTTTTCCCGAATCCCTGTTCATGCTTCAGATTGTCTCCCCCACCCCTACAACTTCTGCTTTTTCTAAGACCTCTTATAAGAAATTCACTTCTTTCTCTCTTCATCCTCACTAAGCCCCTAACTACTCACCTCCTCTCCATTAACAATTGAGGGGCCATCGTGAAAATATAACAAAACTATTAAGAATATAATAGCTCTGACTGCAAAGACAAAGGCAGCAATTTAGCGGCCCCATGATCACAGGCACAAATCATGTAATGGCTGCTAAATCTTGCGAGTGGCCAAAAACGAGATTTGTGCCGGTGAGATCTCAGCTTGAGATCTTCCGAGCCCTCTCATGGTGACATGATCAGGTTCACGTCCAGAAAGGACATGAACCTGATTTCCACAAATACCAATACATTAACATATATTTGCTGGGCTTGACACCGCAGCATCCGGCCACAACGTATCTTGCCCACCAGTAGGCGTGACGTTATGCCAGCACGAATCATTACTTGTTTTCAAAAATGAATACCAGCCGTGATTACATGCGGGAGCACGCAGGTAAGTGAATGGCTCTGTGCCCAGAACCCTGGCACTGCACCGTGGCACTACGCTCTGGTGTAAGTCAAAGATCAAAGGGTGCCCCAATCCTGGGATCCCTGGCCTTTCTGGCCTTTGTAGGCCCTGCCCTCCAGTTGACTGTCTGATTCTCGCTTCCCCTTTTAAAATGCACAAAATACTGTTCAATACGGCGAGAAAAGCTGGCTGTGAACTTCCCACTGGTTTTCACGCCTGAGCCAACACTTTGTGCTTTTTTTGCGAAGATTCCACCCAAAGTCTGCATCAATAAGGTAATCCCCAAACAGAATCAAAACAGCATCAAAATTTGCATAGAAGTGCTAATGTTACTTCAATATTATATTGCTAATGATTATCTTTGCCCAGGCATGGTGCTTCTCCCTTTCCTAAGTGCTATAACTCACACACAGCCTATCTATCCTTTAAACCTGCTTCTCCATTTCTAATATCACTTTCCTTTCTAAGATCTGTTCAGTTCTATGCTTAATTGAGCCACGACTCCTGTTTTGAATATCTTCAGTCTGGTTTCTACCCTGCTCATTGCTCTGACATCTCTTTGATGAAAAGTTATGAATTCTATCCTCTGTAAATTCTTGCCACTTTTGTCCTCCTCGCTGTTAGGGCAGCATTTGGTAAAGTCGATCCTACAATCCTCCTCCATTACCTGTAGCCTACTATGTCACTCAAAGGGGTGTAGTTTTATTCCTACTGTCTGAACGCAGCCAGAATATATCCAGCTTCTCTGTCTGCTCCTGCACAGTCACCTCAAGGATTCTACGAGAGTCTAATCGTAGTCTTTGGTTGCATCTTCTTTCTCATTAACATTGTTGCCCCTCAGTGATATCATCCAAAAGCATAGGATCAACTTCAACATTTATGCTGATGACACCCAGCTCTACCACTCCATGGCTTCCTTCACTCCACAACCACATTTCTTCAGTCTGACTGGTCCTTTCACATCAAGTTAAAAATATTTCCCCTGACTGAGCATCAGAAAGACAGAAATCTCAACAAACTCCTTTCCTTCGAGTTATAGAGTCATACAGCACGGTAAGAGGCTCTTCGGCCCATCCTATCTATTCAAATCCCATTTCCAGCACTTAGTCCATAGCCTTGTATGCTCTGGTGTTTCAAGTGCTCATCTAAATGCTTCTTAAATGTTGTGAGGGTCCCTGCTTCTACCATCGTTTCAGGCAGTGTGTTGCAGTTTCCTCTCACCCACTGGGTGAAATTGGTTGTCCTCAAATCCCCTTTAAATTTCCTGCTCAGTACCGTAAATCTATGCCCCTGGCTATTGACCCCTCTACTGAAGGGAAAAGTTTCTTCCTATCTATGTCCCTCATAATTTTGTACACCACAATCAGATCCCACCCCCAGCCTTCTCTGCTCTGAGGAGAACAACCTCAGCCTCACCAGCCTCTATTCATAGGTGAAACGCTTCAACCCAGGCAACATCCTGATGAATCTCCTTTACACCCTTTCTGGCGCAATCACATCCTTTTCCACCGCTGTCAGCCCCTCCCCTTCCTCCCTGTAAAGGATGGACCATGTACAATCTGGGCAACCTGTTCAAACCATACCAGAAGTTGAAATTAATTGCCAAGACTCCAGGTTACCACCTCCACAACATTCCCCCTACATCAGGCTCGCTGCCGCTGAAAACGTTGGGCGTTATTCAACTAAAAAATTGCTAAGTGTCATTTTTGGAGAGTTTGACGGTGTGTTTCCTACAGAAGGTTTGGGTGAGATACAGACTGGTATTCATCTACACTTAGTCGTTTTGTCGTCTTGCAGAGTTACTCTTCAATCTAGCCCAAACTTAGAAATTTTTTCAGCAGTGGGAAGCTGAACCCGATGACGAGACCAGCTCCTCAGAGATAAGGTCGCCATTTTGAAAGGGTGTCCTGACCTCTAAGTTCATTTCAGGGTCCCCCACACCCCCACCCACAGGCAATGCCACCCCCTGCAGACATGGGCATTACCATCACTCCCCAAGTGAGGACACCCCTGTATGGGGTTGCTGAGTGCCCCCTCTTTTCAGGACAATCCAGCTTCCCTCTTGGGTACCCCTCTTTCTGGATCCCTTCATTCCGCTAACCTTTATGAGGCCCCTTCATACATCCCTCACACCCCTTTCATGGGCATGGCTCCCTCAGGCCCCAACCCTTGGCAGTGCTAACCTGGCACCCAAGTATCCTGGCACTGCCAGCCCAGCACCCGAGTACCTTTGCACTACCAGCCTGGCACCCAGGTAGTATCCCTGGCACCCCAGCAGTGCCCAACCGGACTGATTGGCACTTCCAGGGTGCCCAGGTGCCAGGCTGGGGTACTGCTCTATCCTGTCCCCAACCACCAAGGGGGCTCCATTGGCCTCCAAGACCTCCAGAGCGGCCATCATACCTGGTATCCGCTTTTGGAGACCAGTACTAATCGGCTCATTTAAATATCATTAACTGGATCACGGTCAACAAGTGCATGATCCCGATCGTGCCGGGCGCAACGAGTTGGGTGACTCGCACGAGGCTTTGCGCCCGCATGAAGCTACCTCTCCCGCGATTCACCCCTGGCACAATGCAGTGGTAGAATCGCACCCATTATATATTCTTGTCACCACAACACCTATCTTTTCAGGGAAAGAGAAAATGCTGGAAAATCTCAGCAAGTCTGGCAGCATCTGTAGGGAGAGAAAAGAGCTAATGTTTCGAGTCAATTGACTCTTTGTCAAAGCTGTCATCGGACTCAAAACGTTAGCTCTTTTCTCTCCCTACAGATGCTGCCAGACTTGCTGAGATTTTCCAGCATTTTCTCTTTCGTTTCAGATTCCAGCCTCCACAGTAATTTTAATCTATCTCTTCAGTTCTCTACTTGCTGATCAACTTCTCCCAGACCTTACCTTCACCTTAGCATCACCAACCTGAATTCAGTCTCTTTACCTCACCTCTGGCCCTGGCTGTCCTGTGCATTGAACCTAAAACCATGGCATTCATCTTCAAATCTCTCCAAGGCCTCAGTTCAACTTATCCTGGCAATTTTTTTCTTTTAGCTTTACATCCACCTACAGTACTCTTCTCTCATTCTGGATGCTTTTATTTCATTCCACCATTGGTCTTAAGCACCCCATCACCTTGGTTCTACTCTTTGGTAAATTACTTCACGCATCAGGGGCGGGATTCTCCACAATCGGCGCGATGTCCGCCGACCAGCGCCAAAAACGGCGCAAATCAGTCCGGCAGCGCGCCGCCCCAAAGGTGCGGAATTCTCCGCTTCTTGAGGGGCCGAGCCCTCACCTTGAGGGGCTAGGCCCGCGCCAGACTGATTTCCGCCCCGCCAGCTGGCGGGAAAGACCTTTGGTGCCCCGCCAGCTGGTGCGAAAATGACTTTGCCGTGCGGCGCATGCGTGGGAGGGTCAGCGGCCGCTGACGTCATCCCCGCGCATGCACAGGGGGGTGTCTCTTATGCCTCGGCCATCGCGGAGGCTGTGGCCGAGGCGGAGGGAAAAGAGTGCCCCCACGGCACAGGCCCGCCCGCGGATCGGTGGGCCCCAATCGTGGGCCAGGTCACCGTGGGGGCACCCCCCGGGGCCAGATCGCCCCGCACCCCCCCACCCCCAGGACCCTGAAGCCCGCCCGCGCCGCCAGTCCTGCTGATAAGGTAGGTTGTTTGATTCACGTCAGCGGGACTGGCATGACAGCAGCGGGACTGCGGCCCATTGCGGGCTAGAGAATCCCCGGGGGGGGGGGGCCCGCTGATCGGCGCGATTCCCGTCCCCGCCGAGTATCCGATGCCGGAGAACTCGGCAACCGGCAGGGGCGGGATTCACGCCAGCTCCCGGCAATTCTCCGACCCGGCGGGGAGTCGGAGAATCCCGCCCTGTTTTTTGACTAAACCTTGGTCATCGGATGGAACACACACATCAAAGCTTCACTTGCATTTCTCCCTCCTGTAAAGCACCATGGTGTCTTTTCTGTCCTAAAAGCATAATGCAGACAGATATTATGACTACTCAATTTCTATCGCTTTTTTAGATCTTAGGATCTTGGATCACAATTCAACTGCAAGCATATTCAGGTGAATCAAAATTGGAATTGATGATTGACTTACTTATCGTCTAATCATTTGTTAAAATGAAATAAAATTGCTTCTTTTCCAGCCTTTAAATATTGAGATTTTCATTGCAGGCTCCAGCATTGAATTGGCAGAGTCAGAATTGGACTGCAGTACTTTCCAATCTGAGGAAGCTGCTCTTGTTTGTTCATTAAATGTCTCTCAATGGGGTGCTATGACTTTGTGCGACAGTGTAAATCTGGTGAGAACAAATGGACAGGCTGTCTTCATGGAAATAAAAATCGGGAGAGATGTAAAACAAGCTGCTGATTCACGATTGTCCATTTTACACTATCACACAAAGTCAAAATCTACCCCAATTTGTGTAAGGAAGATGAACAGCTTCCGACACATTGTGAGTGTGAATCAAATTGCAATGCAGAGAATGTAGGACTTTATGTAACACACAGTGCACTGTGGCATACAACACGATAGATAGCCACTACAGCTGTTAGTGCTGTATGAAGTACAGTATTTAAACTGAAAACATTCAGCTCATTCTTCTATTTATCATTGAATATAATATATGGTATACTAAATACTGTTTTTTTTTTATAATTACTGTGTAATTTTCGCATTCACATTTCAGAAAATGCTTTTATATAAGCCTGTAATTTCTTAGTTCAGCATCACTCACCCGTTGTTTACATGCCAACTCTTGAGGTAGGTGTTTCTACTTTACTTTGATAGTAAAGTAAACAAATTTGTTTTGTTTATATGTTGCATGCTAATCCAGAGCAGCTGCAAATACTGCTGCCAAAATTGGGTGCAAAGATTTCCAAAGCTATGAGTGCCATCTAAGTCTATAATTTGTAAGTCAGCCTTTTCCTGACAATAGAAATGCTTAATTGTCCTTTTGGTGCCTTATTGCAGGGTTGTCCATTCATTCAGGGGAGAAGGATGGATCGGTATGGCATGTTGAGTGACCAAATCACATAGAGTGATACAAAATTTCAAATATGACTGTCGTTTTTTATTCCTCAGTTCACGAGAAAAAAGATCTTGGTTTTCACCAATCCTGTTGCTCTTCTTTTTGGCCTGGTTTGGTCCATTGGGCGCAAATATTTTGGCAGCATCGAGGAGAACCTGCGAGTGACCAGAAATGTCTGTTTTGGGAAGGCTTGCCAGGCACATGTCAAACAGTCATTGGCGAGGCCATCAGCAAGACTTCTCCTGGAATCAAGACCCTGGGGAAGAGCTCTTGCCAAAAGAGTGTTGCTGGCCAATCAGAGGCCTGCTTACTCTTGTGCTGAGCAGCACAATTGAGGAGGCTGTGGCTGGTGTCAGAAAGGCAGGCACTATCGTGGATTGATATAGGCCACAGGTAAAGAATATGGGTGGGGTTGAGACTAGGTTTCACTGGGCCTCCTTCCCAATATCTAATCCCTCGATCAGGCATTTATCAAGGGACCTGCGCAGATCTTGCACCCTCACAGTAATAAATGAGCAGAATGTAGCTGTCCACAGTACTCAGTAGAGCTGAGGCTGAAAAGATAAAAGTTGGCATTATGCACAAACATGCAAAGCAGGAAAGAATGAAATAAGCAAATTACTATGGATAGTGGCAAATGAAACAAGGACAGAAGGCACTGGAAAAGCTCAGCAGGTCTGCCAGCATCTGGCAGGAGAGAAACAGACTTAACGTTTCGAGTCCATAGGGCAGGAATTCTGCGCAACTCGCCACGTATTCGCCATTGATCGGCGGCAGGATCTTCTGGCCCCGCCATTGTTCATAGGGTTTCCCATTGAATGCACCTCTCACCGCTGGGAAACCCACCGGAGGTTCACACCAGCGTGAACAGTGGAAAATTCCAGGCATAGATTATTTGCCAAAACTGAAAGGAGTAAGAATGTAGAAACTGCAACAAAAAGTAACAACTTTAAGAACAAAAGACAGGTGGCGGGTGTGAGAGGGAAAGGGGGTGTTTTGCATTGAGGCAATACATGTCTGGAATATTTAAATAAAGAAAGGGGAGGTTTAAGATGGAGGAGAAAGGCAAAATGTAAAGATGCTGCAATGTGCCCAATCAAAAGCTGCTCCTCCAACTTGCACCGGGCTTCACGGGAAATAATGAATGGTGGCTTTGCTTGCCACAGGACTCTACAAACAGTGTCCTGGATACCCCCTGCTTTGATTGGCTAGAGAATGGGTAGCCCAGTTACATCCTGAGTTTGATTCCAGTTTATTTCAGTTTGCTGACCTAATCCTGAATAGCAAGGGGAAAATACAAGCAATATTTGTAATACTGATTACTGTTGGGAAATCCCAGCTGGGAAAATGTTTAAGACCATAAGACATAGGAGCGGAAGTAAGGCCATTCGGCCCATCGAGTCCACTCCGCCATTCAATCATGGCTGATTTCAACTCCATTTACCCGCTCTCTCTCCATAGCCCTTAATTCCTTGAGAAATCAAGAATTTATCAACTTCTGTCTTAAAGACACTCAACGTCCCGGCCTCCACCGCCCTCTGTGGCAATGAATTCCACAGACCCACCACTCTCTGGCTGAAGAAATTTCTCCTCATCTCTGTTCTAAAGTGACTCCCTTTTATTCTAAGGCTGTGCCCCCGGGTCCTAGTCTCCCCTGCTAATGGAAACAACTTCCCTACATCCACCCTATCTAAGCCATTCATTATCTTGTAAGTTTCTATTAGATCTCCCCTCAACCTCCTAAACTCCAATGAATATAATCCCAGGATCCTCAGACGTTCATCGTATGTTAGGCCTACCATTCCTGGGATCATCCGTGTGAATCTCCGCTGGACCCGCTCCAGTGCCAGTATGTCCTTCCTGAGGTGTGGGGCCCAAAATTGCTCACAGTGTTCTAAATGGGGCCTAACTAATGCTTTATAAAGCTTCAGAAGTACATCCCTGCTTTTATATTCCAAGCCTCTTGAGATGAATGACAACATTGCATTTGCTTTCTTAATTACGGACTCAACCTGCAAGCTTACCTTTAGAGAATCCTGGGCTAGGACTCCCAAGTCCCTTTGCACTTCAGCATTATGAATTTTGTCACCGTTTAGAAAATAGTCCATGCCTCTATTCTTTTTTCCAAAGTGCAAGACCTCGCACTTGCCCACGTTGAATTTCATCAGCCATTTCTTGGACCACTCTTCTAAACTGTCTAAATCTTTCTGCAGCCTCCCCACCTCCTCCATACTACCTGCCCCTCCACCTATCTTTGTATGATCGGCAAACCTAGCCAGAATGCCCCCAGTCCCGTCATCTAGATCGTTAATATATAAAGAGAACAGCTGTGGCCCCAACACTGAACCCTGCGGGACACCACTCGTCACCGGTTGCCATTCCGAAAAAGAACCTTTTATCCCAACTCTCTGCCTTCTGCCTGACAGCCCATCGTCAATCCATGTTAGTACCTTGCCTCGAATACCATGGGCCCTTATTTTACTCAGCAGTCTCCCGTGAGGCACCTTATCAAAGGCCTTTTGGAAGCCAAGATAGATAACATCCATTGGCTCTCCTTGGTCTAATCTATTTGTTATCTCTTCAAAGAACTCTAACAGGTTTGTCAGGCACGACCTCCCCTTACTAAATCCATGCTGACTTGTCCTAATCTGACCCTGCACTTCCAAGAATTTAGAAATCTCATCCTTAACAATGGATTCTAGAATCTTGCCAACAACCGAGGTTAGGCTAATTGGCCTATAATTTTCCATCTTTTTCCTTGTTCCCTTCTTGAACAGGGGGGTTACAACAGCGATTTTCCGATCCTCTGGGACTTTCCCGGACTCCAGTGACTTTTGAAAGATCATAACTAACGCCTCCACTATTTCTTCAGCTATCTCCTTTAGAACTCTAGGATGTAGTCCATCTGGGCCCGGAGATTTATCAATTTTTAGACCTCTTAGTTTCTCTAGCACTTTCTCCTTTGTGATGGCTACCATATTCAACTCTGTCCCCTGACTCTCCGGAATTGGTGGGATATTACTCATGTCTTCTACTGTGAAGACTGACGCAAAGTACTTATTTAGTTCCTCAGCTATTTCCTTGTCTCCCATCACAAAATTACCAGCGTCATTTTGGAGCGGCCCAATGTCAACTTTTGCCTCCCGTTTGTTTTTAATGTATTTAAAGAAACTTTTACTATCATTCCTAATGTTACTGGCTAGCCTACCTTCATATTTGATCCTCTCTTTCCTTATTTCTCTCTTTGTTATCCTCTGTTTGTTTTTGTAGCCTTCCCAATCCTCTGACTTCCCACTACTCTTTGCCACATTATAGGCTTTCTCTTTTGCTTTGATGCATTCCCTAACTTCCTTTGTCAGCCATGGCTGCCTAATCCCCCCTCTGATAATCTTTCTTTTCTTTGGGATGAACCTCTGCACTGTGTCCTCAATTACTCCCAGAAACTCCTGCCATTGCTGTTCTACTGTCTTTCCCACTAGGCTCTGCTCCCAGTCGATTTTCGTCAGTTCCTCCCTCATGCCCCTGTAGTTACCTTTATTTAACTGTAACACCTTTACATCTGATTCTACCTTCTTTCTTTCAAATTGGAGATTGAATTCTACCATATTATGATCACTGCCTCCTAAGTGCTCCCTTACTTTAAGATCTTTAATCAAGTCTGGCTCATTACATAACACTAAGTCCAGAATGGCCTGTTCCCTCGTGGGCTCCATCACAAGCTGTTCCAAAAAGCCCTCCTGTAAACATTCAATGAATTCCCTTTCCTTGGGTCCACTGGCAGCATTATTTACCCAGTCTACCTGCATATTGAAGGCCCCCATGATCACTGTGACCTTGCCTTTCTGACATGCACTTTCTATTTCGTGGTGCATTTTGTGCCCCCGGTCCTGACCACTGTTAGGAGGCCTGTACATAACTCCTATTATGTTTTTTTTGCCTTTGTGGCTCCTCAACTCTACCCACACAGACTCCACATCATCTGACCCTATGTCATTTAGTGCTATTGATTTAATTTCATTCCTAATTAACAAGGCAACCCCGCCCCCTCTGCCCACCTCCCTGTCTTTTCGATAGGTTGTGAATCCCTGGATGTTTAAATGCCAGTCCTGAACCCCCTGCAACCATGTCTCTGTGATGCCTACCACATCATACCTGCCAGTCTCAATCTGGGCCACAAGCTCATCTACCTTGTTCCGTACACTGCGCACATTTAAATATAGCACCTTTAATTCTCTATTGACCGTCCCTTTTTGTTTTCTTAGTGTGGTGGACCTTGGTTTACTGAGCCTTTCCATACACTGTGTCATATTTTGTGGGATGGGGACTATCGTAACCTCTCCTGAGTTTTGTCTTTTTGTGCTTTTTTGTATTCCTAAGCAGCTACGCTTCCCACTGATTACTTCACCTCTTGGTTCCCTGACTTTCCCTTCCCCCCCAATCTTTAGTTTAAAGTCCTATTGACCACCCTATTTATTCTTTTCGCCAGAACACTGGTCCCAGCTCGGTTCAGGTGGAGACCATCCCAACGGTATAGGTCCCCCCTGTCCCAAAACTGATGCCAGTGTCCCATGAAAAGGAACCCCTCATTCCCACACCACTCTTTCAGCCACGTGTTAACTTCCCTTATTCTTGCCTCCCTATGCCAATTTGCACGTGGCTCGGGCAGTAATCCGGAGATTATGACCCTTGAGGACCTGTTTTTTAATTTGAATCCTAGCTCTTTATAATCTCTAAACAGGTCCTCTTTCCTAGACTTGCCTATGTTGTTGGTACCGACATGGACCACAACAACTGGATCCTCCCCATCCCTCTCCAGTATCCTTTCAAGCCGGTCAGAGATGTCCCGCACCCTAGCACCGGGTAGGCAACATACCATGCGGGACTCTTTATCCTGCTTTACTAACACATTGGGTGAGCATTGTGGTTTCCTCCACAAAGAGCTTGATGATACTCACTGCCTCACTGTCAGGGCTGAGATACAATGGCAACATGGACTAAGTATGAGACTGTCACTACTTATCAAATTGTACTCAACCACCGAATCACCATCTTCAAGAGAGGACAGGAAGGCCAGAGAGTTTCCAGGACAGGAGGCAGAAAATCTAAACTCAAAGCAGGATATAAGATAGAAGTAGCTGTGTGAAATGATGGGTGTGAATTAACGGCCGCGTTGCACCTGCTGTGGATCCGGGTGTGCCGGTTAATAAGCAGGAGAGGCCAAAATTGGGATCCACGCCGGGTGCGAATCAGTTCGCCATCTAACCGGCCCTCTCCCGGTGGCGGGTTCCGGATCCCACCCAAACATGTCGAGATGATCACTGAGACCAATTAAGACCGATCTCCATCTCATTATCAAGACATAAATCCAATCTTAATGGTCTCCCTGGAACAAACTGGCGCCCCGGCGAGATATCACATGGGAGTCGTTTAACACCCCTTTTTAAAAACGGGAAGGTGGCGCAATGGTTGTTGAGAGGGACCGAGGAGGTGAGCAGCCATTTCCATCCCCGACATGCAGCCCAGGGGCACTGGAACTGCTGTTCCAGTGTTCGAGGAGAGGGTGGGGAACCGCCCAGCGGGGGATGGACTTGGTCGGGGGGGTTGCTGGGTGATATTGGTCGGGGGTCGCCCGTGAGCTCGGGGGTTGAGGGGCTTAGTGTCTGCGGGGCTTACAAGCCAGCCTCCAATATTGTGCATACCCATACAGTGGCAAATACAACTGCTGCCTGTCTGTCTTACCATTTTAATCCAGGACAAAGCCATGCTCTTGGTTACATGCTGAAGGTCACTTTAACTCCCTTTGTCTGTAAACAGCCCCTAGCTGCATAGCTGAAGGCTATTGCCAACAGGGGATTGGCATTGTTAGTTATGTGAGCACTGCACAGCTCCCGAGTGCATTCTCTAGGGTACACGTGCCATGTCTCAGACAAGAGTTATTGCCTAGCATTCCAATCGAACTGTGAGACCTGGACACTTAGCCTGGACCCTGGAGGCGTCAACACCACAGAGACAGCAGCCAACAATCAAACACTCAAGAGCTGGGCTTCAGCACTGGGGATATCCTCACGACCAAAGAGTGAGTGTCTGGATCAGGGGAGGCCACCTGAACATGGTCTCCCTAATGTTCCCAGCAGGGGTCTGGGGTCGAGGGGCTCCTGCTATGGCGAGGGTGAGGGTGCAGAATGAGGTTTTCCAACCCAACTGGTTCGGTGGATGGTGCTCTGAGAGAAGGTGGGAAATGTAAAAGTGGGGGAGGCGTGGGGATTTAAGGATCCCGGAGTAGAAGCCCTAGCAGATTATCGGTCTCTCTCCTTCTCCAATTCCTTACGGAGACCAAAATGAATGGTGCTGTCCATCTTGCAGCTGAAGCCCTCCTGGTGCTGGTGGCAGCCCAGGTGACCAGACGCCAGAGAAGGCAGCAGTGTTGCCACAGGGCTGCACACCCTACAGAACCGCCAGATCTCCAACTGCTGACTCCCCTGGATGTCCTTGCCTCCACCTGATATACATCAGCATCTGTGTGATGTTCACCAGATTGTGCCCCAGACACCTGCCCATTAGTGTCGCCCAGCGAGCTATGTGTCTCTGCACTGGTGGAAGGTTAGGATGGCAGCTGTGACGCCTCAATGGTGGACTCCTCAAAGCTAGCCTCTGGGGTGTTCTCCTGGGTGTCGGTTGGGAGGTGGGGGGAGCACGTGATTGGTGGAGACCCCGGATTTCCCGGCCCCATAAGGTGGGGATCCTGGGAGAGAATAGAGATGTGGTCAGTGAGAGGGAAGGATCATTTTGTCTGACACGGACAACTCACTTGAAGGAGCAATGGATCCTCATCTCTACGGCGCAGGACAACATCACTGTCACTGACTGCTTGCTCCTTGGATGACCCCGCGATCTCCAGAGCCCATTCCTCATAGGGGGTGAATGCACTGATATCTTGAATTCCATCACCCATCTGAGCCCTTTCACGCTTGTTAGGGCTAACTTTTCCTGTGGGGCCAGAGAGGGGGCATTGTGACCCATGCACTTGATGCATCCGGGGGGGTCTATAGCAGGTGGCAAGTGTGGGCACCGCACCTGGACATGGAGAGTTTATGTTGCTGGGTGCCAGTGTGTGCTGGGGTACAAGCGCAGTGGTCTGAAGTGAGGCGGGTGCAAGGTGACAGCAGCTGACTTGTTGGGAGGAGGATTGGAGGTCAGGAAGATGTCAGGCGGAACTGATGCCAGATGGCCAGTGTTCCTTTACCTTTGCAGGTCGTTGGAGGTCGTTGGTCTTCCTGGTTTGTACGGTGGTCCTCCTGGCCACGCTGCCAGAACTGACAGCCGCTGCCATTGCCTTCCAGGCGACATTGGCGGCCTTGCTGGTCCTCTAAGCGCCTAGGGAAACAGAATATCCCATCTCGCCTCCACGGCATTCAGAAGCCTGGCCAGGTCAGCATCCCTGAAGCGTAGAGAAGGTCTGCGTGGTGTCATGCTTGTGTGCTGACTGGGAGTGAGTTTTGAGGGATCGTTTAAACGCAGTTCCCCTTGTTAGAGGGGCAGCTGCCAGGCACGGATCTGGCGAATCGGTTGGCGAGACATCCCATACCTGCATGAAGCTCGTGGGGCTCATTTTCAGCACTACCTGCCACTAAATAGGGACCCCAATCTCGCCGGCTCAGCCGACGGGAAACACCCAGGAAATCACACTGAAAATTACACTTTTTTGTTAAATCACGCCCGATATAGATGCTGGGAAATGGGGACATAAGGATATTTTTTCTCTCTGTCATACATGTTTATTATTAAACATTTCAGATTTATATCACAGATCACGTGTGGGCAGCACGGTAGCATTGTGGATAGCACAATTGCTTCACAGCTCCAGGGTCCCAGGTTCGATTCCGGTTTGGGTCACTGTCTGTGCGGAGTCTGCACATCCTCCCCGTGTGTGCGTGGGTTTCCTCCGGGTGCTCCGGTTTCCTCCCACAGTCCAAAGATGGGCAGGTTAGGTGGATTGGCCATGCTAAATTGCCCTTCGTGTCCAAAATTGCCCTTAGTGTTGGGTGGGGTTTCTGGGTTGTGGGGATAGGGTGGAGGTGTTGACCTTGGGTGGGGTGCTCTTTCCAAGAGCCAGTGTAGACTCGATGGGCCGAATGGCCTCCTTCCGCACTGTACATTCTATGATCTTCTATGATCATACACAATTTTGGTATTTAAAAAAACTGAAATTAGATACTGCTCCTGTACGGTGAAAGTAAATGTACTGCGATGTGTTTCGTCCCACAAAACATCTGAGTTTTTCTTTTAGTTGAGAAACCTTGATGGTTGTCAAAGGGTAAAACTGCAGGAAATCACCAAGATCAATAAAGTAAGATAGAAGACTATCGAAGTCCTGCACTCCCAATAGGAAGCCTCACTTGTCGAGAACGTGGGGCAGAGAATGAGCGCAACAATGTTATATCACTGAATTATGCTTACTATTTCTTTTCCAGAATGTTGAATGCTTCTGTCCATTCCCAGCTTCCTAATTTAGTTCTTTTCTTAATATTTCATCAATGGACAGGCTTTCAGTACATAAATGCTTTACTAGGAAGACTGGAGTGGTTAGAATGAGAAATGGGAAAGAGATTTGTTTTGTGTATTAAAATGAAATGATGGACGAACATTATCCGGCATATTCATTTTCAACTGTGTCTTCATCATGCTGGACAAAAGGAACTCCACCATTCAATGGGGAGATCCAGTGTTGCTAACGGAAGCAAATGTGGAGAAAATTAATGCAGGCAGAAGTACAGAGTTGTGGGAATGTCCACTAGCCCACTCCAACAGTCACACCATCTTGATTTAAAACTATATTGACATTCCTTTATTGATGGGAAACCAATATTCTCAAATTCCCTACCTAATACCACAATAAGGACTTGAGCTGTTCAAAAACTACTCTGCGTACGCAGGGCAGCTGGGGATTATTGTCTACATCCAATCTCGGATCCACAGTGGATGTTTCTTTCTATCCTGATTAGAGACTGCTCTCTCCTTTTAAACTGAGATGTTGCAGGCGTCAGTGTCCTGAAGCAGCTGCCATTTCCAGCTCTCACAACAGCCCCTCCCTACCCCGCCCCATACCCCCATACTCATAGTGATGTGCTCCCAAGCATGGATAAGGAACTATGTAGTTGCTTTTTAAAAATAATCCAAACAAGGGAAAACCTTGGGATCAGTGGCAAGAGTACCCCCCCCCACCCCGCCCACTATATTTACAGTAGCATTGTTCTTGAAGGAGAAAATGGAACACTGAGCTGAGAAATAATCTCTATGCATCATGGCATTTGTCATTTGTTCCTTCTATGTTTGTCATCCTCTTGTACCTTCTTTCAATCCTCTACAGTATTACTTGTTGCTAGATGGCATTTTCTTTCAAACCTGCCTCTTGGTATGTAACTTTCAGTTTTTGAACTCAGTGATAAAGAAATGTAGGATTGCCAGCAGCTGAACTAGTTATAGAGTTGACCAAATGCAATTTGAATTGGTCTGCTGAAGAGACGCTGGAAGGCATTGTGAGAATTTCAAGAGAATGTGAACAACTCCCTTGGGAAATTTCTTTTAGCTACGTCATACTGATCGTGAGGATTTAATTAATACTGTTGCTGGATTACTTTTGTTGATAGCTTTCTGTCAGATGCTCATCTGTATTTAATACCACATTATGAATGTTTCCCATTGAACATTGATCAATCAAAACTGAGATTGGGGAAAAAAGTCATCAGTGGCGAAAACATCTTGATTGTAAGCTGCAACACAAATAATTTCCTGGTTAATAAGACAGACGATTTGTTCCTTGTCCTTTCAGTTCTGCCAATATTTAAGCTGATTGAAGGACACCAAAAGTGGTGTATGTTGATCCAGTACCTTGTACTTGTCTTTCCTGATGCCTCTCTGAAATGGGTAACTCACAGCATATGGCATTGTAGATACACAGTCCATGGTGCAATAGCCTTATACACTAACATAGCAAACTAATATCGTGTATTGCAAGGAAGATGTGATGGAATAAAAATCCGCACAAGGAAAAATAGTATCCTAATAGATGCCCAATAAAATTGTGAAGCCAGGTGTCTCTTTTCAAGGGGAAAGAATTTTCTTTCTGAAACTCGCCATCAGGTTCAATGTGGGTCAGAAGCCTGCATCATGTGGGAAACAGTCACTAGACTGTGATGTTCCCTGAATTAATGGCCAGAGGGAGGCTTGCTATCAAATTAAAGGAAGATGTGCAGGGGTGAGGTGAGGGGCTTTTCGTCCGTGAAGCCTTCAAGCCATCTTTCATTATTGTGGATACCCATAACAGGAACAACTACAGCTACTGTCTGTCTGTCCTACCAAACACTTCCAGGACAAAGCCCTGTTCTTGGGTGTTTGTCGACGATCACTTTAACCCCATCTGACTGTGAACAGCCTCTAGCTTCATAGCTGAAGGCTATTGCTAATAAGGAATTGGCCTTGTTAGTTATGTGAGCACTTAACAGCACTCAAGTGATGCTGCAGGTTGTGTTTGCTGCTTGCTGCTGCTTGTGGCTGAAAATGCCTGGAGGTTGTTGTTACTGTGACCTTCCTTTTCTGTACCCTAGAGTAAGGAAAGGGAGGATGGAAGATGACCTGCTACCTGTGCTGGAGAGGGGATAGGGGAACTCTTTCTCTCTTCTGACGTGCTGTGGGTTGGTGTGTCTTTCAACTGCTGAAGAGTCTACTGCTGGGAGCTGCTTGTGGGGGAGAGGGAGACAGCTTGATCTGAATGAGCGATGCTTGTTGCTGCTTGCAGCTACAGTTGCCTGGAGGCTGTGTGTTTATTTACTGCCACCTCTTGGCTTTTGTGGCCTGGAGTAAGGAAAGGGAGGATAGTAAGATGATCTGCTGCCTGGGCTGGAGAAGAGGAAGGGGAGCTTTTTCTCTCTTATGGTGTGCTCTGGGTCAGTGTGATTTTCAGCTGCGGGCAAGTTTGCTGCTGGGAGCTGCAGGAGGGAAAGGGAGAGAGAGAGGCGGGTAGATGTGAATGAGCAACTTGATTAAGGTTTTGCAGAAATGCTTTTGCTGATTTCTGGTGATTTCATTGTGAATGTGGGGCGGGATGTCGGAGAATCGCCGGGGGCTGGCGTGAATCCCGCCCCCGCCGGTTGCTGAATTCTCCGGCACCGGATATTCGGCGGGGGCGGGAAACGCGCCGCGCCGGTTGGCGGGCCCCCCCCAGCGATTCTCCGGCCCGGATGGGCCGAAGTCCCGCTGCTGGAATGCCTGTCCCGCCGGCGAGAATCAAACCACCTCTCTTACCGGCAGGACAAGGCGGCGCGGGCAGGCTCCGGGGTCTTGTGGGGGGCGCGGGGTGATCTGGCCCAGGGGGGTGTCCCCACGGTGGCCTGGCCCACGATAGGGGCCCACCGATCTGCGGGCGGGCCTGTGCCGTGGGGGCACTCTTTTCCTTCCGCCTTCGCCATGGTCTCCACCATGGCGGAGGCTGAAGAGACCCCCTCCACTGCGCATGTGCGGGGATGCCGTGAGCGGCCGCTGACGCTCCCGCGCATGCGCCGCCCGGCAAAGTCAGTTTTGCGCCAGCTGGCGGGGCACCAAAGGCCTTTCCCGCCAGCTGGCGGGGTGGAAATCAGTCCAGCGCGGGCCTAGCCCCTCAGGGTGAGGGCTCGGCCTCTCAAGATGCGGAGACTTCCACACCTTTGGGGCGGCGTGATGCCAGACTGATTCGCGCCGTTTTAGGTGCCGGTCGGCGGACATCGCGCCGATTGCGGAGAATCCCGCCCGTCTTGTCTATGTCGACTATCACATCACTGCAAGCCAAACATACTGGATGTTGAAGATGTTTTACTGCATCTTGAATACCAGTGGAACATGTGGATACTGATCTTTGATTTCAATGAACTTTGACCTTATAAGAAGGCCTGTACAATGGAGGCACATGGACAGAGACTGATGGTAAAATGACCGCACAGCACGTATTTTCCATTTTGTTGAGAACCTGTGTGGGTGATATATTGTGCTTGGATTTCTTTGTTTAATGAACTGTTGTAGATTTCTGCTTGTCCTGATATTCTGTAGCAGCAAGGTATGTGTGTGCATATGGCGCTGTGCCTTTTCCTTGTTGATTAATCATTAGTGTGATTTCTGGACTGCTAAGTGTTAGTTTTTATCTCTTTGTATAAAGGTACCTTTGACGGTTTAATAAACAAAAATATTCTCAAGTGGTGCTACAGGTTGTGTTTGCTGCTGCTTGTGGCTGCAAATGCCTGGCGGCTGCTGCTACTGCTTCCTCCTTTTTCTGTAGCCTGCACAGCTGCGTCTCATGAATGGAGAATGACATTGACGCAGAATAACCAACAAGTAACGCATTGATTAACAGATCATTTCTATGACAAAGTTCTGGACATGTTAACACATTCTCAGGCTTATCCTCTGTTTCTGCTGAGGAACCTGCGAGGGGCGATACTGTGTGTTTGGTTTCTTATGTGAACATGAGCTGATATAGCTTTGTATTGGTACCAGTATGGAAAAGTGACGTTTCCTTGTTGATTAATGCTTGGAATGATATATGGAATGATACGTAGTTGATTTTTGAATCTTTGTTCATGTTGACCGTTTTCTGCCAATAAAATAAAAATATTACGCATGTGGTGCTGCAGGCTGTCTTTGCTCTTTGCTGCTGCTTGCAGCTGCAAGCAGCTACAAATGCCTGGAGGCTGCTGCTGCTGTTTCCTTCTTTTTCTGTCACCTGAAAGAAGGAAAAATATTTCTAAGATACCTGGAGCCTGGAACACCGGGCTCAGGGAGACATACGAGTCCAGAAGGCAATCAGGTCTGAAGCAAGAAGATGCTGTGGGATCTCAGGTGTGCGACATTGATCCAAATGAGCAACCTGATGAGGTGTTGAAGAAATTCTTTCACAAATTTTGTTACTGGTGTGGTGAGTGCTGCATGTAACTAGCACGTCACCATGGGTCAGACACGCTGGAAGTCAAGGATGTTCAACTGAACCTTGAGAGTGCCAGTGGAATATGTGGATGACAAGATTTGGTTCTGATGAGATTGGGTCATGTGGGAGGGCCTGCATAGCTGTGGCTCATGGATGGAGAATTGCATTGATATGTGGAACAACCAGCAAGTAATGCATTGATGAACAGATCATTTCTATGACAAGGTTCTACGGTAGCACAAGTGATTAGCACTGTAGCTCCACAGCGCCAGGGTCCCAGATTCGATTCCCTGCTGGGTCACTGTCTGTGCACAGTCTGCATGTTCTTCCCGTGCCTGCGTGGGTTTCCTCCGAGTGCTCCGGTTTCCTCCCACAGTCCAAAGACGTGCAGGTTAGGTGGATTGGCCATGATAAATTACCCTTAGTGACCAAAATAAAAAGGTTAGGACAGGTTACTGGGTGAAGGGATAGGGTGGAGATGAGGGCTTAAGTGGGTCGGTGCAGACGCGATGTGCCAAACAGCCTCCTTCTGCACTGTATGTTCTATGTTTTCTATGTTATTTACTGGATATGATAACACATTCTCAGGCTTATAATTCATTTCTGTTGAGGAACCTGCGAGGGGAGAACACAGTGTGTTAATTTTTCTTTTGTGACAATGAGCTGATATAGCTCTGTATTGGTACCAATATGGAACGGTGATGTTTCCTTGTTGACTATTGGCTGGTGTGGTATGTAGAATGTTACGTAGTTGATTTTCAAATCTTAGTTAATGTTGATCGTTTTTGCCAAGAAAGTATTACTCAAGTACATTCTTGTGGATACATGCACCATGTTTAAGATGATGATTATTGCATCACATTTCAATCAAACCTTGAAGCCTGAACACTTTGCCTGAACTCGAGAGGTGACAGCACCAGAGAGGCAGCAGCCAACAATCAAACCCTCAAGATCTGGTCTTCAGCACTGGGGATTATCTCGCGAACTTAGGGCGAGTATGTTGATCAAGGGAGGCCACCTGAGCACGGTCTCCCTGATGTTCCTGTCAGGGGTCGAGGGGCTCCCGCTGTGGCTGTGGGTGAGCGTGTAGAGCAGGATTTTCCAGCATTACTGGCTCAGTGGATGCCACTCTGAGAGAAGACGGAACACATAAGGGTGGGGAAGCTTGGGATATTGGGGGAGGCTCCCGTGGTGGAATCCCTAACTGACTGTCGGTCTCTCTCCTTCTTCACTTCCTTACAGAGACCAGAATGTGGTGGTGTCGATCTTGCACAGGATACCCTTGCGGTGCAGGTTCCGTAGAAGGCAGCAGCATCAATGCAGGCTAATGGTGGCAACCCATGTGCAGAGAGCGGCCGCACGCCCTGAAGACCCAGCTGCCCATCAGGCCGAGGAAGAACAACAAGGAGCACGCCAGCAACGGCCTAAGGTGTACAGGCGTCGTTGGTCTTTTGAGGAGATGATGGACAGCTGCAGGAAACTCTGTCTCAACAAAGAGACAGTGCAGCCCCTGTGCCACATCCTCATGAATGTGGCACCCTGTGGAGGAGGAGGACACCCACTCCTGGTGGTTGTGAAGGTCACCGCAACCTTGAAACATTATGCCACTGGTTCATATCAGGGTTCGAGTGGGGACTTGTGCGGCATATCACAAGCTGCAGCCCACAAGTACATCCATGAGCTCAAGGATGCCCTGTATGCCCGGGCAGCTGACTGTATCAACTTTAAGCTGGACCAAGCCCACTAATATGCCTGCGCAGTAGGATTCTCCACCAACGGCAGGATGCCCAAGGTCCAGGGGGTAATTGATGATACACATGTCTCCTTGTGTGCATTGGGGTATCAGGGACCACCCCAGGATGACGGGTTGGCTCTTGGAGGATAAGGGGTACCACTGAGGTCCTGCCGAATGATGCCAGTGCGGAGGTCAGAGATCGACGCAGACACCCAATATAACGAGGCCCATGTTCCCATCCGTGCTGTCATTGAGCGATGCATTAAAATGCAGTTCTGATGCCTGGACCAGTTTTGTTGTGCACTGCAGTACATTCCCAACATGCTAGAGGAGGAGGGACATGTGGCCTCAACTGAGAGGATGAGGAAGAGGCGTGGACCAGGAGGGATGGTGGAAGATCCCAGGGAGGAGCCGCAGGAGGAGCC
This sequence comes from Scyliorhinus torazame, assembly GCF_047496885.1. Lineage (NCBI taxonomy): Eukaryota > Metazoa > Chordata > Chondrichthyes > Carcharhiniformes > Scyliorhinidae > Scyliorhinus > Scyliorhinus torazame. Next base: position 132,294,278 of record NC_092712.1, read on the forward strand.
AGAGGATGGAGGACGTGCGGCGGCAAGGCCCAGCATGACGGAGGACCAGAGAGGTCTTCATCCTCAGCCACTTCTGATAGGTTGAGGCTTTGACTGTCAGCTCACCCCCTCCCTCCCTTCCCCAATTCCCCTCCTTCCCCCCCATTCCACTACCTTCCAACTGCCCCCCTGCCCTTCCTCCCAACTACAGTGTTCTGCCCTTCGAGGATCTCTGTACCATCATCCCAGGATGATGTTCCTGTGTTGGCACTGCCACCAGGAGGTCAATATACAAGGCAGGAGAGTGATGATCACTCTCTGCGAGGTAAACTCTGGTGTTTCTCAGTTTATCCCAAAGTCTGACTCCTATCGTTCTGCTGACAGCACGCTCATATCCATCCTCTGATGGGGTCTGCATTAGAGACGTTTGATCTTGGACCACTGTAGCAACAGGTTGGGGGGGGGGTGGTGGTGGGGGGGGGTTTGCAGGCATGCCTGCTGTGAAGAATAACGTGACAGAAACTTCACATGTTTCAGGTGTAATACGATGTAATAGTGCACATTTGACATTTCCATCACCCCTAGCTACAGATAGTGACCACCCAGTGCCCACTCAGTGATCCTCAATGTTGTTAATCTTACATACACATCAGCTGCACTGCTGCTTTCCAGGCCTGTGGCCATTGATGTCCTTGGCGGATGTCCTCTGGAGGGCCTGGAGCCAGAGGGCCCCGGCCGACTTACCAGTGTCACTGGCGTCGCCATGTCACCTTGTTCTGCCAGTTTTCCTGGAGATGCGCCAATGTTAAGAGGGAGGGATTCGGGTGAGATGGAGACCGCCGTCATATCCCTGGTTGAAGGCATTGGGTGGGCCCTGGGGTCCCCATGGGACAGAGATGCAGCTGGAGTCAGCTTCAGAGGCCCCTGCGTCATCCGGCTCAGCCGGTCCCGGCACCTCCCGTTGTCTGCACCATGGTGTCAATACCCTCAGCGATGCTCCTCAGTGACTGGAACATGCTCCAGAGAGCTTCGGCAATGTCCAGCTGGCTCTGGGCCATGCTCTGAAGTGCCTCCGGAATGTCCACCTGCATCTGGGACATGTCCCTCAGCGACTGGGACATGCTGTTCAGGCCCTCAGCCATGGTTAATACCTTGAACCTCTGAACTTTGGACACCACCATTCATGACACTGGCCTCGTGCTGCAGTCTTTCCACTGCAGTCACCACCCTAGCAGTGCTTGCCTCAGTGACATGCATTGTCCGCATCATCCCCTGTGCCACTAGTCTTTGGGACTCCTCCAATCATTGTATTGGAGGATGCCAGTGGGCGTTGAGGAGCAAACACAAAGGTTGAATGTGCAAAGGGTGTGAGGTTGTCAGCCAGTGCTTTGTGGGGTGGAAGGGCTGACAGGTGTGGGGTTTGGGAATTTGAGGTGTGACAAACGGAACTGATGCCAGAAGAGAGGTGGCAACTTACCCTTGTAGCTCAGTGGAGGTCAATGGTCTTCTTCCGACATTGTATGCTGTCCTCCTGGTCATGCTGCCTGCCCTGACAGTTGCTGCCACTGCCTCCCGGGTGGTATTGCTGACCCTGCTGCTGGTTCTCCGACCCCCTTGGGGGAACAGGATGTCCCGTCTCACACCCACAGCGTCGAGAAGCCTAACCAGGTCAGCATCCCAAAAACGAAGAGCAGGTCTGCATGCTGCCAAGCTCGTGTGTTGACTGGAGTGAGTGGTGAGGGAACACTTAAAAGCAGCTCCCCCTTGTTAGCGACGAGACACTGAGGTGCGAGTCTGGCGAATCAGACGGTGAGACAGACAGTAATAGCGAGAAACTTGTGCGGGCTGATTTCCGGCACTAAGTTGCCGTTAAATATGGGCAGCGATCTTGCCAACGCAGCCGTTGACAACCCATCAATCGCCCTCAAAATGACACTTCGCAATTTTTGGGTTTCATTGCACCCAAGAGTACCACCATTGGCCCAAGGTGCATACCTGAAGCTAATTTTGGTTACAGACTTATTTCAACAGGTATACTTAGAAGAGGATGTATTGGAAAGGCTGGGAAATAAAACAGAGAAGTTACCAGAGGAGTCAGAAAAATAGAGAGCTTGTCGAATTTTTACTGCTCGTAATTGAAAGGTCAGACAAAATTTGAAATATGATAGACCTTGAAGATAGGTCAATGATAAAGATTTTTTATTTTCAAAAGGAAAGGTCTTGGCTAGCAAATGATTGAGAGCTATACCCTAATGGTGGCAATACACAAAAGGTAAAAGAAAAATGATACTGCTTGAAGATCAGTCATCAACATTTAAAACTCTGTGTTTGACATCATGGGCGAGATTCTCCGACCCCCTGCCGGGTTGGAGAATTGCCGGGGGCTGGCGTGAATCCCGTCCCCGCCGGTTGCCGAATTCTCTGGCACCGGATATTCGGCGGGGGCGGGAATCGCGCCGTGCCGGTTGGCGGCCCCCCCCCCGCGATTCTCCGGCCCGGATGGGCCGAAGTCCTGCTGCTAAAATGCCTGTCCCGCCGGCGTAGATTAAACCACCTACCTTACCGGCGGGACAAGGCGGCGCGGGCGGGCTCCGGGGTCCTGGGGGGGGCGTGGGGCGATCTGGCCCTGGGGGGTGCCCCCACGGTGGCCTGGCCCGCGATCGGGGCCCACCGATCCGCGGGCGGGCCTGTGCCGTGGGGGCACTCTTTCCCTTCCGCATCCGCCACGGTCTCCACCATGGCGGAGGCAGAAGAGACTCCCTCCACTGCGCATGCGTGGGAATGCTGTCAGCGGTCGCTGACGCTCCCGCGCATGCGCCGCCCGGGGATGTAATGTCCGCGCCAGCTGGCGGGGCACCAAAGGCCTTTTCCGCCAGCTGGCGGGGCAGAAATTTGTCCGGCGCTGACCTAGCCCCTTAAGGTTCTGGCTCGGCCCCCAAAGATGCGGAGCATTCCGACCTTTGGGGTGGCGCGATGCCCGTCTGATTTGCGCCGTTTTGGGCGCCAGTCGGCGAACATTGCGCCGTTTCCGGAGAATTTCGCCCCCTGTGCATGAAAAGAAAGTAAGTGCAAACAACCACAGTCAATTGCAAATACCAACAGTTGCAAACACACACGTACAAGTGAGTCACAATGAGACCTGACTCAGCCTTGCTGTAGAGTGAAGCTAGTGCAGGAAAATATTTTAGACAAATCTGATTGAATTTATAGGTGGACTTTACATGCGTGTAAAAATAACTCGACAAATATTTTGCTAAGGATTTCCTGATTCTGCAATCAAAAAAACTGATTCAGATTGTCTGTGCTTGTTGATGGAGTTTAACATTTTGAAGGAAAATAGATTAACCGTAGTCCAGATTCCTTCAGCATAAATTGTATAAACAATACATAGCTTAAAAAAGGTGATATTCCCATTTGCTAGCACCATTACCTCATAGACTACCTCAATCATTCATCCTCGGCCTCCTCCTCTTCACCACACCCATGATCCTCTCTACTGTCTTTGGATGGTCAGATTTCACTTTTGTTATCTAATCTTGAATAAGCTGGAATTTCCTTCAGCTAAACATCATGATGGGCTGCCACAAACACTGTATCATAAAACTGATTCAGTGTCACATGCTGAGCCAGATTGTTCTTATGCTCAGCATTTTATCTTACTTCAGTTGAGCTTCCAATCCCATATCTTCCGCTCAACACATTGTATGCATTCACCCCTACTTATAATAATAATCTTTATAGTCACAAGTAGACTTACATTAACACTGAAATGAAGTTACTGTGAAAAGCCCCTAGTCACCACATTCCGGCGCCTGTTCGGGTACACAGAGGGAGAATTCAGAATGACCAGATTACCTAACAGCAGTCTTTCGGGACTTGTGGGAGGAAACCGGAGCACCCGGAGGAAACCCACGCAGACATGGGAAGAACGTGCAGACTCCGCACAGACAGTGACCCTGGCGCTGTGAAGCAACAGTGCTAACCACTCTGCTACCATGTCGTCAACCTACTGAGATCCATGCCCTTGTCACCTCCAGGCTCAATGTTCATCTGCCTAGTTTGCAATCCTCACACCTCTGTAAAATTCAATTCAGCCAAAACAATACTGCTCATGCCCTATCCAAACACATCGTGCTGCTCACCTGTTGCTCACCTTGTCCACTGGTCTTCTGACATCTCAAACTTAAAATGATCACCCTTCTGCTTAATTTCTTCCTGGTCCCACCCTTCTCTAACTCTTTAGTTTCTCAAACATTGCAACTCCTCCCGGACTCTATTATACTGATTATCGTTTCCTTTCCCCTTTGTGAAATGTCTTGAGGTATTTAACTATTTAAAGACATGATATAAATGCAGATTATGGTTATAGTTACATTACAGCAGTGTCTACACTTCAAAAGTATCCCAGTGGCTGTAGAATGCTACAGTACATCCAATGATCCCGAATAACGCTGTACAAATAGAAGTCTTCCTTTTTATAAACCGTTGCTGTTCCACTCCAAAATGATAATAATAATGGTTATTATTGTCACAAGTAAGGATATCAAGATGGCATTTCAGACATCCAAAATATAAAATTGTCAGCTGCTTCCAGCCAGCTGCAGTGGAAATATGTGAAGATTGTAGTTTTTCCCATCCGAGGTGCTGATTTCAAAATACTGACTTGGGACATTGTCAGGCCCATTGCTGAATGGTGATCAGGATTGTTATTATCTCTATGTTCCAATGACTGGTCCAAAATTGGAAAGGATGTCAATCACCCCCCCCTCCCCTCAAAGTCAATTTGTCTGAATGTATCTTTGAAGATAATCTTGATATCCAGCAAAAAAGATTGTCTGCAAGACCTTTTTTGGTTGGAAAAAAAAAATCAGTATTTTCTCAGGAAAGAAATGTATTAAATATTTAATATTCTTTCTTGAGGGAGTACTTTACCTTGAAAAGCTGGCCTCATATTAATGGAATAGCTTCCAAATTGGCATCTTCACTCATTTTCAGTGTTCCCATGATTGACATGTTTTCCAATTATAAATCCAATTAACATATAGTTGTTATTTTCAATTGAGAAATATATCAGACAGAAATACCCTTTTTAATGGTCACAATAGTACATTTTGATTACTTTTAGAAGAGGCTTCAAATATCATTGTGTGCTTACTGTGGTGCCTCGAGACGTATGCTGAAGGCCTCCAGTAGTTGACAGGGGGTTTATTGATGAAAGACAAAGGCAGTAAAGTAAGAGGCACAGAACTCAATGTAACAGGGCTGATCACTTCGGGTCTGGGGTACAGTCTTTCCAGGGTTCTGCTCCCAGGGCCCACGTAAAACCCTAATTGGCCAGTTTCCTGCCCCCCCCCCCCCCCCCTCCTCCACGTGATTGCCCCTGAGCCGGTCCCTGGTCCATCAATCCGACCCTCTGAGAGGGACGTGCTACTACATCTCTCCTTCTTAACTCCCTTATAATATACTACACAAAAAAACTATGTACAGAGTTTGCAAACATAAGAAAAGACAACAGGGGAAGAGAGTCCATCAAAAAGTCAATCGGTCTGAAGACCTCTGAGTCCACCCAGACCTCCGCAGCCCACCCACAGACAAGGTCCTTTGAGGTAGTCAAGTAGTCAGCAGCCGGTGACACTTCAGGAAGCACTGCTTCAACAACTGTTGTCGACAGTGCGGAAGGATGTAGCAGGTTACAGAGGGACATAGATAAGCTGCAGAGCTGGGCTGAGAGGTGGCAAATGGAGTTTAATGTAGAGAAGTGTGAGGTGATTCACTTTGGGAGGAATAACAGGCGCTGCTAGTCAAAAACAGTATTACGGTGGCGGCGAGGATGCTAGATGGGGACTCTTCTTCCGAGGTAGTATGGGCTGAGGTTAGAAACAGGAAAGGAGAGGTCACCCTGTTGGGAGTTTTCTATAGGCCTCCAAATAGTTCTAGGGATGTAGAGGAAAGGATGGCGAAGATGATTCTGGATAAGAGCGAAAGTAACAGGGTAGTTATTATGGGAGACTTTAACTTTCCAAATATTGACTGGAAAAGATATAGTTTGAGTACATTAGATGGGTCATTTTTTGTACAATGTGTGCAGGAGGGTTTCCTGACACAATATGTTGACAGGCCAACAAGAGGAGAGGCCACATTGGATTTGGTTTTGGGTAATGAACCAGGCCAGGTGTTAGATTTGGAGGTAGGTGAGCACTTGGGGGACAGTGACCACAATTCGGTGATGTTTACGTTAGTGATGGAAAGGGATAAGTATACCCCGCAGGGCAAGAGTTATAGCTGGGGGAAGGGCGATTATGATGCCATTAGACATGATTTGGGGGGGATAGGTTGGAGAAGTAGACTGCAAGTGTTGGGCACACTGGATATGTGGAGCTGGTTTAAGGAACAGCTACTGCATGTTCTTGATAAGTACTTACCGGTCAGGCAGGGAGGAAGGCGTCGAGCGAGGGAACCGTGGTTTACCAAAGAAGTGGAATCTCTTGTTAAGAGGAAGAAGGAGGCCTATGTGAAGATGAGGAGTGAAGTTTCAGTTGGGGCGCTTGATAGTTACAAGGTAGCGAGGAAGGATCTAAAGAGAGAGCTAAGACGAGCAAGGAGGGGACATGAGAAGTATTTGGCAGGTAGGATCAAGGAAAACCCAAAAGCTTTCTATAGGTATGTCAGGAATAAAAGAATGACTAGGGGAAGAGTAGGGCCAGTCAAGGACAGGGATGGGAAGTTGTGTGTGGAGTCTGAAGAGATAGGCGAGATACTAAACGAATATTTTTCGTCAGTATTCACTCAGGAAAAAGATAATGTTGTGGAGGAGAATGCTGAGACCCAGGCTATTAGAATAGATGGCATTGAGGTACGTAGGGAAGAGGTGTTGGCAATTCTGGACAGGTTGAAAATAGATAAGTCCCCGGGGCCTGATGGGATTTATCCTAGGATTCTCTGGGAAGCCAGGGAAGAGATTACTGGGCCTTTGGCTTTGATTTTTATGTCATCATTGGCTACAGGAATAGTGCCAGAGGACTGGAGGATAGCAAATGTGGTCCCTTTGTTCAAGAAGGGGCGTAGAGACAACCCCGGCAACTATAGACCGGTGAGCCTCACGTCTGTAGTGGGTAAAGTCTTGGAGGGGATTATAAGAGACAAGATTTATAATCATCTAGATAGGAATAATATGATTAGGGATAGTCAGCATGGCTTTGTGAAGGGTAGGTCATGCCTCACAAACCTTATCGAGTTCTTTGAGAAGGTGACTGAACAGGTGGATGAGGGTAGAGCAGTTGATGTGGTGCATATGGATTTCAGTAAAGCGTTTGATAAGGTTCCCCACGGTGGGCTATTGCAGAAAATACGGAGGCTGGGGATTGAGGGTGATTTAGAGATGTGGATCAGAAATTGGCTAGCTGAAAGAAGACAGAGGGTGGTGGTTGATGGGAAATGTTCAGAATGGAGTTCAGTTACAAGTGGCGTACCACAAGGATCTGTTCTGGGGCCGTTGCTGTTTGTCATTTTTATCAGTGACCTAGAGGAGGGCGCAGAAGGGTGGGTGAGTAAATTTGCAGACAACACTAAAGTCGGTGGTGTTGTCGACAGTGCGGAAGGATGTAGCAGGTTACAGAGGGACATAGATAAGCTGCAGAGCTGGGCTGAGAGGTGGCAAATGGAGTTTAATGTAGAGAAGTGTGAGGTGATTCACTTTGGAAGGAATAACAGGAATGCAGAATATTTGGCTAATGGTAAAGTTCTTGGAAGTGTGGATGAGCAGAGGGATCTAGGTGTCCATGTACATAGATCCCTGAAAGTTGCCACCCAGGTTGATAGGGTTGTGAAGAAGGCCTATGGAGTGTTGGCCTTTATTGGTAGAGGGATTGAGTTCCGGAGTCATGAGGTCATGTTGCAGCTGTACAAAACTCTGGTACGGCCGCATTTGGAGTATTGCGTACAGTTCTGGTCACCGCATTATAGGAAGGACGTGGAAGCTTTGGAGCGGGTGCAGAGGAGATTTACCAGGATGTTGCCTGGTATGGAGGGAAAATCTTATGAGGAAAGGCTGATGGACTTGAGGTTGTTTTCGTTAGAGAGAAGAAGGTTAAGAGGAGACTTAATAGAGGCATACAAAATGATCAGGGGGTTAGATAGGGTGGACAGTGAGAGCCTTCTCCCGCGGATGGAAATGGCTAGCATGAGGGGACATAGCCTTAAACTGAGAGGTAATAGATATAGGACAGAGGTCAGAGGTAGGTTCTTTACGCAAAGAGTGGTGAGGCCGTGGAATGCCCTACCTGCAACAGTAGTGAACTCGCCAACATTGAGGGCATTTAAAAGTTTATTGGATAAGCATATGGATGATAATGGCATAGTGTAGGTTAGATGGCTTTTGTTTTTTGACTTCCCATGTCGGTGCAACATCGTGGGCCGAAGGGCCTGTACTGCACTGTATCGTTCTATGTTCTATGTTAACAGCAGAACTGGCCTCACTGCCGTCCACAGGTGAAGCTGGCTCAGTAGATAGGAGTCCTTGACTCCTTTCGGTCAGGAACATTTACAGGAGTGTCGACAACACCAGTGAAACATGGTCACTCCATTGGGGGTTGTCCCCCCCCTCCCCCTCCCCCCCACCCACCTCCGACACCTCAAGTGGTTGTCTTGTTTTTTGACAGTCCATTGATTAACATTGACCACAGGCTCAGACTGGGCCACAAACTATCCAGCTAGCCAACGTGACCCTGAGGTGAAGTTACAAACCAAAACTGAATCCCCAGACCGGAAAGACCTATCGCCCCTCTGCGCAGCCTGTTGACTTCTCTGGGAAACCTGACGTCCCTCCACCCACCTCGTCAAATTAGGAAATGCGGGATCCAGCCGGGTTTTGAGGCAACGGCCCAAAAGCAGCTCAGCAGGTGTGGCCCCCAAGGTGGTGTGTGGGGTTGAGTTGTACGACAGATAAACATTGGCCAATCGTTGGGGCAGCAGTGTGTCAGACTGTTTCCACATTGCATTCTTGAAGGTCTGAACAGCTCATTCGGCCTTACTGTTAAACACAGGCTGGTACAGGCCATCCTGGTGTGGCGTATGCCATTGGCCCGGATGAAAACCAGGAACTCGTCATCTGTAAAAGGGGCGCCATTGTCTGACACAATGAATTCCAGAGATCCATGAATAGCGAACATTCGGCAGAAGGCGTCCACTGTGGCTACCGAGGATGTGGTCCCCATCTCATGTATGGACAGCAACTTAGAGTGGGCATCCACAAGAACTAAAAACACCTTTCCCATGAAAGGGACCACCTAGTCAATGTGGATCCCGTTCCACAGGTGACCTGGCCATTCCCACGGTGGCCAAGATGTGGAGATGCCGGCGTTGGACTGGGGTGAGCACAAAAGAAGTCTTCCAACACTAGGTTAAAGTCCAACAGGTTTGTTTCAAACACGAGTTTTCGGAGCACTGCTTCTTCCTCAGGTGAATGAAGAGGTATGTTCCAGAAACATATATATAGACAAAGTCAAAGATGCAAAACAATGCTTTGAATGCGAGCATTTGCAGGTAATTAAGACTTTACAGATCCAGAGATAGGGGTAACCCCAGGTTGAAGAGGTGTGAATTGTCTCAAGCCAGGACAGTTGGTAGGATTTCGCAAGTCCAGGTCAGATGGTGGGGGATGAATGTAATGCGACATGAATCCAAGGTCCCAGTTGAGGCCGTACTCATGTGTGCGGAACTTGGCTATAAGTTTCAGCTTGGCGATTTTGCCACATGTCCTGAAGGCCGCCTAGGAGAACGCTTACCCGGAGATCAGAGGCTGAATGCCCTTGACTGCTGAAGTGTTCCCCGACTGGAAGGGACATTCCTGCCTGGCGATTGTCGCGCGATGTCCGTTCATCCGTTGTCGCAGTGTCTGCATGGTCTCGCCAATGTACCACGCTTCGGGACATCCTTTCCTGCAGCGTATGAGGTAGACGACGTTGGCCACACCGCACGAGTATGTACCGCGTACCTGGTGGGTGGTGTTCGCACGTGTAATGGTGGTACCCATGTCGATGATCTGGCAATCTTGACATCATCCTGTGCCAGGAAGATTAAGTTCACTCTTAGAGCGTCAGAAGAAGGATTTTATGTAAGTGTGAGGCTGTTTCTGTCTCTGTTCAAGGATTTGTTTGTTGCCAGTGGTGGGGTTGAAGGGGGTTTGATGGGGGCAGGGGTGTTGTGCTAGTTAAGGGGAGAAAAAGAGGAAAATGACAAATTTTAATTTGGTTGTATCTTTTGTGGATTGTTTGATTTGTTAACTGTGTTTGGAATAAAATATATATATTTTTTAAATGTCTATAGGGCTGGCAATACCAATAGGGATTTGCCTTGGAATTTTCAAGAATGAGAGGTGATTCTATTGAACCATATAAGACCATGAGAGGACTTGATAAGGAGGATGCTTCATCTTGTGGGGAAGATTAATTCTAGGGGATATAGTTTAAGAAGAAGAGGGGCTGGATTCTCCTAACCACAACGCTGAAATCGCGTTCAGCGAAGAGGCGGAGAATCCCCGATGGCACCGAAATCGGGGGCTGCGCCGCTTTCATGATGCTCCACCCTCTGAACAGCGGCATACTCACAGAGTACGCTGCACGTCGTATCCACAGTCTCCATACGTTGGCTGAGGCCATCCCCCTGATGTACCGCCCCCAACCGGCCGAGTTCCCAATGGCGCGGGACACGTGTGGTCTCACCCGTCGGGAACTCAGCGTGGCGGTGGCGGACTCAGTCTAGCGCCACCACTGTCGGGGAGGGCCGATCCGCGGGCAGGGGTGGACATATTTGGGGCTAGGGGCACTGTGGTGGGGCGGCCCGGGGCGTGCGAGCCGGCCGAAGGGAAAACTATTTCGCGGGCTGGGGCTACGAGCGGCATCCATTATGAAGCACGCCGCGGCAGCCGCAGGCCCCCCCCCCCAAGCGATGCCGGAATCACGAAATGCGATTGAGCGGAAAATCGTGCATGAGCCGAAAACCGTGGCCGGCTTTGGGTGCTGATGGAATGCCGTGCTCCGGAGCCTCGACAGCGGCGTCAATGCATTTTACCCTGCACATACAGTAAATACCGTTGGCATATCCTTAAAGGGCCTGACCTGGTATTCTCTGAGGGCTCCGTGATGCTCCGCCTCCTCCAGGAGGAATTACTGACGGCGGGTTCCACTTGTGGTTTTAAAAATTGGCACACAGGGCCTGTGGCTACTGAGGGACAGACAGCAGGTAGGACATGGGCCGCCAGACCTGCCACTGCCATGGCTGGCTGGGGTTGGGGGGTGGGAAAGAGTGTCCCGGGGGATGACAAGGGGAAGGACCATGGGTTCAGTGTGATCTTCCTGGTGTCCAGGAACGGACCACCATTGCTGCGGCCTACAAGGAAGCCATCTTGCTGCGCACCCCACTGACCACCCACGGTGGTCCATGGTTGCAGAGAGTGACACTGATCGTATGGTTGCGCTCACCCCACCATCGTTCCACCTCACCTAACCCCCCCCCTCTCGCCCAATCAAATGACACCCTGCCATCGGGCATCATACAGCCCATCAAAAGGCAATGGCCATGGTAGCTCCAAGTCTGGTGCCAATTTAGTGTCATGGATGACCACTGATTCAGTCCTGGTGCCAACACTTAGCTTCTGAAATGATGAATTTCGCCCTGTGTCTTTAAATTTATTCAAGACTGAGTTGGATAGATTCTTGTTAGACAAGGGAGTTGAGGGTTATTGAGGGCAGGCAGGAAAGTACAGCTGTGATCACAACCAGGTTAGCCATGACCAGATTGAATGGTGGAACTGCAATTGTGAGGACAAATGGTTTACTCTTGATTCTAAGGCCTATGGTTCCTATGGCTCCTTGGAAATGTGGTGATATGCATCACTGTAAATACACAAGAGGTTAATGTAGATACACTAGGATTAAGTAAACACTAGAGGGAGCTCCAGAGACATCATGACATGCAGACATACAGCTAATGAACACATAGAATAGGACACGACCAATGGGCAGTCAAGACACCCAGAGCTGACACTACCTCAAGGGGGCAACCCATATAAAAGGACAGGGCACACATGCTCTTTCTCTTTCCACAGGCAACACAGGGCCAGATCGGAAACATCACACCCACCACATGGATTAGAGCAGACTGGTTAGTTAGACTGAGTTACTAAAGTAAGATTAGCAGGAGAGTCGAACTCAAGTAGGAGAATTGTTAACTGTTCAATAAATGTGTTAAACCTATCTCCAAGTCTGAACCTTCCTTTGTCAGAGCATACATCAAGGAAGCAGCTTATGCTACATGAAGAAGCATAACACAACAGGAATCACCACCATCTTAAAAATCTTGGCCTTGATAGTCCTTTGTTTGTTCTGATGATTGCACATAAGATAAAATTTTCTGGCAATATGACTCTCTTTTTCAGCAGCATTTAAATTCTGCACTACCAAATGACTGTATGTATAACTTAATTTCTACAGCTTCCGATGCCGGCGGGCGGGAGGCAGCCACTCGGGAATAAAATTTTCAGGGTTTTAATGCCTGGTCCCAGGGGCACGGAGGCTGAAAAGGTTGTAAGAAGGCACAGTGAGGAGAAATGTCCAAGTTTGGGGAAAAAACGGTCGTTAAAAAGGGGGTTAATGAAAGCCCGCCGATGAGTAGAAAAGTCAGCGCGGAAAGCGGAGGCTGGAGCACCATGGGTGGTCGCTTTGCTCACGGCAGAAGAAATGACCAAGGTGATGGCCGTGGAACTTTAAAAACAGTTCACAAAGCATTTGGACGCGATGAAGAAGGAGATGGGGCGGTATTCAAAGTGCTGGTGGAGGAAGCGATTGCCCCGGTGAGGGCGGCGGTATCGAGCGCAGCAGCGGAGGTGCGGGAGCAAGGTGAGACACTGAAGGAAGTGGAAGAGGCATTATCGCAGCACAGTCATCAACTCACCTCGATGGGGAAAGAGCTGCGGAAGGTGAGAGAGACCAACAAGGGTCTGTGAGTCAAAATGGAAGACCTGGAAAACAGATCCAGGCGGCAGAATCTGAGGATCATGGGCCTGCCCGAAGGGGTGGAAGGCCAGAGGCCGACGGAGCACTTTGCCACGATGTTGGCGGAGCTATTGGGGGAGGGGGACGATCCCGATATGAACTGGATCGGGCTCATCGGTCGTGGAGGCCTATACCAAAAGCGAGTGAGCCGCCAAGGGTAGTAACTGTTTGTTTCCGTAGGTACAGCGTGAAGGAGAAGGTACTGTGCTGGGAAAAGCAGAAGAGGGTGGTGCAGTAGGCTGGTGCTGGGAAACACATACACCAGGACTTTACGGTGGAGCAGGCGAGGAAGCGGGCAGCCTTCAGCCGGGTGAAGAAGGCACTGTACAACAGCAAGGTGCAGTGCGGCATAATGCATCCAGCTAAGTTAAGGTTGACCTACAAATCCAAGGACTTTTATTTTGGGACGGCGGAAGCGGCGGAGAGGTTTGCGAAGGCAGAAGGACTGTGGCTGAATTGAGAAATGGGACTGAGAGCGGATCTTGTACTGGTGTAGCCTCATGTAACTTTATTTTTTCACTGCGTGTTGGTGTATGTATTAAATGTGTCGACGTGTATATTTGGACAAGGGAAGAGTTGGGACTTTCATTTACAATGATGGTTCTTTGGGGCTTGGGTGTGTATGCTGGGGTTGTGTGCTAAAGGGGATTTCTTGGTTTTCCTGGGACCGGGCAAGGGGGAAGGAGACCCGGGCGGGGGCCTCCACGCTGGCCGGTTTAAGCCAGCCAGTGAATGGGAGTGAGGTGGGGGGAGGGTCTGTGGTCATCGGAGCCTGGTAGAACAGGTTTTGGTGAGCCTAGCCGGGGTGAAAAGTTGGGGGAAGGAACTGAGGTTGTCGGGAGGAGTTTACAAGAGGAAGTGGAGGGCAGGGGTCTGGGACGGGGTGGGGGGGGGGGGATTACAATTCATGGGTGTCATTCACGGTACTCTTTCGGGGATTGAATGGCATTGAATATTAAGGGGGGGGTTCGGGGGGTGGACAATATATGTCAATGGTGACCATAGGCGATTCCTGATTCCTTTTTCTTTTTTCTTGTTTTTTCCTTGGGAGGTTTTGTTTTATTTGCTGCTTATATTGTCAGGTGGGCTGTTGTTTGGGGGGTGGTGGGAGGATGGGATTGTTGTTGTGGATTGACATTATATTCGTTACCGTTTACTGTTTGTTGGTGGTGCGTAAATGTGAAAATGGAGAATAAAAATATTTTTTTAAAAACTTAATTTCCACACTGCTGGAATCTTCCACAATCCTCTTCTGTACCCTTCTGAATATTGAACTCTGCTTCATACACTCCGAGGAATGATGAAATATTGTTCACTATTGCCACAGAAGAACAGTGGCATGGAGCATAGGATTCAACAAGATTGCTGGGTTCCCTGTCACCCATTGATGGGAGACAGGGCCCCCTTATTCAAACTTGAAGGGGATCAGGAACGAGAAGGGATTCCATTACCTCAATATGCAACTTGTCTGCAACTGCCGACAGCTCATTGTGCAGATGAATGTTTGTTATTCAGGATGTTGCACAATGTGTTTATAATTAAACAGTCACCATTTCAAAGGACTTTGAGCCCTCAATATAATGTATATGGCTGGCAATTAAATGACAAGGGCTCTCCTCAGAAACCCCGAGACACCAGCTGAGCTCTCATTCAATGAGAGGCACTAAGTCACCGGGAAGAGATGGTGGTGTCATGGGATCCCACTGGATTAGTAATCCAGAATCTTGAGTTCATGCCCCTCAGACATGGGTTCATATCCCACCATGGTAGTTGGCGGACTTTAAATTCAATTAGTAAGTCAGGAATATAAAGGTAGTCTCAGTTGATTATGGTAAAAACCAATCTGATTCACTCATGCCCTTCAGGGAAAGAAATCTGGTCTCCATATTTGATCTGGCCTACATGTGACTCCAAATCCACAGCAGTCTAATTGACCAACTGTCCTCTGAAATGACCTGGCAAGCCACTCAGTTCAAGGGCAATTAGGGATGGGCAGCAAATACTGGTGATGCCCACATCAATTTAAAGAAAAAAAAATATTTATTATTGATGCACATATGAATATATATATATATAAAAATGAAAAATATAATTGAGGTAATGAAACAAAGATTTTGATGCATTGACTATCAGGATATGTCCTTCATCACTAAGCCAAGAAGGTGTCCAGATTCATGTGATTTGTTAACAAGATCATAAGAATGAGGAGCAGTCAGCCATTCATCCAACTGAGGCTGATATGATTGTGGCCTTAACGTCACTATCCAGGCTGCTGAGAATCTGAAGAGTGCAGTTCAGATGTCCTCCCAGGATGTCCTCAAGATGCTGTGGACCAAGGTGGACCCCCCACCCTGGACTGAAACAACTCAACTTCTAGGCTTCACCAATCTAGCTGGCGGGAGGCAAGGGAAATTGTGAAGTAGAGAAGGAAGGAGCAGCATCTATTGAGAGGCAAACTGATTCCCACTGAGTGATTTCCATGTTACCACCTTGGGACCTCAGTTCAGATTCCAGGAAAATTGTGCCAGTTGATTTACATAATTATTCACAGCACTAGGTGTAGATAGATAAGGTTTGGGCAGGATTTGGGCAACCTTACCATGTCTTGAGAGTGCCTTATAATCTACTGTCTTTACCTCCTGCTCAAAAAGAAACCCTCCATTCCTCCATCCTTGCAAACTAGTTCTGGCTTTTTCCTCTACAAATGTCCTTAAACATTCTATTGGTTCACAAATCTATGCTCATCTTATCTTGAACTTGGGATTTGAATCCGTCTATCAGGTTTCCACCTCTGCTTTTTACATTTTTCATTTATTTATCTGAAGGTACCCTCAAGGTCTTCCACCAGCCTCAGTGGCATCCACCTCTTCTGGTGAAGCTGAGTCGTCAGAGCTGCTTGGACACTGATTTGGCAAGCAGCGTCAGGAGCCATCATGCAGTCCCTAATTGAATGGCGAACCTGGAGATAGGAGGTCCTGATATAAGCTTGGGACCCCCATTTAATCCTGGCATCAGGATCCCGAAGCCCACAGGAAAGTTCAGCCCATTGTTTTCATCCCTGGTGTTCCCAAGACATTGACTCCATCCTTCTCTCTGATTATTGTCTGAGACTGAACCTAATTTTTCACAACCTGGTTTCATATTTGATACTGAGATGAACTTCCAACCACATATCTGCACCATCTCTAAGACCACCTATTTCCATATCTGAATAACTGCCTGACTTCCCCTTGCCCAATCTGAGCTCATCTGTTAGTGCAGCCTGCATCTGTATCTTTGTTATCTCTGGACTTGACTGGAGATTAATAATTGGCCTCCTATGTTCTAGCCTCTGTCGACTTATTTTTATAAATTTAGAGTACCCAATTCATTTTTTCCAATTATGGGACAATTTAGCGTGGCCAATCCACCTACCCTGCACATCTTTGGATTGTGGGGGCGAAACCCACGCAAACACGGGGAGAATGTGCAAACTCCACACAGACAGCGACCCAGAGCCGGGATCGAACCTGGCACCGTGAGGTAGCACTGCTAACCACTGTGCCACTGCGCTGCCCTGAGCCGCTGTAGACTTGAAGTCATCCAAAACTCCGCTGCCCATGTGCTAATCTGGACTAAATTCAATACACCCACGAGCCCTGTGCTTGCTGACCTCCAACCTGCTCCTGGTCAAGCAACACCTTAAAAATCTTATCCTTGTTTTTGAATCTTTCCATGGAATTGCCCCTCCCTGTCTCCCTATTCTAATCAGCACTCCAAGCTATTTGCACCCCTCTAATTCAGCCTTCTTGAGCATGCCCGATTTTAAACTCTGCATTAATGGCTGGTCAACTTTCAGTGGCCAAGATCCTAAGCTCTGGAATTTACTCCCTTGAACTCTCCATCTCTCTTCTGTGTCATGCTTTGGGCATTTTACCAGGTTAAATGCGCAATATCAATATGATTTGTTGCGTTCTAAATTGCAGTTGTTAGTTTCAAATTGTAGGCACGTTTAAATCAGAATTGTTATTAATTAGCCTGAAAATATTTTATTCCAATCTTTGTCACAGGGGTTCATATTAACACAGAACCCATTTAGTTCCTGTTTTCACCCTTTGTCCAAAATAACAAAGTTTATCTTTTATCGTGATTTTTGTTAATCCTGTTAAATTTGATTTACATTCAATCCTGCCCAAACCTTATCTATCTACACCTAGTGCTGTGAATAATTATGTAAATCAACTTGCACTAAAGAATTGAGTACATTCCAACTTCACCTTTCTGGCTAGTTTTGCACGAGTTCTTCGAACCATTTCAAACTGACCTACATCTGTAGATAAAAATTAGATCCAATACCTGAAAGCCAGTGTGTGAGATTTGACTGTACAGCTGTGGAATGTCGCACAAAATTCCCATGAATTATCATGACAAGTCTTTGAGAAAAGCAATGGACTTTCTGATAATTATTCGCTGAAAATATTCATCAGTCTATTTTTTGTATTGCGAATTCTCAGATCAACGCTAAATTGATAATAATACATTCTCAATTTTTGCTTCCCTTTTCACTCACATATATTTTTCACTAAATTTATTACATAAGGAAAAATATAGCCGTGTTTCCAATTTTGACAGCAAGGATATTTAGAAAATCAAAAAAAGTCAAATTGCTAAAACATAATCCAAAGAAAATAACTTGCAACGTAATTTATGTTTAAAAATAGCAAAAGGTACTTGTCCAAATACTTCTCACGTGACAACTGAGTCATGGTAGCCCAGAGATTGAGAGTTTCCAAAACTCTTGCAGCACACAACATCGTGACCTCTTTTTTTCCCCAAACAGAACAGCATCCAACTTTATTGAAGTAGCAAATTTAAAACTCCATGATACTTGGCAAAATAGGATTGAATTCAGGAAACTGAGTCAAAACACATTCCAAATAATATTTTCACTTGAAAACAGTAATTTTTAAAAAGTTACATTTTGCATGTTGTCCAATTGTCAAGCAAGAATAATGATTTCACATGGAGAGAAAAAAAATGGCACCAACAGCTACAAACATTAGTAAATTTTCAAATGACAGCACAAATAGAAAATGGTTGAATTTAGGGGTGTAGGGAGGGAGCAAAAGAAGTTTAATCTCAAGTAGTTTCAGCATGCATGTCAGTATACAAAGTCTCCAGAAAATAAAAAAGCACTGCAAAAATCCGCAACATGCCCACTCAACCTACAAAAATGTTGCATTTATAAAAATTGATTAAAATATTCCTTTCAACTGTACAAGTGACAAGAGATTAGCAAACTCTCCAGACTTGGACAAGATGTTTTTGCCCACCAGCATTCTTCAATTCTCATGCCTCTTTATTTTCCCCATTTTGGGCAGGGGCAGCTTTGGGCTCCTGGCTCGAATCACTCGCTTTCTCTATAGTGAAGTTTTGATTTCTTGGCTTTCTTGGCTGGTGCCTTCTTAGTTGGAACTGCAGGTTCTGGTTCACGATGATCTCCTTAGTATTGTAGATGTTAGGACCAGCTTGTGGGGCATATTGGCTTTCGGTTAAAGGAGCGGTACCGAGTTGAAGGAGCTGGCCGTCAGGCTGGAATTCTGAACTCGATATCAGCTCTGCGCTGCTTCTCATACATAGCGATCTCTTAATACTGTCAGCCAACTTGAAAACGAGAATAAATGCTGCTTGTGCTGTTACACACACCCCAAGAACAAATAAAAAATAAAGTAAATCGTTACCCTCAAAATTAATTTGCAGTGATTTCTTTTACTGAACCTAGTTTTTATTTGATTTTGTCCAATTTCTGGACTGGTACTCTCGTGAACTTGATGTTGCTATTTTTCTTGGTGTTAGAGATCACTGGAAACTGTTGTCAAAGTAACCTTAACAAGTTGGAGCAGGTTATCCCAGCTGGTGCCAAATTCAGCCACAGTGTGTTCATTCCGAGAGCTAGTGTGCCAGTTTGATGGTGATGGCGGGGTAAGGAATAAATTGGGCCAATGGTTATTTGGGAACAGCAGCTCG
This sequence comes from Scyliorhinus torazame, assembly GCF_047496885.1. Classification (NCBI taxonomy): domain Eukaryota; kingdom Metazoa; phylum Chordata; class Chondrichthyes; order Carcharhiniformes; family Scyliorhinidae; genus Scyliorhinus; species Scyliorhinus torazame. The sequence goes on from NC_092712.1 coordinate 132,313,312, forward strand.
ATTCAGTTTTACCATTCAGTTACACAGGGCCCAATTGTCCTATCATTTGTCAGTGTCAGTTTCAGTGAGAAAATGTTTAGCTGTCCAACTGCACAGTTGAGCTTTTTCTCCAGATTCTCTGACACCATGGGTAGGGACAATTTGGGGGGGTGGTTTGCGCTGTCACTCTGGCGGGGTATGGTCTGATGGCTCAGGGCGCTATCTTTAAAAGGCTCTCTGATCTGCATTAAAAATAAACTCTTCCCCCCTCTCCCCCCCATAGACAAGGAGAACCATCCAACAAGCATTGATGGGGTTCCTCCCCTCTCAACCACAAAGGCAATGGGGCACTCCCTACACCCCGAACAATCATTGGGATGCTCCACATCACCTATTGTACATCCTTAAATAAGAAAATTAAAACTCCACCCAGTATTCAATATGTGGTCTCACTCATGCCTTGTATGACACATGTATAAAATCCTGAATTTACGTTCAATTCCTCTCACATTTAAGGATTGTATTCCATTAGCCTTCTTAAGTAATGTGGTCTCGAAATATTGGGCATGATTCAGCGGACATAAGTGTGGTAGTCGGTATTAGGGGTATTACGGTACCTAGGTTTGGGGTAACTGATACTGTAAGATCATTGGTGTTGGAGGTACCTGATACTGTACCCAGAAAGGCGGAGTAAAAGAGTCTGTGTTTCCCTAGCTCCTGCATCCTGTACCTGCGCTGATGGGGGAAACATCTAGTTCAATAAATCCTTCAATTGTCCTTCCAACTCGCTTCAGGAGTTATTGATCGCGCATCAATAAGTTAAAGTCCGGTTGTCCAATGGCACTTTGCCTTTTTTGTTGGCCTCGGGGAGTTTCTCCCCATCGAGGCCACACTTTAGTCGATTTCCTGCTGGCGAGCTAATCTTGCTCAGGGCGCCATTTTGAATGGCAACCCCGATTACCCCCCCCCCCCTTTATTGACCCCCCCCCTTCATCCCCCAACCTTGTCAAGGATCCTGGAACCAGCACTCACGCTTTCTTCCAATGGGCAAGGCCCCCCCCCCCCAAGCCTGACCCCTGACAGTACCAAGCTGGTACCTGGTCACCCTGACACTGCCAGCCTGGCACCCTGGCAATGCCCCAGGAGCCTTGGCAGGGCCACCCAGGCAGCCTGACACTGTCAAGGTGCCCAGGTGCCACAGGGTGTGCCAGGGTACTACCCTACCCTGCCCCCGGCAACCTGGATGTCTCTAAAGGCCTGTCAGAACCCTGAAGTGCCATCATGCCTGGTCCACGTTTGTGGAAATCATTGCTAAACAGTGCCCTGGTGAGGTCTCGCAGGTGCAGACATTGACTCCTGGGCGCTCGGTGAAAGCACCATCCAGGTATTTGAATTAGCCGAATGACCAGGTGGAGTGAGTCGGATGACTTGCGATCGGCCTGGCACAAAGCCTGATTTGGGGCTTTTCTTTGGACTCCCCCTGCCCGCCCGTCGAAAAACCACTTCTTAGCCTTAAAGGCCCCCCCTCCACACCCCGCCAAGTACTATGCTAATCAGGTAACTGAAATCATGGGATTTCCTAGAAAAGGGTTGCATGTTCACTGTCCAAGATGACCTTATGGCCTTCTTTAAAAAACATCCAAGTGTCCATATAATAATTTATTTCCATATTATGAACAAAAGGTGCTGCTCGTGAAGACATGTGTTTCCCAACAGTGGGTAGCTCGTATCTGCTCTTGTAGTGAAAGTACAAATATGGCATGTTCAGCTCTCACCTGATCCCATTCTTTTCTATCGACTCAGAGCCACAGAATCACTCACAATGGCTTCTCTTCCTACTTTTGTACTGTTATCTCTGGTGTCCCTCAAGGATCTTCTCTGGATCCTCTGCTATCTTCCCTCTACCTGCTGCCTTTCGGTAATGTCAGCTGAAAGCGCAGTATTAGTTTCCAGATGTATGCCAATGAATTCCATTTCCATTTATAATTTCTGCCCAATTAATTCCAGGATAGTTGAAATCGCCGTGATTTTAACTTGGCAAATTTATCTATTTCGCTTTCAATAGTTTTAACGCTGTTCTGTAATGAGGTGGCCTAAACTGCAATCAGTACTTTACAGATGTTAATGGCCGAGATTTTACTGTACTGTTAATAGTGATGCTGTCAGCACCTGCCATTAATATAGGTTAAAACTGATAGCAACTTCTTGAGCCTGCATATGTGGAACCTGAAAGTTTACTCTCATTGAGACCCTGCTGTTCCAAAGACTGCATTGTTGAATCTGCACAGAAATCACTTTAATGGCATGAATGGTGCTAATTACTTTAAAGTCTTATACAAAAGACAAGGATGGTCATCACTGAACCTTGCAAGCAGATGGAGAAGTGGGTGGAGCACTACCTCAAACTCTGCAATGGAGAACATTGTCACTGATGAGGTTCTCAGCACCATTCCATACTTTCATGGCATGGGGAGGGGCTGCACAGTGAGCACACAATTGTAGAGCTCCATGAGGCCATTTTCCATGATGCCAGTGGTAAAGCCCCCAAAAATGATGGCATTCTAACTGAAATCAGCAAATGTGGAAACTAACATTACTGTAGCATCTTCATTAACTTTTGTGCTTCAAGACATGCGCGATGCAAACATCCTCACCTTGAACAAATCAAGGGGAATTATAGTGACAATTACTGATACATCTCCTTGTTAAGTATTGTGGGGAAGGCATCCAACCTGTGGCTCAGTGCAGCTTTAGAACTGGGAGATTAACAATTGACATGATTTTCTCACTTTGACAATTAAAAGTGCTGCAAACAGCAACCACCTACATTGCCTTCATAGGTCTCATCAAGGCATTCAATTTTGTTAGCAGAGATGGACTCTTGATACTGCTGTGGAAGATGGGCTGTCTACTTGGACTCCTGAGTGACACTTCTTTTTTCCCTAGTAAATGCAGTTTTGTTAGTTAGGATGGAGAATCATTGGAGATCTTTAACTTCAGCAGCGGGGTGAAGCAGAGCCGGGTCCTCGCGCCAACTGAATTTGGCATATTTTTCTCCATACAGCTATTGTACGCTTTTGGTGACTCAAATGAGGTGTCTATCTGCACGCCAGAGCTGATTGCAAACTGTTCAACTTGGCAAAGTTGCACACGAAGACATGATGGAGCATAATGTCCTAGTTCATGAGTTGCTGTTTGCTAGCATCCCACTCTGAAACTGACTTGCAACAGCTTGTGGATCAACTGTCCCAGGCCTGCAAGGAGCTTGGACTGACAATCAGTTTCAGGAAGACCAAAGTTATAGGCCAGGATGTCGAAACTCCACTTCCGTTAACCTCCTGAGACCACTGACAGCTTTAACATGAGCCACCAATTATCAACTACCAGTCCCTTGATGCCAAAAATAGCACCAGGATTACCAAGGCCACTGTTGTCATGTCAAAGTTTAAAGTCCAAGTGTAGACCAACAGCAAACTAACTGAAAATACAAAGCTCTGTGCATACCAGGATTGTATTCTCAGCACCCTCTATTGTAGCGAAGCATGAATAATTTATCCAAGCCAAGAAAAACAGCTGAACAGCTTCAACCTCTGCTGCCTCAGATGAATATTGGGCATCTCCTGGCAGGATTGAATGCCAAATATGTAACTACACCAGCTGGGATCCCAAGTAGTTTGCTCTCTTGGGTCAGCAGTAATTTCAATGGCTGGGTCATGTCTGGCGAATGGATGATGACCCGATCCCCAAAGACATGCTCTATGGGAAGTTTGCGATTGGCATGAGTCCAACAGATCACCCACTTCTGTAACACAAGAAACAAGACCTCAAGTTGACTGGGATCGGGGTCGATGCTTTGGGAAATCCTTGCTTCTGACTTGAGTGCCTGGAGACAAATATTCAGGAATAAGAAAAAGATATCAAAAGAAATGAACCGATGGCAGAAAAGAAATGCAACTGGAAAGAGAAAAAACTTTTGTCGACCTCAGGCGATCGCCACTCAGTCAGCCAAGGAACAGATTACCATTACAGGCATAATAACGGTGTGTTAGCTTTTATTGGTAGAGGGATTGAGTTTCGGAGCCATGAGGTCATGTTGCAGCTGTACAAAACTCTGATGCGGCCGCATTTGGAGTATTGCGTGCAATTCTGGTCGCCGCATTATAGGAAGGATGTGGAAGCATTGGAAAGGGTGCAGAAGAGATTTACCAGAATGTTGCCTGGTATGGAGGGACGGCCTTCTGAGGAAAGGCTAAGGGACTTGAGGCTATTTTCGTTGGAGAGAAGAAGGTTAAGAGGTGACTTAATTGAGGCATACAAGATGATCAGAGGATTGGATAGGGTGGACAGTGAGAGCCTTTTTCCTCGGATGGTGATGTCTGGCACGAGGGGACATAGCTTTAAATTGAGGGGAGATAGATATAAGACAGCTGTCAGAGGTAGGTTCTTTACTCAGAGAGTAGTAAGGGCGTGGAATGCCCTGCCTGCAACTGTAGTGGACTTGCCAACACTAAGGGCATTCAAATGGCCATTGGATAGACATATGGACGATAAGGGAATAGTGTAGATGGGCTTTAGAGTGGTTTCACAGGTCGGCGCAACATCGAGGGCCGAAGGGCCTGACTGCGCTGTAATGTCCTATGTTCTATGTTCTAATAGACAATGTCCAATACAGAAATGACATAATGGGCGCAGTTCATCATCTCCTGAATCATACAGATGCCAAAGCAGAGATCTTTACACTAACGGTCGATGAAAATGTTGCAGCTTACAGTCAGGAGCAACTCCGTTTTTAACAGCACACTACATGACAATTACTATTCAACACTCTCATTAGCCTTGAAATACTAATTTTACAAGTTTGGATATATATTTATCATTGCTCCTTTCCTCTTATACTAAATGTCCCTGTTTATAAACATTGTCAAATGTTAAATGACTAAAAAACGATTTTGACCTTTTTTATGTCTATCTTTCTGAACTTTGTATATCTTCATCATGTGTATGCTCTTATTGTTTCTTTTTTCCCAAAAAAACTTAGCAGTTCTGCCAGACCCCAACTTTTGTGTCATCAGCAAATTTTGAGGTTGTGTTCCCTACACCCAAATTCATGATTACCTATACTAACAAATTATAGGATCTCTTACTTTCCCACATTGAACACCACTTGACACAGTTGTGCCTTTTGTACGTCACTTTGTAGCTTTCTGCTCCCACCTGCAACTCTTACTATTATTAAACTTATTATCATTGTATATATATCTCACTGTTCCTGGCTCAACGGCATTGTTATATATAAATAGTCAATTGGTAGTATATATTTTGAGTATTGTTGAAAAAAGACATGGGGCGGGATTCTCCCATCAGGCGGCTAAGTGTCGATGCCGGTGTAAAAACAGGAGTGTTTTACTCCGGTGTCGGTGACCGTTCCGGGACACCATTCTCAGGCCCACAGGGGGCTAGCACAGCGCTGGAGCGGCCCATGTCACTCCAGCTGCCGATCCCGGCGTGAACCCGGCGCCACGGGATCCACGCATGCACAGTTGGGCCGGCGCCAACTAGCGCATTGGCAGTGGCTTTCTTCCCTGCGCCAGCCCCAACGCCAAATAGCGCAGGGCTATAGAGAGGCCGGCCCGCCGATTGGTGGGCCCTGATCACGTCCAGGCCACTACAGAGGCCCCCTCTGGGGTCGGACACCCCCTCCCCCCCACAGGTCATCCCCGGACCCTTCAACGGCGAGGTCCCGCCGGCTCAGAGGATGTTAGAACGGCACCAGTGGGACTCGGATTTTTTGTGACGGCCTCTTGGCCCATTCGAGCCGGAGAATCGGCGCGCCAGCCCGTGTCAGAGAGTCGGCGCGTACCCCGACCGGTGCCATGCCGATGGCGAGAGCGGAGAATTACATCCTGCCATCGGGGCGGTATGGCACGATTCGTGCGCCGCCGCGCCGATTCTCTGACCCGGCGGGGGGGGTCGGAGAATTCCGCCCATGATGTCGGAGCTTTTATCTTGTATTCATCAGGAAAATTCTTGTAAATTGTACTGATGAGTGCAAGATGAAAAGGTTTGACAACATGTACAATTGTTATGTATGGTAAAATGTTGAGTTGCGAGTACAGATCCTTGGGAAACACCACCTGCCACATCCTATTGATCAGGGCTTGTTGACCTAAGCACATTGAGTTATTCTAGGTTTTCAAAGCCAATTGCTTTTCTGCAGTTATATTCAACAATATCCTGTTCATATCTATATTCTTCAATCTGTATTCTGAATGTATCTGCCTCTTCAAATTCACCATGATTTATAAAAACTGATTCAAAATATTTGTTTACTATCTCTCCCATACTTATGCCTCGACAATTAGAATTTTCCTTGATTGTTGAGTGTTCCTGTCCTGTTTTTAACTCTAACTTTTTATATATGTTTATAAAATGCTGAAACCTTTCTTCGCATGCCCTTTATTGCCCTTGTAAAGGCCTGACTGAACATTTCTATTGTCCGAATGATTCCCATTGATAGTGTTAGAAATAATGCTATGCAGAGAGTCTTAATACGATAAATGAAAAGCAGTGTGTTGATGATTGATCTGCGCAAGCATTTCTTCAAATCCAAAAGACTGTCATAAATGTTTGTGTTACTCTGTTTTATTATCTCATTGGGCTTTTATTTTATAAATGTTCACAATTAAAAGGGTCACTTTAAATGGTTGTGTGTTGAATCTACTACTGATGAGTGATAATTGCATGCAACGGAAGAATGCATATGGCTTAATTTTTCTCCACTTTCACATGTCTGAAACACTCTGCTGTTAATGCATGTGATAGTATCAGGTATTGCAGTACCCGAGAGGCTGTAGACCATTGGATAAGCCTAGGAGTTTACCATTGGCTGTTTGGTATGTGGCTCCGCCCTGACAGGTGGGGTATAAGAACAGGTGCCGTCCCAGCAGCCCTCATTCTGTACCAAAGCTGCTGGGGAACAGATCTAGTCTAGTAAAGCCTTCAGTTACGCTACAACCTTGTCTTTGAGTTTAATTGATCGTGCATCAATTTAATAGACTACTCTTAAGCTGAAAGAATGGATCTCCGAATCAAGCCGGAGTGTCTACAACTCAATCCCCACGCGGAGAACTCGGCGGCGATATTTAAACACTGGCTGGCGTGTTTTAAAGGCTATCTCAAGACAGCCGGAGGCACACCCTCAGGAGAACAGAAACTGCATCTCCTGCACTCGAGAGTAAGCCCTGGAATCTTCTCCCTCATCGAGGAGGCGGAAGACTATGATGATGCGATCGAACTGTTAAAGGGGCATTATATATGCCCTGTAAACCAGGTCTATGCACGTCACCTGCTTGCAACTAGACGGCAAATACCCGGAGAATTGCTGGAGGACTTCTACCGTGCGCTACTGGTGCTGGGCAGAAACTGTGGCTGCCCGCAAGTTTCGGGCAGCGAGCACACGGAACCTCTAATCCGGGATGCCTTCGTAGCAGGTATGAGCTCCTCAGAGATCCGCCAAAGACTCTTAGAAAAGGACACCCTGGGACTGAGAGAGGCACGGGCCCTGGCGGGGTCCATGGATGTTGCCTCCAGAAACGCGCAGTACTATGCGCCCGACCGCGCAGCGGCCCCCTGGGCTGCGTGGCATCCCACAGCGGCAGCCCCACTGACCTTCCCCGTGTCCCCGCAGGCCTGCGCTGTAAGACGGCCCGCTAACTCCGTTGGGCCCCGCTGTTTCTTCTGCGGACAAGCGAAGCATCCCCGCGCTGCCCGGCCCGCGCCTCCACCTGCAAAGGGTGCGGCAAGAAGGGCCATTTTGTGGGGGTCTGCCACGCACGAGCCGTGGCCGCAGTCTCCAACGACTTTGGACTGCCGCGGCAACCTTCCCTTCGGGACCCAGGCGGCCAGCACTCACCGCCACCCCCTTATCCTAGGGCCACGTCCAACCCATGGGCACGGCCATCTTGCCCCTCGGACACCACGCTGGGTGCCGCCATTTTGTCCATCCCCACCGCCATTTTGTCCATCCCCGACCACCATGTACGATCCATGGGAGACGCAATCTTGGATGGGGCCCCAGGCCCCCAGCACGGCCGACTACACGCTGCCCAATCACAACCCACAACTGCTCCATCTGGCCTCGGTGACGCAGGACCAAAATCGATCTCGGGCACTCGCGACTGCAACGACGACGGTGTTCATCAACGGCCACAGAGACGTTTTGCCTGATCGACTCTGGGAGCACGGAGAGCTTTATACACCCCGACACGGTAAGGCGCTGTTCACTTGTTACCCACCCTGTAAACCAAAGAATCTCCCTGGCCTCCGGGTCACACGCAGTGGAGATAAAGGGGTTCTGCATAGCAGACCTCACTGTCCAAGGCAGGAAATTCAACAATTTCCACCTTTATGTCCTGCCGCACCTCTGCGCGGCTACACTCCTGGGGCTGGACTTCCAATGTAACTTGCAAAGCCTGACCTTTAAATTCAGCGGCCCTATACCCCCCCTTTACTGTCTGCGGACTCGTGACCATTAAGGTCTTCCCGCCTTCCCTGTTTGTGAACCTCACCCCGGATTGCAAACACGTTGCCACCAGGAGCAGACAGTACAGTGCCCAGGACCGGACCTTCATCAGGTCAGAGGTCTAAAGACTACTGAGGGAAGGGGTCACTGAATCTAGCAACAGTCCATGGAGAGCTCAAGTAGTGGTGGTGAAGACCGGGGAGAAACATAGGATGGTCATTGACTACAGTCAGACCAGCAACAGGTTTACGCAGCTGGATGCGTACCCTCTCCCCCGCATATCCGACCTGGTGAACAGGATCGCGCAATACAAGGTCTTCTCCACGGTGGATCTCAAGTCCGCTTACCATCAGCTACCCCTCTGCACTAGTGACCGCAAGTACACTGCCTTTGAAGCAGATGGGCGGCTCTACCAATTTTTAAGGGTTCCCTTTGGTGGCACTAATGGGGTCTCGGTCTTCCAACGCGAGATGGACCGAATGGTTGACCGGTACGGCTTACGCGCAACGTTCCCGTATCTTGATAACGTCACCATCTGCGGCCATGACCAGCAGGACCACGGCACCAATCTCCGGAAATTTCTCCAGACCACAAAAATCCTTAACTTAACGTACAATAAGGATAAGTGCGTATTTAGCACCGACCGCCTAGCCATTCTCGGCTAGGTAGTGCGAAATGGAGTTATAGGCCCCGACCCTGAACGCATGCGCCACCTTATGGAGTTCCCCCTCCCTCACTGCTCCAAGGCCCCGAAACGTTGCCTCGGGTTTTTCAGTTATTACGCACAGTGGGTCCCCAACTACGCAGACAAAGCCTGACCCCTAATCCAGTCCACAACCTTCCCCTTGTCAACGGAGGCCCGCCAGGCCTTCTGCCGCATCAAAGCAGACATTGCAAAGGCCACGATGCATGCCATCGACGAGTCCCTCCCCTTCCAGGTCGAGAGCGATGCGTCCGACGTAGCTCTGGCTGCCACCCTCAACCAAGCAGGCAGACCCGTGGCCTTCTTCTCCCGTACCCTCCATGCTTCAGAAATTCGCCATTCCTCGGTCGAAAAAGAGCCACAGGCCATAGTAGAAGCTGTGCGTCACTGGAGGCATTACCTGGCCGGCAGGAGATTCACTCTCCTCACTGACCAACGGTCGGTGGCGTTCATGTTTGATAATGCGCAGTGGGGTAAGATAAAGAACGACAAGATCTTACAGTGGAGGATAGAACACTCCACCGACAACGACGAGATCTTGTACCGTCCTGGAAAGCTAAACAAGCCTTCCGATGCCCTGTCCCACGGCACGTGTGCCACCGCACAAGTGGACCGCCTCCGAGCCCTCCCCGAGGACCTCTGCCACCCGGGGGTCACTCGTTTTTTCCACTTCATTAAGGCCCGAAACCTGCCCTATTCCATCGAGGAGGTCAGGACAGTCACCAGGGATTGCCAAATCTGCGCAGAGTGCAAACCGCATTTCTACCGGCCAGAGGTACCTGATAAAGGCTTCCCGTCCCTTTGACCGCCTCAGCATGGACTTCAAAGGCCCCCTCCCCTCCACCAACACGTATTTCCTGAACGTGATTAACGAGCGGGTCGACCTGCTGCACGCTAACCCCCAGTATGCCTACGTGGCATTCCCTGACGGCCTCCTCCGGGACCTGGCGCCCACCGGAACCCCACGTGCACCTGAACCATTAGCACCCCCCCCCACAGCACCTCACTGGAGGGTCGGTTCTCCCGCCACTCTACCTAGGCCACCCCACCCACCGACGCCCCCTACAAGCGCCCCCCTCTCATGTCAACCGTTTGCCCCACCAGCGCCGACTGGGGGTGACGAAGCTGCCATGGAGGACAAAGCCATGCTGCCGGCGTCGCAGATGCCCGGACCCTCACCAGAGGGTCAGACGATCCAGGAGGACGACCAGGCCACCCGACCGACTGATTCCTACACTGTAACTGTAACTGTAAATGAACACTGACTGTATATATCTTCCTCGCTTGTAAATACTCACGGTACCTCCATATCTGATCATACCATGTTAATTGCAATTGTAGCCACTGGCCACCACCCCCGCCGGACTCCTTTTTAACAGGGGGTGAATGTGGTAGTATCAGGTATTGCAGTACCCGAGAGGCTGTAGACCATTGGGTAAGCCTAGCAGCTTACCATTGGCTGTTTGGTATGTGGCTCCTCCCTGACAGGCGGGGTATAAGAACAGGTGCCATCCCAGCAGCCCTCATTCTGTACCGAAGCTGCTGGGGAACAGATCTAGTCTATTAAAGCCTCCAGTTATGCTACAACCTCGTCTTTGAGTTTAATTGATTGTGCATCAATACATTTGTGCCAATAATAGAAAAGAGAAGAAAATCAGTCATGAGCATATTGTGTGGCCCTAGCAAAGTAGAAGATTGGCAAGTTGGATTTGTCAATTGCCCTACCACGCCAATACTTTGATGGTATGAACCTTCACATATTCAAATTGTCCAGAGTTTCCAAGGGGTAACAATCAGTAGGATTGCCACTCCGCTGCTTTTTACTTCCCTTGTCAGGAGCTTAAAATTTCAAGCCACGCCTTCTGACTTAAGACTCCTTAGAAAGGTGCAGTGCAGCAGCTTCCTGAGGCCTTCAGTCAAGTGAAGCAGAGTCAAATGAAAGGAAGTTATGCCCCCTGTGTACAGCACTAACTGCTGTAAAGCAGGTACATTTAAAGATTCTGACCACATTGAGAAGCTAGAGAGAAGGTAAGTGTGGAAGGTAAGTGGGTAGAATGGGGGCAAATGGTCGGTCGGGGGTCAGAAGCTTGATCGGGGTGGGAATCAGAAGCTTGACCGGGGTGGGAGTAGGATCTGTGAAGGGGATGGATGGTCTGGTCAGTTGGAGGTAGGATAGGTCGGGGCAGGGAAAGGTAGTCAGTTGAGATGGTTCAGGTGTTGGGCCGATGGGGGGGGCAAGATAAACTCAACATTTGTGAGGGTAGTCAGAGGGAGGGTATTCAAGGGAGTCGGTGGGGTAGTCGAGGGTGGAGGATAGCTGTGGGATGAGGAGAATAGTCAGGGGATGGGGTAGTTGCTGCACGGGAGGGAGGATAGGCAAGGGAAGTGGGGAGTATCAGGGGATCGGACAAGGTGGGGGAGTAGTAAAGGGGTTGGAAGGGTAATCATGGCAGTGGGGTGGTAGTGGGGCCTGTAGTCAGAGTGTCCAGTAGGATGTTGGAGAGGGGAGCATCAATATTATAGTAACCCAGGAGTTAGAAGTGATTTTTATTCTTCTAATTTTTCCTGGATAAATATTCTGATGCGACAGTCGGAACCATCTGAGCTTGCGATTTAATTCCGAGTATCAGATGATTCCCAGTGCAGAGTAATTGCCTATCAGTAGTCTGAACTTCCCAGGCAGTCTTTGCATGGGGACATCCAAGAGGTCGTCAGATACTGTTATGACACCCTGGGCTAGTGCGTGGTCAATTCCATCCCCACGTGACCCGGAGGCGCAACACAATTAACAAATAATTCTTAGAAAGTACCCAAAGTCTTTGGCCTCTGGCTGCCCAATAACTACAGGTTTGTAAATTTGAACACAATTAATTTTTATTATTAACAAACACTATGAGTAAATATGCAGGAAATACAACTAGTTAACTATTATCTATTTCCTAACAGCCCCCACCTTTAACTTGCCCCCACCCACCATAAGCACACAAGACAGCCACAGAGGGGAAAGAGGGTGTAAAGGAAAGAAATGAAAAGTATGAAGCATAAAAGTCTCTTTTCAGATGGATGTCTTTCAGTACATCTTTCCTCAGTCTCGACCTTCAGTTGAAGGTTTTTGCTATCAGTCTGTAATGGTTTACATGACAGATTCATCAAGTTCTCAAAATGCCTTTGCAGGTTCAGAAATATCAAGGAGGCAGCCTTTCTGGAGAAATAGATAGAGGAACAGGAGCTCACAGCTTCTCGCGGCCTCCAGGACCTCACTGTCACTTCCTGGGTTCTCTGAAAACCATCCCACATGGGTAACACCCATTCACTGCCTGTTGCTGAGCAGAATAAGGGGCGCGATTCTCCGACCCCCCACCGGGTCGGATAATCGCCAGGGGCTGGCGTGAATCCCGCCCCCGTCGTGTCTCGAATTCTCCGCCACCAGAGATTCGGCGGGGGCGGGAAACGTGCCGCGCCGGCCGGTGGGGGCGGGAATCGCGCCGCGCCGGTCGGTGGGCCCATCCCCGGCGATTCTCCGGCCCGCGATGGGCCGAAGTCCCGCCGCTGTCAACCCTCTCCCGCCGGCGTGGATTAAACTACCTTTTGAACGGCAGGACAAGGCGGCGGGCAGGCTCCAGGGTCCTGGGGGGGGGGGGGGGCGCGGGGCGATCTGGGCCCGGGGGGTACCCCCACGTTGGCCTGGCCCACGATCGGGGCCCACCGATCCGCGGGTAGGCCTGTGCCGTGGGGGCACTCTTTTTCATCCGCCTTCGCCATGATCTTCACTCTGGCGGAGGCGGAAGAGACCCCCTCCTCTGCGCGGGGATAATGTCAGCAGCCGCTGACGCTCCCGCGCATGCGTCACTCGGCGAAGACCTTTCGGCGCCGGCTGGCGTGGCGCCAAAGGCCTTTCCCGCCAGCCTGCAGAGCGGAAACCACTACGGCGCGGGCCTAGCCCCTCAAGGTGAGGGCATGGCCCCTAAAGGCGCGGAGACCTCCGCACCTTTGGGGCAGCCCGACGCCGGAGTGGTTCGTGCCACTCCATTACGCCGGAACCCTCCACCCCGCCGGGTAGGGGAGAATCCCGCCCAAGGTCTCTGCCCAATTCATTGGCCACCAGCCAACCAATCAAACCAAATCACTCCAATCTCGTGGCTGCCAGAAAGTCTGAGTTCTGTTGTTCAAAAGCTAAATCTCCAATAGCACAGTATACCATTTGGCAACTTTTGAGTTTCACATTTCCTCTGCTTGACTTAAGGATACATATCCATTAAATATCCATGGATTAAAATGATGATGACAAAGTGAAAGAAATGGAAAATAAGGGAATCAACATGAAGGGCCCTTACATACCTCCCTCCGTAAAAGGAATGAAATTCAGGGGACAGAAGTTTTATTTTGAGATTTGCAAGACATAAATCACAAACATATATCCATTCATCCATCAGTTAGCACTGTTGCTTCACAGCATCAGGGTCCCAGGTTCGATTCCCGGCTTGGGTCACTGTCTGAGCAGAGTCTGCACGTTCTCCCCGTGTCTACGTGCATTTCCACGGGTGCGCCAGTTTCCTCGCACAAGTCCCGAAAGACGTTCTGTTAGGTAATCTGGACATTCTGAATTTTCCCTCTGTGTACCCGAACGGGCGCCGGAATGTGGCGACTAGGGGCTTTTCACAGTAACTTCATTACAGTGTAAATGTAAGTCTACTTGTGACAATAAAGATTATTATGATCATTATATAAGTTCCCTTCCCTGTTCCTACATTGGAAACTAATCAGCCCTTAAACCCTCAACAAAGCATCTGCTATCACATTATCCCTGCTGGGAATGTGTACAATTTTAACATTGAACTTTTATAATAATAAACTCCGATGGAATAATTTTGTGTTCCAGGTTTTAAACTTTTCTATGAACTCAAGAGGATTATTATCCATATGAACAAAGCTGTGTTTATTATCATGTCGGACATATACTTCAAAGTGCTGAAGGGCTAGTAACAATGCTAAGGCTTCCTTTTCAATGACGGAATCCTTTCTTTGGCACGGACTTTGTTTCCTAAAAATAAATCCCACTGGCCTCTTTATTCCTGGATCATCGTCTTGTAATAGCATTGCCCCCACCACCAGGCCGCTCTCATGCATGGCCATTTTAAAAGGTCTTGAAAAATCTGGGGCAGCTAGCATTGGTTCGCCCAAGAACATGGAGCTCACTATCCCAAAGCTTGGCGTTCTGTGGACCATACCATTTTCGTTTGTTTCCACAACTTAGCCAAAGTTCACTGAAGTTCCGCCTCTAATTGAGTCAGTCTCCATGGGTTTAGTCGAGATGGATGTTGCTTTATTGGTTCAGAGTTTTCTATGTCTACACCATGATTTGTTAACATAATGTAACCTGGTGGTGTGTCCCTACAAATATGCCTATATTTTTTTAGTATCTTTATTAAATCTTTTCTCTGTTCTTCTTAATAGTCAAACTTGACCTCTAATGGCTCTCAAACTACCTGACAAGCTCCTGTGAGTCTTTCCAGAAATGTTGACGTGTCATCCAACATTGAGGATTTGGCCTGTTGTATCAGAGACTTTTCGTTCATCAATTTTAATGTACCCGTATTTCATGGCCATAAACTAATTCAAATGGACTAAACCCAGTAGATTCATTTGGAGAAGTTCTTGTGGCATATAAAAAAAATCCAATCCCTTGTCCCAATCTCTTGGACATTCATGGTAATAGACCCTAATCATGGTTTTGAGAGTCTGATGATATCTCTCCAAAGCTCTCTGAGTTTGTGGATGATAAGCAGTTAATTTTACTTGTTTGATATCTAAACTACAAATTATGTCCTGGAAAATATTAGATATCAAGTTAGAAACCTGGTCAGATTGTAGGCAATAGCTTGTGAAAAGTTGTGTCAACTTTTCCACTATTACTTTAGCTGTAATTGTTCTCGAAGGTATAGCTTCTGGAAATTGGGCAGTCATATTCATGACCATAAAAATGTACTGATGCCCTGACTTTGTTTTAGACAATGGTCCTGTGCAATCTACCAATACCCGACTAAATGGTTCTCCAAACACTGGTATTGGTATTAAAGGTGGCGGTTTACCGATTAACTGACAGGTGTAACAGGTTGTACAGAATTGCACCACATCCTTATGCAGTCCTGGCCATAAAACAATACTCGTTGACTGATGCCTGAGTTTTCAGAATTCCCACATGTCCTGCCATTGGTATCTCGTGTGCTATCTGCAGTACTTCCCTGCAATATTTGGGTGGTACCAATATCCAATGAACAACTGTCTAGTCCTCGTCTGCAGGACTATGTCTCCACCCCCTCATTAGAACTCTGTTCTTAATGTAATACCACCCTAGAACCCCCTCAGCCTCAACTTCTATGAGAGCTGATTGTGATAATGTATGTATCTCTGGATCTGCCTCCTGCGCCTCAATTAACAAAGTCCTACCAAACACTTCCTCAGAATTATCCTCATTCTCAAGGATAGTTTTGGCTACTCTATCATCTGATTGTGGCATGCCATTCATCTCTTGTGCTGAACTTTGTTTAGCCATTGCTCTGGTCACCACATCCAACAAAAAAAATCTGGAAATTGTTCCTTGAACTGTTCTGTCTCCTTATCTTCCATTGTTAATCATGAATGAAGCTACAACCTTCGCTCTTGTCAAAGCATTCCCAAAGCGTCTAAATCACTCTGACAACTACTGACAAATTGCATTCCAAATACACTTTGTACAATGGAACTGGGATATAATCTCCACTTATCCCATTCACTAATACCTTAGCTTTCATTGCACTCTTTGGAGTGAAACCAAATCCCTCTCCAGTAGAAGAGTTCGCATAGCACCTTAAAATAGTTATAGGTTTGGCTACATCGTTGATGAAAATCAGGTGATATTTCCCTAAGACAAAAAGCCTGCATATCTCTCATCTATATCATTCATCATACCCGCTCCTACAGCAGAGTTTACCTCAGGCCTCCTAAGTCCAGATAGGTCTATAGTCTGCCCTGTAGTATTCTCCACTTTTGTTCCCTTTTCAGAATCCTCCTTGTGAACCCCAACAAGTCCCATGGGCTTTCCTCACAACTTCCAGCATGCTAAACGAACATGTCCTACTTTATTGCAATGGTAACGCCAAGGCCTTCAAGTCTCACCTCTACACTCAATACCTTCTTTCCTGGTCTGAGAAGGGGATCTTGGAACATACCCAGCTATCCATTCCTTATCTTGGCTACCTGCCTTCCTTTCACTCTCCCAATTCCTATCCTTTTCAAAATTATGAGGCTAACGGGACAAAGGTTTAACTTTATGGATTAGCTCATAATCTTCAGCCATTATTGCTGCTTGTCTAGCAGTCATTATCCTTTGGTCTTCAACATGGGTTCTTATCACAGAAGGTAAGGAGTTCTTCAATTCTTTGAAGAGAATGACTTCTCTCAAAGCCTCATGGGTCGTTTCAACCTATTAAAATTGTTCTGCTTAGCCCTTTCAAATTCAGTAAATGTTGTCCCAGCGGTTTCCTTAAATTCCAAAAGTTTTGCCTATATGCTGCAGGAACTAATACATATTCACACAGAATACCCTTTTTTACCTCATCATAATCCTTAGCCACCCCCTCTGACAGGGGAGAATAAACTTTCTGCGCCCATCCTGTCAATTTACTTTGCATGGATAATGTCACTTTTCTTTCGGCCACTACATTTGGGTTGCTATTTTCTCAGAATACCCCCCCCAAATATTTCTACTTCCTTTTCCTCAAATTTTGGGAGAAACCTAATTGTATCTCCACTGCGTTCTGTTCTAGGGTTAAGCTCCCCTCTAGTCCTGGCAGCACCCTTTAAATTTCTAGTGCCTTAAGCTGGAACTCTCTCTATTTTGCTTTTTCGTCTGTCTCTTTTGCTTTTTCCTCTCTATCTAATTCCAATCTCCTCATTTGAATTTTTTTTGCTGCATCTCTAATTCTTTCTTTTTGCTCCATCTCCATTTCTTTTTTTTTGCTGCATCTCTCGTTATTTCATGTGTAATTGGGCCTCAGCTAATTCAACTGATATTTGCCATGGTCCAGGCTGTGCTTCTGGCCTATCTTTCAAATTTAATTGTTGAGCGATTGCTTCAGTTAACTCTACCATCCTAGCTTTAGCCAGCAGCTCTATTTAAAATTATCTTGCTAATTCAATTAGGTTGTCTTTTCGAAGCCCTTTTAAATAAACCAAAGGCAAGTCCTCCACCTGAAGAAAAACCTTAGCAGTGAGGGTTTGATTGTACGAGTACATGTTAGAGTGAGACTAGCTATTTCACTTCAATATGCAGTTTTGCTAAAATATTATCTTGCCCACAATTGACTGGATTCATATCATGACGTGTCACAAGATCGGTTTAGATCTCATGAGGCATGGCAAGTCAAGTAGATCCCCGAAGAGGAATCTCCTAGTATCTACCTACCGTGTTGTGCCACGCTTGCAAGAATATCATTTTCACAGTTTGCAACCCATCGCAATTTATTTTTTCTGTTTAATATCTAGCACAATGTTTTCCAAAAAATACACTAAATGAAAAAATTCTGGTTAATCAAGAAAACTAAGGACTTTTTTTTAGTATATCCAGGAAGTAGAGGTGTAGAAGAAAGGTTTTACATATATAAATCAAAGACATACTGGCCGTTCTTTTGTCAGATTGAATGGAATCCTATTCCACTCTTAATGCCAATATTATTGCAGGCAAGATGTGGGATTGATAATTGAAAACATTAAGGTGGTGGTAGAATTTGTCCTATATCACGGCAACAACACAGACGATGGCCGCGATTTTCCCGGCACCGATCCCATTGCGACGTGAGAGGACCAAATCGGTCTTCAAGCCAGACGCATAACCACGCATGGGTCACCCAACCCGCTGCACCCAGCACAATCTGGATCACACCCAATATTTAAATGAGCCATCAGGATGGCACTGCAGTCAACAAAAAACGTCCCGCTGATCGTACCCAAAACCGGACAAAGTCTCCAAGCGAGCGCGTTTAGCCGCGTGTTTCCCGGCACTCGTATTGCCGAGAAACACATGGCTATTCAACAAAACTTGCATTGAATGAGGTGCCAAGCAAGGAACGCACCGTTTTTTACAACGGGGAGCTCCGCTCACCGGAAGTCTCCGTTGTAGGGAGAGATTGGGATGCCATTTTTATATGGTATCCCGATCTCCAAGGCCCACAAAAAAAATCCCCGACCTTCCCCCAGCCTGATCGCAACTTGGAGGGTCCCCCCCATGGTGGGCAACCCCGGCCCAATCGCAAGTGCACAAAAAAATGCCAGCTTGGCACATTGACAGTGCCGCTTCCAACTGGCAGTGTCAGCTGGGCACATTGGCATTGCCAGGCTGGCACCCAGGTGGCACTTCTAGGATGCCAGTTCCAGGCTGCCAGGCTGGTACTGCCAGGGTACCTGGATGGCACCAGCAGTGCCACAGCACCACCCTGCCCAAAGGGCATGCAGCTGGGCGCCTCCGATCCCCTTGGAGACCCCCACGAGTGCCGTTCCGTCTGAATCCCAAATACTCAGGTACGTCGGGAATCTGCATCGCTCCAATATGCAGAGTTGCCAAAAACTGATCCCACCCATTGTGAGGGGGATTCTCCTTGCAACATTTCGCGAGATTGCGTTGAACCTCATGACACGTTGCAATTCGGGTGGACCCCGGGCGCGGGGTCTCCCTGCTTTCACCAGCCACACTGCGCCATGGCGAGCTGCTTTTCAGGCGCAGCATGGCTGGAAGATCACGCTCTTCGTCATCCTTCGGGTGAATTGCACCCAATGTTGAACGCATTATTTCCATTAGTGAATAATTAAATGAGGTTACATATGTTCTGTAATGTACTATCTGTAATTTTTTTTAAAAATCTAGTTTAATCCTAATCGGCACAAATTAATAATTTTAGTCTGAGACAGCACTCTGTGTGATGCTTACCATCAATTCAAATGGTCAGGAATGTATGGTACAATGTGCTAATTATTTGCACAGGCACCTGCTATCCTAGTAGCTCGACACACATGGTCATGTGTTCAGTGTACAAAAAGTGAATATTGTTTACAGAACCTGACGTGCATGAATGAAAACTTTTTTGGGAAAAGAAAATTAGAACACACACTTCCCTTCATATCCCCTTCGAGATCACATTTTAACTGCATTCCTATTATTTGAACTTGAAGATTCAACTGTGGGATTAGTTGTCATGCCTTCTTGTGAGAGTATGAGAAAGAATCCCACCTTGATCAAATCTTTCATATTTTAAAAACAAGTGACTGAATCCATTTACCTGGATGGATTACGAGCTGTCAGTGCTGGTCACACTGTTTCTGTTGAATGTCAGAAAATCATTTCTGTTTTCTTTTTTCTGAATAAAAGCTAATTTTTGTTTTAGCTACAGTGCATCAGGATTTTGAATATTAGAAAATAGAATTTTAAACATCAACAGAACTAGGGTGTTTCACTCAGTGCATTTCCCTCTCACACACATGTAGTTAAGTAATGAAATAAGTCTTCCATATTCACATATTTCCTGCAAAGTAATACTTTCTGCTCTAAAACTTTTCTGTTGTGCCTATTAGCACCACTCAATTTTCATCATGCTTGATCGTTTTGTTTTTTCTGTCACAATTGGTTGGTACAATGGCATAGTGGTTCGCACTGCTGCCTCACAGCGCCAGGGACCGGGGTTCAACTCTGGCCTTGGGTGACTGTCATCGTGGAGTTTGTGCTTTCTCCCCTTGTCTGCATGGGTTTCCTCCAAGTGTTCCGGTTTCCTCCCATAGTCCAAAGGTGTGCAGGTTGGGTGGTGCCAATGCCAATTTTTCTTTAGTGTCAAAAAGATTAGGTGGGTTACTGGGCTACTGGGCTGGGGTGAGGGAAGGGACTAGTTAGGTGCTCTTTCAGAGGTTTGGTGCAGACTCGATGGACCGAATGGCTTCAAACTGCACTGTAGTATTTCTATGACACATCGTGGGCCGAAGGGCCTATTCTGTGCTGTATTTTTCTATGTTCTATGATTCTAATTAAGCTAAAACAGTTATTTTACTCAATCAAAACAAGAAGTGCTGGCAAAGCTCAGCAGGTCTGGCAGCATTACGAAGAGAGAAACAATTAAAGTTTTGAGTCCAAACTCTTCTTCAGAACTGAATATTTTGTAAAGGTGTTAGCATTCATTTTACTTGCCAGTTAGTCCTCCAAGGTTGGCCAGCAAAGTAGATGGCACTGTTGTTCACTTACCTGCATGATCTTCCAAGGTGGATACTTTGTTATCCACAAGACCATTCATCTTTGATCTCCTAGAATCAATCTACAAGCCAGATTACGGCTCCTTCTCTCCCATTACTGCCTTCTCCCCTCCAAGACCCCACCATTCCTTGCTTTGATCTGACTTATGGTATGTAAACCATGGCGTGTTCCGAAGGAATACCAAAAGCTATACCCTTGGAAAATAATTCCCAGGAGAAACTAATTGAGACTCCACATGTGACTGCACTGTGACTGGATGCCCCATACATGGCCACTGCTGCATTCTTACCACACCCTTGACTTTCCCCCACCCCTCTCCCACTTCTGTAATTGGATAATGCTGCTTCTCCATATCCAGACACTAAGGTCCAATAGAATTTCTCATGGCTGTAATACATGGCAGAATGGCACGGTAGCACAGTGGTTAGTACAGTTGCTTCACAGCTCCAGGACCCCAGGTTCGATTCCCGGCTTGCGTCACAGTCTGTGTGGAGTTTGCACTTTCTCCCTGTGTCTGCATGGGTTTCCACCGGGTGCTCCAGTTTCCTCCCACAGTCCAAAGATGTACAGATTAGGTGGATTGTCCATGCTAAATTGCCCTTGGTGTTCAAAAAGGTTAGGTGGGGTTACTGGGTTACGGGGCTACGGTGGAGGTGTGGGCTTAGGTGGGATGATCTTTCCAAGGGCCGGTGCAGACTCAGTGGGCCGAATGGCCTCCTTCTGCACTGTAAATTCTATGATTCTATGAGTGTTTAACTCTATATTCATACCGTGTTCTACTCCCTGTAATATTTTTTTCATATTTTTGAAAGTGATGCACATTCTAATAATGGAGTCTTAATTAGTTCAAAAGTATTAAGATATTAGGCAAAGCAGGACACTCTTCAATTTGCATCAGGCAACAGGAGATTTATTGCCATTTTTCCTTCCCTGTCCCTACTGTTTCATTAAGTTTTTTTACAGTTGACCCGTAATACATAACTATGTGTTCTACATGAAATAATTTAAAACTTATTTTTCTGTTTGTCGTGATGTATACTGTTGCTACCTTTATTTACAAACCACAAGCTGTGAGTATGTTTCTTGTATTGACCAAATGACTACAGAACCAGTCTGTTAGTTCAAAAGACAGTTTATTATTAAACACAAAACTTATCTCTGTGCAATGATAAACGTGGCTATGCATTAAACTACACCTATCAACTAAGATGTCTTTTACTTAACTTCTGGATGACTGACTCTGTGCAGGTAGCTAAGGCCTTTATCTAAGTCCCCACGTGTGTCAGCTGGAAGTCGTCAGGTTCGTCTCTGCTGCGGCTCGTCTCTCTCAGGTAGCGATCGTGGGTCTTGAACTTGGCTGGTCGTTATGCTGCAATTGGTGTGGGCATAGGCTGGTCCCAAAAGAGATCAATCCCTAGCGTGCAGAGCCTCTTATTTTTCTCCTCTTTCTCGCCCTTTTGGGCGGGGTTAACTCAGGATCCAATGGATCGATAGGGTCTCGATCACCCGAATCGATACTGGCCAATTAGGGGTGGGTACCTCGATGGCTGGGCGGGTCCTGGTCACCATTGTCCCAAGTACGTAGGCCTTTCCAAATAAGGGGAGGTGGGCTGGGGAGTCTGCTACTGTTGCTATTCCTTAATTTGAGTCTATTGTCCTGGGGAAATCGGTGATTCACCTTTAACAGGTGCAGGTTTCAGTTCGGTCTGGTTTTCCTTTGCTCAATACACAGGGGCTGTGTACTGTCCCAACTTGACCACAATTCCCTTAATCCTTTGCGGGCGGCCATTTTAGATGGCCACAATACCAAAATGAAGACAACCTGTAGGTTTAACAACATAATGCATTGTTGCATTGACAGTGCATCTAAAGGAATATAATTAATGAAAAATAAATTGTATCTCATGGGTGACTTTGTAGATGTGTCATAAAGAACGTACGAAGGACTTCATTCAGTGCGGTGAATGGTTGAAAAGGAAAGTGCATCACTTTGAAGAAAGAATGAGGACATCCCAAAGTGCCTCTTTGATCTCCAGTGCTTCATAGAAATGGAAGGGCAGCCCCCACAGCTATTCTTGCCTCAAGAAAAAAATTGTGGGTCGAAAGATATCTGCCACTGTGACTTATGGATCCTGCAGAGCTTTAAAGATAAACAATCTGATTTACCCTTTGAAGGTTCAGCGAATCACGATGCTTCAGCAGGCATTGGAGTGTGAAATTCAATTCAATGGGCTAGATTCTCCATTTCTGAAGCTAAGTGCCGGCGCCAACGGAGAATCCGTGGTGTTCCACGATGGGACAATCGGTGCAAAACACTCACTGATTCCGGTGCTGGTAAAGGGCTAGCAACGGCGCCACGTGGAACACCCACGGAGCTTGCGTAAAATGACTGGAGAATCGCCGGGTCCCAGGCCACACATGCGCAGGGCTGAAAGGTTGCAGCCGCACACGCCTACACCCCCACACCGGTCATGCTCGGAAACATGGTGCCGGCCGTGCTGGACCGCATGCCCACAGCCCACCCCTTGGCTACACCCCACCACTCCTCCCAGCCCGAGCAGAAGCCCCCCAGCCAGCGGCACATATCTCAGCCGAATGTGGCAGCGCTGGACACTGTCCACAGCCGGCACGCCAGGTTCCCAACCATTGGGATCACACATGGCCCACACATCGGGAACTTGGCCCATTGGAGGCGGAGCATCGTGGGTGGGCCGGCTGATGGTGCTCCGACGGGATTGCGACTGCACGCGGTGCATGTCCCGATGATGCCGATTTGGAGGAGGCGGAGCACCTGCCCTGATTTTGGGGTCGGGAGCCATTCTCTGCCCAATCGCCGTTATTGATTTCGGCGTCGGGCTACGGAGAATCCCACCAATGTAAACAATCCAATTCAAAGCAATCAGCCATCTAGCCATACACACTTCAATACTTCAAAAGGCAGTGCAAACGATTTCAAAGGTTTCCACTACTTTAAACAGATTACTTTTACCTTCATCTCACAGACTATTAAACTTGGCATACTGACAGACTTTATAAAGGGTTTAGGGTACAGATGAGATCACTTCACATCATTTTGAGAAAACTTTATTACTGGCTTACTGTTTAAAGGGTTTAGTGGTGCAGATGAGAACATTTTTACTTTGTTATGAGGGATGAGTTTTTACGAGATAATGAGTTACTGTTTAAATGGTTCAGGGGTACAGATGAGAACATTTTCACTTTCTATGGGAAAACTTTAACTTTTCACACTGACTGACTGATTTATGGCTACAGGTAATAACACTGTCACTGAATTATGGGCAAATTTTATTTTTTACATACTGAGTGACTGTTTAATGAGTTTAAAGGCTGCAGATGGGGAGAACAGCCAAAGTAGTCCCATCTCAGGGAAGACCCTGACCTCAGCCGCTCCATCCCAGCACAAGCCCCCCCACCTCCCACCTCCCAGGAAGGGCCCCCGTCGTACCCTGGCGGCAATTGTTGGGAGGGTACTTACCACCTTGTCACCACTCAGACTACAAGGTGCCAGTTTGGCATTGCCAAGGGACGAGGATTGAAGGGGTGAATGAGGTATGGGGGCTGAAGGGGGGCTGGGGGTTAAGGGGGGTATTGGGAGTGCTGAAGGAGGGAGCTGGTGGTGACATGGGATTATGAGGAGAGGTTGATTGGGGGGTGCCAGGTGGGGCTGAAGGGAAGTTCTGAGTGGGGGGGGGTGGGGTGGGGGGTGCTTGCCAGCGATTAGGTTCGGATGGTTCCTGCATGTGTTCTGGTGTGGTTGGGGGAGCAACTACAGCAGCTAATTGAAATCAGAGCGCTTTAAAAAGGTGCTCCGATCTCAGAGGTGCTGGACCTGTCTGCCACATTAGGACCCATCCTCTCAGTTGCAGCACAGAACCTGGCGTGCCATGCGATGGCACAGAGATGACTATTTCCAAGAATTATTTCTCCAAGTGTCATAGAATGGCACGTCGTGGTCTCTTCTATCTGCACAGGGAACCATTCTATTCCCGCCTCTCAAGGAACACTTAGACTTCAGGCCGAACCTCTGCCCCGAAATGGGGGAGAATGGGGGCCGGAATTCTCTAAAAACGTGGCTAAGTGTTGACGTCAGCGTAAACACCGGGGAGTTTAATGCCGGCGTCAAGGGCCTCATTGCCCAGCGCAGGAGCTGCGAGTCAAAGCGGAGATTTTAAAAGATCGCGGCCTAGTTTCGGGAGCCGTTCGGAGGAGGAGTAGCAGTCTCTGTCAGGGAGAGAACCTGAGAACATCTAAGACACTCAGAAGGTAAGAAGGTAAGTAAGTGATTTTACTCATTTTTACTTTTATACCTTTTTCAAATTGTGTGTGTCGGGGGGGAAACTGAAGTGACATCACAGAAAAGGTGTGACCTGAGTGGCTGGTTGGGAATCTACACTAAAATTAAAAAATTAAGCATTGGTAACTAATTAAACATAATTACTGAATTATAATTCAGAGGGGTATCTAAACCAGAGATCGGAGAGTACTATATTTAGCTTTCGCATTTATATTAGAAATCTAGTGCTAGGAAACAGATAGTTAACAGTAACTTTAAAAAAATATTTTAAAAATTTAAAAACTTTTAATTTTAATTAATTGACACAATGTCAGTTAGAGGGGAGCAGTGCTTTGACTGTGAGATGTGGCAGGTCCGGGAGGCTTCCAGCGTCCCGGATGGCTTCATCTGCAGAAAGTGCACCCAACTGGAGCTCCTCACAGACCGCATGGTTCGGTTGGAGCAGCAATTGGATGCACTTAGGAGCATGCAGGTGGCAGAAAGCGTCATAGATCGCAGTTATATAAATGTGGTCACACGCAAGGTGCAGGCAGAGAAATGGGTGACCACCAGAAAGGGCAGGCAGTCAGTGCAGGAATCTGCTGTGGTTGTCCCCCTCTCGAACAGGTATACCCCTTTGGACACTGTCGGGGGGGATAGCCTATCAGGGGAAAACAGCAGCAGCCAGAGCAGTGGCACCATGGCTGGCTCTGATGTTCAGAAGGGAGGGTCAAAGCGCAGAAGAGCAATAGTAATAGGGGACTCTATAGTCAGGGGCACAGATAGGCGCTTCTGTGGACGTGAAAGAGACTCCAGGATGGTATGTTGGCTCCCTGGTGCCAGGGTCCAGGATGTCTCCGAACGGGTAGAGGGCATCCTGAAGGGGGAGGGCAAACAGGCAGAGATCGTTGTACATATTGGAACTAACGACATAGGGAGGAAAGGGCATGCGGCCCTGCAGCAGGAGTTCAGGGCGCTCAGCAGAAAGTTAAAAAACAGGACCTCTAGGGTTGTAATCTCGGGATTACTCCCTGTGCCACGTGTCAGTGAGGCTAGAAATAGGAAGATAGAGCAGCTAAACACGTGGCTAAATAGCTGGTGTAGGAGGGTTTCCGTTATCTGGACCACTGGGAGCTCTTCCGGGGCAGGTGTGACCAATATAAGAAGGACGGGTTGCATCTAAACTGGAGAGGCATAAATATCCTGGCCGCGAGGTTTGCTAGTGTCACACGGGAGGGTTTAAACTAGTATGGCAGGGGGGGTGGGCAAGGGAACAATAGGTCAGAAGGTGAGAGCATTGAGGGAGAACTAGGGAATAGGGGCAGTCGGGCTCTGAGGCAGAGCAGACAGGGAGCAGTTGCTGAACACAGCGGGTCTGGTGGCCTGAAGTGCATATGTTTTAATGCAAGAAGTATTACGTGTAAGGCAGATGAACTTAGAGCTTGGATTAGTACTTGGAACTATGATGTTGTTGCCATTACAGAGACCTGGTTGAGGGAAGGGCAGGATTGGCAGCTAAACATTCCAGGATTTAGATGTTTCAGGCGGGATAGAGGGGGATGTAAAAGGGGTGACGGAGTTGCGCTACTGGTTAGGGAGAATATCACAGCTATTAGGGAGAATGTACTGCGGGAGGACACCTCAGAGGGCAGTGAGGCTATATGGGTAGAGATCAGGAATAAGAAGGGTGCAGTCACAATGTTGGGGGTTTACTACAGGCCTCCCAACAGCCAGCGTGAGATAGAGGAGCAGATAGGTAGACAGATTTTGGAAAAGAGTAAAAACAACAGGGTTGTGGTGATGGGAGACTTCAACTTCCCCAATATTGACTGGGACTCACTTACTGCCAGGGGATTAGACGGGGCGGAGTTTGTAAGGAGCATCCAGGAGGGCTTCTTAAAACAATATGTAGACAGTCCAACTAGGGAAGGGGCGGTACTGGACCTGGTATTGTGGAATGAGCCCGGCCAGGTGGTAGATGTTTCAGTAGAGGAGCATTTCGGGAACAGTGACCACAATTCAGTAAGTTTTAAAGTGATGGTGGACAAGGATAAGAGTGTTCCTTGGATGAATGTGCTAAATTGGGGAAAGGCTAATTATAACAATATTAGGCGGGAACTGAAGAACATAGTTTGGGGGCGGATGTTTGAGGGCAAATTAACATCTGACATGTGGGAGGCTTTCAAGTGTCAGTTGAAAGGAATTCAGGACCGGCATGTTCCTGTGAGGAAGAAGGATAAATACGGCAATTTTCGGGAACCTTGGATAACGAGAGATATTGTAGGCCTCGTCAAAAAGAAAAAGGAGGCATTTGTCAGGGCTAAAAGGCTAGGAACCGACGAAGCCTGTGTGGAATATAAGGAAAGTAGGAAGGAACTTAAGCAAGGAGTCAGGAGGGCTAGAAGGGGTCACGAAAAGTCATTGGCAAATAGGGTTAAGGAAAATCCCAAGGCTTTTTACACGTACATAAAAAGCAAGAGGGTAGCCAGGGAAAGGGTTGGCCCACTGAAGGATAGGCAAGAGTGTGGAGCCAGAGGAAATGGGCGAGGTACTAAATGAATACTTTGCATCAGTATTCACCAGAGAGAAGGAATTGGTCGATGTTGAGTCTGGAGAAGGGTGTCGAGATAGCCTGGGTCACATTGAGATCCAAAAAGACGAGGTATTGGGCGTCTTAAAAAATATTAAGGTAGATAAGTCCCCAGGGCCTGATGGGATCTACCCCAGAATACTGAAGGAGGCTGGACAGGAAATTGCTGAGGCCTTGACAGGAATCTTTGGATCCTCACTGTCTTCAGGTGATGTCCCGGAGGACTGGAGAATAGCCAATGTTGTTCCTCTGTTTAAGAAGGGTAGCAAGGATAATCCAGGGAACTACAGGCCGGTGAGCCTTACTTCAGTGGTAGGGAAATTACTGGAGAGAATTCTTCAAGACAGGATCTACTCCCATTTGGAAGTAAATGGACGTATTAGTGAGAGGCAGCACGGTTTTGTGAAGGGGAGGTCGCGTCTCACTAACTTGATAGAGTTTTTCGAGGAGGTCACTAAGATGATTGATGCAGGTAGGGCAGTGGATGTTGTCTATATGGACTTCAGTAAGGCCTTTGACAAGGTCCCTCATGGTAGACTAGTACAAAAGGTGAAGTCACACGGGATCAGGGGTGGAGTTTAATCCGGACAAATGTGCGGTAATGCATTTTGGAAGGTCTAATGCAGGTAGGGAATATACAGTGAATGGTAGAACCCTCAAGTGTATTGAAAGTCAAAGAGATCTAGGAGTACAGGTCCACAGGTCACTGAAAGGGGCAACACAGGTGGAGAAGGTAGTCAAGAAGGCATACGGCATGCTTGCCTTCATTGGCCGGGGCATTGAGTACAGAATTGGCAAGTCATGTTGCAGCTGTATAGAACCTTAGTTAGGCCACACTTGGAGTATAGTGTTCAATTCTGGTCGCCACACTACCAGAAGGATGTGGAGGCTTTAGAGAGGGTGCAGAAGAGATTTACCAGAATGTTGCCTGGTATGGAGGGCATTAGCTATGAGGAGTGGTTGAATAAACTCAGTTTGTTCTCACTGGAACGAAGGAGGTTGAGGGACGACCTGATAGAGGTCTACAAAATTATGAGGGGCATAGACAGAGTGGATAGTCAGAGGCTTTTCCCCGGAGTAGAGGGGACAATTACTAGGGGGCATAGGTTTAAGGTGAGAGGGGCAAGGTTTAGAGTAGATGTACGAGGCAAGTTTTTTACGCAGAGGCTAGTGGGTGCCTGGAACTCGCTACCGGAGAAGGTGGTGGAAGCAGGGACGATAGTGACATTTAAGGGCCATCTTGACAAATACATGAATAGGATGGGAATAGAGGGATACGGACCCAGGAAGTGTAGAAGATTGTAGTTTAGGCGGGCAGCATGGTCGGCACGGGCTTGGAGGGCCGAAGGGCCTGTTCCTGTGCTGTACATTTCTTTGTTCTTTGTTTGATTCCGTGGCCTCCAGGGGGCCAGCATGACTCCAGAGTGCTCCACGCTGCTCCAGCTGCTGTATGCAGCCCTGCACTGCTCGGCGCAGCGCCGCGCAACATGGCGGAGCCACACAGAGGGCCGGCGCGCAAAGAGGTAAGCCCTGCCCCAGATCACACGCGCCCGCCCATCGGTGGCCTCCGATCGCGGGCCTGTCCATTGTGGAGGCCCCCCCGGAGACTGATCCCCCCGCCCCCCCACCAGGACGGCCTCCGCAGCCGCGACGCCGAGCTCCCGCTGGGTGGAACCATTCGTGAACCACGTCGGTGGGAACGCAGATGGTCGACCGTGGAGAATTGCTGCGGGAGTCTCTTTCAATGGCCCCCGACCAGCGCCGCGTAGACCGCGCCTGCGCGACTGGCGGCGACTCTCCAGTCATCGGAGAATCACGTCCCAGGGTCAGACCCGATTGCGGGTCAGGCCCCATTCTCTGCCTCCGCGCCAAGCGCCATTTTGGCGTCATAATCCCGGCCTGGATGCAATTTTCTGGCAACCGGAGAATCGGCGCCAGTCAAACGCGTGCAGTGGATGCGGCGCCGGTTAGGGGCTCTTGAAGGAGGCCCCTGCGGCAATTCTCCGCGGTCAACCGACCGAGTTCCCGCCGACGTGGTTCACGTGTGGTTCCACCTGGCGAGTGATCGGCGTCGCGACTGCGGTGGCCGTCCTGGTGGTGGATCAGTCTCTGTAGGGGGCCTCCACGATGGCCAGGCCCGCGATAGGGGCCATCAATCGGTGGGTCCGCACATTCTGTGAGGGGGGGGCCTACCTTCTTCCGTGCTGGCCCGCTCTGTGGCTCCGCTATGTTACGTGGCGCCGACGCGAAAGCGGCCACCGCGCGCGTGTGCATGCGCGGACCTGCGCCGAGCAGTGCAGGGCTGCGTACGACAGTTGGAGCAGCGCGGAGCACTCCGGCACCGTGCTGGCTCCCGGTGGGCCAAGGAATCGCTGGGCCAAGAGGCCTGTTGACGCTGGCATGAAACACTCCGGTGTTTACGCCACCGCCAACACGTAGCCGCATTTTTAGAGAATCCTGGCCGTTAAGTTTAATTGGTTTCCATTGATTTTATTCCACATTTGAGTACGTAGTAATAATTTAAAAAATTATAGGATTAATTTTGCTTGTTATTGTGCCATTTGATTTAAGTCGAAAACAGTCATTTCTCATTGATATATCTCAACAAAGTAATTTCATGGTAGGCATTTGTAAAGTTGGAAATCTATGCTTATGTGCTGTTGGTTCAAGTCCCACAACCAGACAGACAATACAGTACAGTACTGAGGGACTAAATAAATAGGGCTGGATTTTAAACCCAGTCCTGTCCCCCACCCCCCTGATGAGTTTTCAGGTAGGAGAGCACATAAAACACAGCAGGTGGTTTTCAAACTGTTAACCCACCAACTAATGGCCAGCAAGAGGCCTCACCCGGTTCTGCTGGCGTTTTAACTGCTCTGGCCCATGTATTGCTGTTATAATGATACAGGCACCAACAGATCATAAGGGATTGCGTAAACATGGCTGGGTTTATTTATTTCCACTACGCACATGGGAACATGTATACATAAGTAGAAACCCTGAAGACATCAACAGCAGTACATTTTGTGTGCTCTGCTCAAAGTTAAAGGTGAAACTAAGACTGGATCGCATGTCATACTTCCCTTTTAGTAATATCATGCTGCCATCCCTTAAAGTCACATTACAATATCCCTCTTTCGTTGTAAAGACATTTTCCCACCTTCCAAAGAAATATAACTATTTACAATACATGTTCATGTTTAGTAAAGTAAAGTCGCCATAGTTCCAGGTGACCATAGGCTGCTTTCCCCTTTAAGGGGGAGAGCCGACTGGTGGTGATTGAACCTGAGGATAACCACACCTCAGGCATGGGGCAAGGTTGAAAAGGCCTTCGTAAATTACCTCAGCCAGGACGGAAATTGAACCCGCGCTGTTGGCCTTGCTCTGAATCGCGAACCTGCTGTCTAACCAACTGGCTGCCAGTTGTTTAGTTATCGGGCACAATAAGATGGCCATGCAGTGCCCAAAACGCAGCTTGGAGACCCCGCTCCCCAGATCTACTGGGCTCCCTACGCCTCACAAGATCTTACACGATTTTGCGAGATGTTGCGATGTAAATTCCGCTGGTCTCACTCTAATGTGCAGTTTCCCGAGGCACCCGAAGCATTGGATCCATCCCCTTCACCTCGGGTGAGTGCCGTTCAGTACTGGCCTCCACAAACGGGGACCAGATGGAACAGCACTCGTGGGGGTCTCCCCAAGAATTGGAGGCCCCCACGTGCCTGCCCTTTGGGTAGGGTGGCACCTTGGTACTGCGGGTGCCTCACGTCGGGGCTCCAGATTTCGGGACACCATTTGTAAATGGCCAGCGGAGCCCCTCAGTGCAGAAAATGGGGCTATGTGTATAGGGCTGGTGAGTCTATGAGTCTCTGAAATATAGAGGTAGTCTACTGGGATGTCCAGATGTTGTAATGGTAACCTTGGGCAGGATTCTCCGATATCGGCGCGATGTCCGCCGACTGGCGGCAAAAACGGCGGGAATCAGTCCGGCATCGCGCCGCCCCAAAGGTGCGGAAGTCTCCGCATCTTGAGTGGCCGAGCCCTCACCTTGAGGGGCTAGGCCCGAGCCGGACTGATTTCCGACCTGCCTGCTGGCGGGAAAGGCCTTTGGTGCCCCGCCAGCTGGCGCGAAACTGACTTTGCCGGGCGGCGCATCCGCGGGAGCGTCAGCGGCCGCTCATGGCATCCCCGCGCATGCGCAGTGGATGGGGTCTCTTCCGCCTAGGCCATGGTGGAGACCATGGCGAAGGCGGAAGGAAAAGAGTGCCCCCACGGCGCAGGCCCGCCCGCGGATCGGTGGGCCCCGATCGCGGGCCAGGCCACCGTGGGGGCACCCCCCGGGGCCAGATCACCCCGTGCCCCCCCCAGGACCCCGGTACCTGCCCGCGCCACCTTGTCCCGCCGTCCCAAAAGGTGGTTCAATCCATGCCGGCTGGCGTGGGTTGATATCGGCGGGACTTCGGCCCATCGCGGGCCGGAGAATCACCGGGGGGGGGCCCGCCAACCCGCGCGGCCCGATTCCCGCCCCCGCCGAATATCCAGTGCCGGAGAATTCGGCAACCGACGGGGGCGGGATTCACGCCAGCCCCCGGTGATTCTCCGACCCGACAGGCGGTCGGAGAATCCCGCCCCTTATCTGGAGGTTTTTTAAATTGTTCACAGTTATCTTTGGAAATGTCATTTTTGGATGTTGTTCCTGATTGCATTTGGGATCTTGTCTGAGATGCAGCAGCACTGCATGGTAGTTGAGGAGCTGACATGGATCTGATTTGTCCTCCATTAGACCCACTGTTCCAAATTTGTGTGCAATGACTTCATAGGACCTTCGTTCTGAACAATTCCTTGTTACTCCAGCTGGTTGCCATGGCGATCCTGAATGCAAACTTATCCTAACTGTATATTTAACAATTCTGTACCTGAATTTTTTCATGCATGTTGGTCATTTTCTCTTGCAGTTTTAAAATGTTGCTCTCTAGCTACTGAGAGAGTGGAATGTGTCAGATTGGGTAAATTGGTATGTACTAGTCTGCCAAATATGAGCTCCATCAGTGATGGGATAGTTGCACTTAAAGGTGTCACTCTTAGATGTAACATTGCAATGTGTCTACATTTGAGAATTATGGATTTCACATGTAAATCATTCATTTCGCTCGGCCATTAGAGATAGGTTAATTAGGAGAAGAAGTAATGTGAGTGATAGTCCACTTCTCATACATATCCTGAAATGGCTTACCAATAAATTGCAGACCACTGTCCAGAATGATCTCTAGGCACACCAAATAAACTGAAAACAGCACTTTGAGGGTGTATGAAAGTATTTACGTATTGTACAATTGTCATATAATGGGGTACTTGGTAAAGTAGTCAACAGTAATAATAGTCATTGATTAACTCAGTGGGTTAGCCCTGCAGCCTCACGGCGCCGAAGTCCCAGGTTCGTTCCCGGCTCTGGGTCACTGTCCATGTGGAGTTTGCACATTCTCCCCGTGTTTGCGTGGGTTTCGCCCCCACAACCCAAAGATGTGCAGGGTAGGTGGATTGGCCACGCTAAATTGCCCCTTAATTGGAAAAAATGAATTGGATACTCTAAAAAAAAATTTTTTTATAAAATAAATAAATAATAGTCATTGACATAGACATGAAAGAGGTCAGATGCGATTTTGAGCCAAGGATGGGGAGGGACTTCATGTGGAATCAGTGTTCTTAGTATAAGCTCTTGAAATGCCTCAAGCGTCTTGACCACAACTTCAATGTCACTTTTCATACCCAGCCAATGGACTGTGAACCTTCTTGACTGATTTATGCCATGTGTGAATGAGAAAGTTGTTGAAGAATGTCAGGTCACACAATTTCTGGTCTGCCTTTAAATTGATGCCCCCGGAGATGCCTATTTCATCCCAGTAAGTTCAAAATGGTCTCATGTATTCGTGAACATGCTACCTTGAATCAGGCCACCCTTCAATGATGAGTTTCTAGAGTTTCTATAGTGTGGAATCTTTTGCCATTTCTTCTTGTAATTGCTGGCATTTATGTTTGGTAAAGTTTTCCAGATCAGTTGTTGGACTTGATAGATTTTAACTTTTATTTTTTGTTAGAGACATGGAGGGTGGCTAACCAATAGCAGAGTTTGCTGATGAACTTTTAACAAAAGAATAACATATTTATTAAACAAGAAAAGATTAACGTTATTGGATTTGTTTTATTGTCACTTGAACCGAGGTACAGTGAAAAGAATTGTCCTGCATACAGACCAGACAGATCATTCCATACATGAAAAAAAACATAGAACATGCATAAATACATAATGCAAATACATAGACACAGGCGTCGGGTGAAGCATATGGAGTGTAGAACTGCTCAGTAGAGAAGATGTGTGAAGAAATCAGATGAGTCCAGAAGAGAGTCATTCAGGAGTCTGGTAACAGCAGGATAGAAACTGTTTTTGAGCCTGTTAGTGTGTGTTCTCAGACTTTTGTATCTCCTGCCCGATGGAAGAAGTTGGAAGAGAGAATGGTTTAGCACAGTGGGTGAAATAACTGGCTTGCAATGCAGAATAATGCCAGCAGTGCGGGTTCAATTCCCGTACCTGCCTCCACGAACAGGTGCCAGAATGTGACGACTAGGGGCTTTTCACAATACCTTCATTGAAGCCTACTTGTGACAAGAAGCGATTATTATTATAACCCAGGTGGGAGGGGTCTTTGATTATGCTGCCTGCTTTCCCATGGCAGTGGGAGGTGTAGGCAGAGTCAATGGATAGGAGGTGGGTTGTGTGATGGACTGGGCTGTGTTCATGACTCTCTGTAGTTTCTTATAGTCTTGGGCCTAGCAGTTGCCATACCAGGCTATGATGTAGCCAGATTGGATGTTTCCTATAGAACATAGAACATAGAAAATACAGCACAGAACAGGCCCTTCGGCCCACGATGTGCCGAACCTTTGTCCTAGATTAATCATAGATTATCATTGAATTTACAGTGCAGAAGGAGGCCATTCGGCCCCCTGAGTCTGCACCGGCTCTTGGAAAGAGCACCCCACCCAAACTCAACACCTCCACCCAACACCAAGGGCAATTTTGGACACGAAGGGCAATTTATCATGGCCAATCCACCTACCTTGCACATCTTTGGACTGTGGGAGGAAACCGGAGCACCCGGAGGAAACCCACGCAGACACGGGGAGGACGTGCAGACTCCGCACAGACAGTGACCCAAGCCGGAATCGAACCTGGGACCCTGGAGCTGTGAAGCAATTGTGCTATCCACAATGCTACCGTGCTGCCCTTAAAAACAAATAAATCTACACATAATCCTATGGTGCATCTGTAAACGTTGGTCAGAGTCAACGTGGACAACGTGGCGGTGGCGTAGTGGTATTGTCACTGGACTATTTAACCAGACACCCAGAGTCATGCTCTGGGGATCTGGGTTCAAATCCCGCCACTGCGGATGGTGAAATTTGAATTCAATAAAATATTTGGAATTAAATGTCCAATGATGACCATGAAACCATTGTCGATTGTCATAGAACTCCATCTGGTTCACTAAGGGAAAGAAATCTGCCGTCCTTACCTGGTCTGGCCTACATGTGACTCCAGACCCCCAAAGCAATGTGGTTGACTCTTAACTGAACCTTCAAGGGCAATTAGGGATGGGCAATAAATGTTGGCACAGCCATGTCCCATGAACAAATTTGGGGCAGCACGGTAGCATTGTGGATAGCACAATTACTTCACAGCTCCAGGGCCCCAGGTTCGATTCCGGCTTGGGTCACTGTCTGTGCGGAGTCTGCACATCCCCCCCGTGTGTGCGTGGGTTTCCTCCGGGTGCTCCGGTTTCCTCCCACAGTCTAAAGATGTGCAGGTTAGGTGGATTGGCCATGATAAATTGCCCTT
Source organism: Scyliorhinus torazame (assembly GCF_047496885.1). NCBI lineage: Eukaryota > Metazoa > Chordata > Chondrichthyes > Carcharhiniformes > Scyliorhinidae > Scyliorhinus > Scyliorhinus torazame. The sequence goes on from NC_092712.1 coordinate 132,348,562, forward strand.
AGTGTCCAAAATTGCCCTTAGTGTTGGGTGGGGTTACTGGGTTATGGCGATAGGGTGGAGGTGTTGACCTTGGGTAGGGTGCTCTTTCCAAGAGCTGGTGCAGACTCAATGGGCCAAATGGCCTCCTTCTGCACTGCAAATTCTATGATAATCTATGGACATGCTGAATTCCCTTAGTTTCCTGAGGAAGTATATGCACTGCTATGCTTTCTTGGTAGTAGCATCGATGTGGGTGGACCAGGACATATTGTTGGTGATGTGGTCACACAAAACCTCAATCCAACAGATTACAACAGATATATTTAAAGATATGTACAGATATGTAGTTAGGAATTGTAAAGATAATGCAAACCAATAGATGACACCCCATACCTGATTGACTGGTGCCACCCAAAACATCCTTTTTCTTTGATATTTTCAATAATGATCCACCTCCTGTGAGGGCTTTGTGCACAGAGACATGGAGTACAAAAGGAAGGAAATTATGTGGCCCTGGTTCGGCCACAACTAAAATATTGTGTGCAAACCTGGGCACTACACCTTTTGTGAAAAGATGATTAAGGGTGCAGAAAAGATTTATGAAAATGGTTTCAGGGATGAGAAACGTCAGGCACATGGCTGGGTTGGACAAGCTGGAGCTGTTCTCCTTAACGAACAGAAGAATAAGAGGAGGGGCGCAATTCAGTGAACTCAAGTTAAAGTTCACTGAATGGCCTATTTAGCGGGGTGTTTCTCGGCAGCCTTGCACCAGGAACCATCCCGCTATCCAACGTCACTATGCCTTTACTTTTGGCCGCGGGAGTTTCTTTCCGCTGAGGCCGCACTTAGAGGGATTTGCTCACCTGCAGGAAAGGCTCCTCGCAGATCACAATGCCATTTTGGAAGGCTGTCCCAATCATTTCCCCCCATTTCATAGAATTTACAGTGCAGAAGGAGGCCATTCGGCCCATCGAGTCTGCGTCGGCTCTTGGGAAGAGCACCCTACCCAAGCCCACACCTCCACCCTATCCCCATAACCCAGTAACCCCACCCAACACTAAGGGCAATTTTGGACACTAAAGGCAATTTAGCATGGCCAATCCACCTAACCTGCACATCGTTGGACTGTGGGAGGAAACCGGAGCACCCGGAGGAAACCCACGCAGACATGGGAGAACGTGCAGACTCCGCACAGACAGTGACCCAAGCCGGGAATCAAACCTGGGACCCTGGAGCTGTGAAGCAATTGTGCTAACCATCGCACTTTATTTTTTTATCGAGTGCCCAATCATTTTTTTTCCAATTAAGGGGCAATTAGCGTGGCCAATCCACCTACCCTGCACATCTTTGGGTTGTGGGGGCGAAACCCACGCAAACACAGGGAGAATGTGCAAACTCCACACGGACAGTGACCCAGAGCCGGGATCTGGGACCTCGGCGCCATGAGGCAGCAGTGCTAACCACTGCACCACCGTGCGGCCCTCCCCATCGCTCTTTAGACCCCTCCTCACCACCAACCTTGGGGAGGCTCCCAGGAACCTCCCCATCCCGCTTCTACTTTGCAAGGCCCCCTGGGCCCGACCCCTGGCACTAACAACCTGGCACCTGGGCACCCTGGCACTGCCAGCTTGACACCTTGGCAGTGACTATGGCACCCTGGCAGTGCAACACATGCCCACTGACAGTGCGAAGGTGCCGAGTACCAGGGGGAGTGTCAGGAGTGCCACCGTGCCACTTTGCCCTGTCCCCAACCACCCGGGGTTCTCCAATGGCCTGGGATACTCCGCCCAGGTGCCATTGTGACTTGTTCATGTTTGTGTGGACCAGCACTAAACAGCATCCTAGCGAGGTCTCCAAGGTGCAGCCGGTGAGTCCTGGGTATTGGGTGAATCTGTGTCTGGATATTTAAATGAGCAATTATGGTCATTTGAATATGCAGATCTGGATCTTGTCCAGTGAGAGCAAAATCCAGATCTCGTCGGGTGGAGTGAGTCGGGTGACTTGCATGAGGCTTCACGCCCACCGCAGAGCCTGATTTGGGCTCACTTGCGATTCGCCCATTGTGCCCGGATCCGTACCTGGAGCAATGGGGTCGCTGAAATGTACCCGAGCTTTTGAAAAAAATGAAATGAAAATCGCTTATTGTCACAAGTAGGCTTCAATGAAGTTACTGTGAAAAGCCCCTAGTCACCACATTCCGCCGCCTGTTCGGGGAGGCTGTTACGGGAATTGAACCTTGCTGCTGGCCTGCCTTGGTCTGCTTTCAAAGCCAGCAATTTAGCCCTGTGCTAAACAGCCCCTTTTGAAGATGTTTTCAAAATCCTGAGTCGTCTGGATAGACTATATAGGGAGAAATAGTTTCCATGGGTGAAAGGGTCAGCAATGGTGACATGAGGAAAATCTTTTTTATGCAGCACATGGCTAGGATCTGAAATGCTCTGCCTGAGAATGTGGCGGATCCAGATTCAGTTTAGGCCTTCAAAAGAGAATTGAGTAATCATCTGAAGAAAAACATATTGCAGGGCTATGGGGAAAAGACAGGGAAGTGAAGGCTAGGTGAGTTGCTCTTCCGGATAGCCAGCATGCCCAGCCGAATATCCTCCTGTAACTATTCTGTAATTCTATGATACTGCATTGCAGTCTTTCAGAAGAGATATTAAATTAGAACGGCTTCTGCCCTCTCAGGTGAACAAAAAAGATCAGATGGCACAATTTTGAAGACGCAGGATGTTCTCCTTGCATAAAACAAAACAGATTATCTGGTCATTATTACATTTGCAATTGTGGCTCTTGCTGCCAACAAATTGTCTGCTGCATTCCTACATACAAGCGTGACTACAGTTTTTTAAAAAACCACCTGATTGGCTGTAAAATACTTTGAGGTGTTCTGAAATCAGAAAAGGAACAATGTAATGCATGTCTTTATTTTCTCAAGTACAATTTGCTTAATTGAGATAAATCTGATGATTTAAACATATCAGCTGTAGATTTTTACTATTTTCATTACTTCACTTGAATTATTGGATATTTGCATTTTTGGCACAGTGGGTTTTATTTATAAAGGGTTGATACATCAATACACATTGAAAGGCAGGCAGTTTATATTCAGAGTAGAACCACTGGTGACCCACAACAGAACTGTGCGAATTGGATCAGGGTGAGTTTGCAGGAGACTGCAGCACACATGTCAGGCTTGTGACCTGACAACAGACTTAATGGTTGCTTCTGCGCACTTTACTGAGGCTGACAGAACCCATTGGCTATCAGGCACTACAGGAGAAGACAGATGTTTTGAGTGGGGAGTGAAACAAACTTTCACTCAAACTTCCATTGCCTCTAATTCAAAATATGAATGTTCATCATTGAAGATGAGTGGAAATTTTCTCCATTTAAATATAAAGGCCAAAAGCGAGGGGTGGGATTCTCCGTTGGCCGGCACTGAAATTGGGAAAGGCAATTGGGATGAGCATCAGTTCAGACGGCAAAATTGCGACAGGTGTTGATTTGATGCCAGATTGCAGTCCTCCATCACCTCTACAGTGGCGTCAATGCGTTCCGGAACGCACGTACAGTAAACACCGTTTGTGTGTCATTAGGGGGCCTTATTTTCCGGGGCCTCCGCGATTCTCCACCTCCGATGGGCCGAGTTCCCGACGGCGCAGTTCACTTGTGCTTTCAAAAATCGTGAAACCGGCGTGATGGCTGCTGAGGGAGACAGGATTACGGAAAGTGTTCAACATCGCCATAGTTTGCTGACAGTTGTGCCGCTGGCCGGAGGGCTCCTGCTAGTGCTAGGGAACTAGTGGGGGTTGGCCAGGAGCTTGGCTGTGGGGTCAGGCTGGACGATAGAACACCATTGCCGTAGCTGGCAAGGCTGCCGTGCAACTGTGCATGCCACTCACTGCCCACTGTGAACATAGTGCCATGGGTCATACAGGTGTCCCACAAGGCTCCCCCTGGGTGCCCTGTGGCCCCAGCGACTCATCAGCTGTATGGGCACTCTCCAGTGCAACCAGTGCCATCTTGTTGGTTGGCTGGGGATTGTAATGTTCATATGTGGCTGCAGCTTGACAGCCTCCCGAGTGTCAATCACGGACCCGGCAAACCTCGCACCATTTTTCATTGGAATGGATTGTGTTCCACGCGGCGCCGGTCCTAGCCCCTCCACAGTAGCGGAATCGGTCCAGGCCTGGCGCCAGTTTTTCTGTCGTGAAAGTCCACGAATTCTGCTTTGGTGTCAACACAGTCTCAGAAATGGAGAATCCCGCCTAATTTCTTTGGTCACGGCAACAAATTCCATTTGTTAGCCACTCTTTCCCCCTTCCTGACCTCTGTCCGGGACTGAAGCAAACTGCTTAAAACTTTGATGCATATTTGACTTTAAGATGACCTTATGACCTCACATGCTCTCTATTACTGAAACAGCCCACGTCTACAGGGGCTGGTTTAGCACAGTGAGCTAAACAGCTGACTTGTAATGCAGAACAATGCTAGCAGCGTGGGTTGAATTCCCGTACCGGCCTCCCCGAACAGGCGCCGGAATGTGGCGACGAGGGCTTTTCACAGTAACTTCATTGAAGCCCACTTGTGACAATAAGCTATTATTATTATATTACATCTGCAGCAACCAGGGTTCTAAACAGATTCATCATAACTTCCTTTTTTAGACTCTATGTATCCATGTATAAAGCCCACACTGGATGTGAATCCTTGTTCAAGGTATCAAAATAAAATGACCAGCACTCCTTCACACCATTAGCTGCTGAAACCCTCACCCATACCATTTGTTCTCGCTGGATTTCACTATTTCAAGGCTCTCCTGCCACTTTACTTCCTCCTTAAACATGAGCTCGTCAAAAACCACACTGCCTACCTGGGTTAATGGTAATTTTTATTGCCCAGCCCTATTTGCCCTTAAGAAGGTGGTGGTGAGCTGCCTCCTTGAACTGCTGCAGTTTGCATATAGTATGCAACCAAATCAGGACATCGAGCACGTGGGGCGTCATTCTCCGCCCCCCCAGCGGGTCGGAGAATGGCCGTTGGCCGCCGTGAATCCCGCCCCCGCCCCCACCGAAGTCTCCGAAGGGAGAAAAGTCGGCGGGGCGTTAATGGCGCCGCTGCCGCGGAGAATGTCACGGGTCTGCGCAAGGCAGCCGATTTTCGGCCTGCCGATATTCTCCCTTCCGGATGGGCCGAAGTCCCGTCGACGTGATGACCGTTCACGTCGACGTGAATCAAACCTCCTTTTCATCGGCGTGACCCGGTGCTCCAGGCTCACGCCGACCAGCGTGGAGGTGAGTGACGGCCTGGGGGGTTGGCCGCTGGGCAGGCGATGGCGTGGCCGCAGTCTGATTGCGTGAGGAGAGGTGTGTCTCGGGTTGTGTGTGTGTGTGTGTGCGGCGGGGGGGGGTTAGAGTAGGCTGGGCTCCGGGGGAGTGCCGGGAGGGGGTCCGTGCCGGGGTGGAGATTGGAGGGGGGGGGGTCCGTGCCGGGGTGGAGGTTGGGGGTTGGGGGGGGGGGGTCCGTGCTGGGGTGGAGGTTGGGGGGGGGGGTCCGTGCTGGGGTGGAGGTTGGGGGGGGGGGGGGTCCGTGCCGGGATGGAGGTTGGGGGTTGGGGGGTGGTCCGTGCTGGGGTGGAGGTTGGGGGGGGTCCGTGCCGTGCCGGGGTGGAGGTTGGGGGGGGGGGTCCGTGCTGGGGTGGAGGTTGGGGGGGGGGGGTCCGTGCTGGGGTGGAGGTTGGGGGGGGGGGGTCCGTGCCGAGGAGGGGGATGGGAGGGCAAGTGAGTTGGTCCACCTGGCCAGGTGCCAGCCTCCAACAGTTGGACCCATGCGGTCCATGCCACCTGGCTGAGGGGAGGAGGGGATATGGGCAATGATGACATGTCGTCGTTCCCCTCCCACCCACCAGGCCGTCATGTTTTCAGATCATCCAGCGATGTTGGCCACCGTGGTGGCAGCCGCTCATGTCTATGTTGCCCTGGATGAGGAGGAGGAGGAGGAGCGTGCCAGAGAGGCGGCGCAGGCTGCCGCGGAGGGGCAGGCGGCAGCCGCACAGGCTGGAGGGACACCTGACCGACAGGACGAGGAGGGGGAGGAGGACGTCGCGGCCCCACGGCAACGGAGGCACCCGAGGGCGCCCCGTGTGTACCGGCCCCGGCAGTCATACCAGGACCTCACGGACCGGGAATGCAGGAGGAGACTCCGGATGAGGCGGGAAACCGTGGCACACATCTGCCACCTGGTGGCACACCTGTCACCGCGTGGCACTGGCGGGGGACACCCTCTCCCCGTGTCCGTCAAGGTTACGGTGGCCCTGAACTTTTATGCAACGGGGTCATTCCAGGCACCGAGTGGGGACCTGTCCGGCATATCGCAGACATTGGTGCACCGGTGCATCCGGGCAGTGACAGATGCCCTATATGCCATGGCGCACCGCTACATCCGCTTCCCCGTGGACCGGGCCAGCCAAGATGCCCGGGCCGTGGGCTTCTCTGCCGAGGCCGGGTTCCCCATGGTCCAGGGCGCGATCGATGGGATGCACGTCGCCGTGCGGCCACCTGCAGATAACAGGGCCGTGTTCACTAATAGGAAGGGGACCTATTCGATGAACGTACAGGTGGTCTGCGACCACCGCATGATGATCCTGCACGTCTGCGCCCGTCACCCAGGCAGTGTACACGACTCATTCGTGTTGTCGCGGTCATCCATCCCCGGCATGTACGAGGGACGTCATCCCCGGGTGAGGGGCTGGTTGCTGGGCGACAGGGGCTACCCATTGCGATCGTGGCTGATGACGCCTATACGGAGGCCACGCAAAGAGGCGGAGAACCGCTACAATGATGCCCATGTAGCGACAAGGGGAGTGATCGAGAGGTGCTTTGGCGTGCTGAAGATGCGTTTCAGGTGCCTGGACCTCTCTGGGGGCGCCCTCCAGTATCGGTCAGATAGGGTCGGCCGCATCATTGTGGTGTGCTGCGTCCTGCACAACATAGCCCAGCAGAGGGGCGATGTGCCGCAGGCAGAGGAGGGCGGAGTGGAGGATCAGCAGGAAGAGGCCCAGTCCTCCCCAGATGAGGGGGATGGGGGCAATGGTCAGGGCAGACCGGGTAGACACAGGCGGGTGGCTGTCCACCGTTACCGGCTGGCCCAGCGGGCACGGGACAGACTGATAGACGCCCGCTTCACTGACTAGATGGGCGTGGGAATCGGGTAGTATGGCCACAGACCGCACACCATGGCAACAGCCGACCACCCACACCCCCCACCCATCCACCCACCCAGCACCATCACCCCCCTCCCCAACCCCACCCACCCCACCCGCATGCACACCAGCCCCCCCCCCCCCCCCATTGCCGATCCACCTGCGGCACAACGGCCGGGCTCACCCAGTTGCGGGTGGACGCGTGTCTATCGCAGGCCATGGAGGATGATGACAACCCGCCCTGCGATGAGCTCCTGGCTCCACATCGTTGGACTATGTCTGACCCATGGCCACAGTACCACCATCCACCCGGACCATCCCTGCATGCGGCTGTGACACTGCAGCGCACGGTCCCGTCCTCTGCCCGGGGGATGTTGATGGCGGCCCAGAGGGAAGGGGGCAGACTCACCTGGGGCTGAGGTAAGACCACCCCTCACACACACACTTGCGCTCAACGTACATGACACCCCCGCACACTTTGGACAGAGCACAAAGGCAGCTTCGGTAGGTGTAACATTGACTTTAATAACCAAAGGAGTTCATGCACGTGCCCTAGCCCCAAAAACTCATCTGTGCCCTGCACCCGTGCCAACTTACTCAGTGTCTAATTGTTTGGCCTTACGGGCCCTTTGACTACGTCTACGTGGTTCCCCAGATGGTACAGCAGAACTGGAGGTGGACTCCTGTGATTCCTGCCCTCTGACACTGGATCCCTTTGGCGACCGTTTCCTGGGGCGTCCTGGCCTAGATGGGCCAGGCTGCGGCCCCGGGCGACTGGGATGGCGAGCTGCCAGCCTGTCCTACCCGTTGCCCACCTGATGCACTGGGACGGAAGCGGGGGAGTCCGAGGTGTCGCAGTGTACCGGGACCTCCCCTACAGAGGGAGCCGGGACGGACCACGCCACCTCCTCCTCCCTCGGGTTACCCGATGGCCCCCAGGCCTCTACATGGGTGGGGGATGCGAACGGACTGGCCATCCGACGCCCCCCCGACATCTGGCGCTGCCAGTCCTGGAGGCCCGTGCTGGTATCGACAGGGGTCTGCAGGTTTGCAGCCATGGAGCCTAGGGGGTTGGCAAACCCTGTCTGTGACAGTGCGACGCCGGCTCGCACATGGCCACTGGCGCCGATGCCCTCAGCGATGGCCTGCAGAGACTGGGCCATGGCCTGCTGAGACTGGGCCATGGCCTGCTGAGACTGGGCCATGGCCTGCAGAGACTGGGCTATGGCGTTGAGCGCCTCTGCCATCTGGCGCTGGCACTGGCTCATGGCCTCCTGTGAGAGGGCAGCCATTTCCTGGGCCACAGACGCCGCCTGCACGGAAGGCCCCAGGCCTCGCAAACCGTTCCCATGTCTGACACCGTCGCACCCATTGCCTCCACCGCGGACGCCACCCCGTGCGGTGTCAGCCTGGGTGGCACGCATGACCGGCACCACTCCCTGCTCCTGGACGCGGGTGGACTCCTCCACCTGCGACCGCAGCCGCCGCAAGCCGGCCGTCACCCTCTTCGCTCGTCTCCGGGTCGGTGGTTGCATCGGTTCTATGTGTGGGTGTGGTAACTGCAGGAACCCGGGATCCATCTGGGCGGCAGAGGTTCGCTTGGCCTGGGCTGCCCCTTCGACCGCCCGGTCCCTCTGCTGCTCCCCTACCTCCACCTGCTGTACCGGGACGGCTGTGTTGTGCGCACCAGTGAGTGTACCAGACGCCTCATCACTAAAGTGCCCACCCGTGGTGAGTGTTTCTGCGATGGTGGAGGGTGTTGGTGACAGCAGTGGCGTTGTGTCGTGCTCTTCGTCCCACTCTGAGTCCATGGCACTTTGGGTGGGGGTTCGTCTCCACCCATCCACTCTGAGGTCACTATCCGGTATTTCGTCTTCCTGGGTAGTGATGTCCCGGGTAGGGGTGTCCTGGGTAGTGGTGTCCTGGGTAGTGGTGTCCTGGGTAGTGGTGTCCTGGGTAGTGGTGTCCTGGCTCGGATGTGACGGGGGCCTGTGGCTGCCCCCCTCGTCGCTGGGTGGTCGCTCCCGCACGTGACGGGGGTGTTGTCTCCCTGTTGCTCCAGGTCTCCCCGTCTCCCGTGGTGTGGGAGGGGCATCCTGCGGGCGTCGCATGCTGGAGGGTCCGGGTCTCTCCGTCTCCCGTGGTCTCCGAGGGGCATCCTGCGGGCGTCGCATGCTGGAGGGTCCGGGTCTCTCCGTCTCCCGTGGTCTCCGAGGGGCATCCTGCGGGCGTCGCATGCTGGAGGGTCCGGGTCTCTCCGTCTCCCGTGGTCTCCGAGGGGCATCCTGCGGGCGTCGCATGGCTGGAGTGTCCGGGTCTCTTCCGTCACCCGTGGTCTGCGAGGGGCATCCTGCGGGCGTCGCATGCTGGAGGGTCCGGGTCTCTCCGTCTCCCGTGGTCTCCGAGGGGCATCCTGCTGGCGTCGCATGCTGGAGGGTGCGGGTCTCTCCGTCTCTGTGGTCTCCGAGGGGCATCCTGCTGGCGTCGCATGCTGGAGGGTGCGGGTCTCTCCGTCTCCTGTGGTCTCCGAGGGACATCCTGCGGGCGGTCTGCATCTGCGGGGATGGGTGCCTGGACGTTTGGTCCTGCGATACACAATGAAGCATGCATGGTTAGACATCAGGCAGTGATTCAGGTGATACGGGGGAGGGGGATATAGGGGAGGGGGGATATAGGGACGGGTTGTCGGTGGTCACTCGCTAGTACGCCCCCGACCTCTGCATCAGCAACCTCACCGGTCCTCAGGTCCGCCAGCCAGTTCCAGGGCCCTTTCCTCGTGTACGGTCAGTGGCCTCTCATCAGCGGGCCCTCCTCCAGTCCTCACATGCTCCCCTATTGTTGTGTGCGCGCTTCTCCTGTGGGGGGGGGGGCTGGTGGCAGGGGTAAAAGGCAACACTGTTAGGCAGGTATATGAATGCACGCCATCGGTTGCGCGTGCATTGCAGAGGTAAGGTTAGGGCTGGATCACTTGAGGATATGGTGGATATGGGGGAGGGGGGATATGGGGGAGGGTGTATATGGGGGAGGGGGGATATGGGGGATATGGGGGAGGGGGGATATGGGGGAGGGGGGTATGGGGAGGGGGGATATGGGGGAGGGGGGATATGGGGGATATGGGGGAGGGGGGATATGGGGAGGGGGGATATGGGGGATATGGGGAGGGGGGATATGGGGGATATGGGGAGGGGGGATATGGGGAGGGGGATATGGGGGATATGGGGGAGGGGGGATATGGGGGATATGGGGGAAGGGGGGATATGGGGGAGGGGGGATATGGGGAGGGGGGATATGGGGGAGGGGGATATGGGGGAGGGGGGATATGGGGGAGGAGGGATATGGGGGATATGGGGAGGGGGGATATGGGGGAGGGGGATATGGGGGATATGGGAGAGGGGATATGGGGGAGGGGGGATATGGGGGAGGGAGGATATGGGGGATATGGGGAGGGGGTATGGGGGAGGGGGATATGGGGGATATGGGGAGGGGGATATGGGGAGGGGGATATGGGGGATATGGGGAGGGGGATATGGGGGAGGGGGGATATGGGGAGGGGGATATGGGGATATGGGGAGGGGGGATATGGGGAGGGGGGATATGGGGGATATGGTTAGGGGGATATGGGGAGGGGGGATATGGGGGGAGGGGGGATATGGGGAGGGGGGGATATGGGGGAGGGGGGATATGGGGGATATGGGGGAGGGGGGATATGGGGAGGTGGGGAGGGGGGATATGGGGGAGGGGGGATATGGGGAGGGGGATATGGGGGTATGGGGGGAGGGGGGATATGGGAGGGGGGATATGGGGGAGGGGGGATATGGGGATAAGGGGGAGGGGGGATATGGGGGAGGTGGGGAGGGGGGTTATGGGGAGGGGGATATGGGGGATATGGGGGATATGGGGGAGGGGGGATATGGGGGATATGGGGGAGGGGGATATGGGGGAAGGGGGATATGGGGAGGGGGTATGGGGGGAAGGGGGATATGGGGAGGGGGGATATGGGGGATATGGGGGAGGGGGGTATGGGGGAGGGGGGATATGGGGAGGGTGGATATGGGGGATATGGGGAGGGGGGATATGGGGAGGGGGGATATGGGGGATATGGGGGAGGGGGGATATGGGGAGGGGGGATATGGGGGAGGAGGCTTTTGGGGAGGGGGGTATATGGGGAGGGGGATATGGGGGATATGGGAGAGGGGGGATATGGGGATATGGGGAGTGGGGGATATGGGGAGGGGGGATATGGGGGATTTGGGGGAGGGGGATATGGGGAGGGGGATATGGGGGAAGGGGGGATATGGGGAGGGGGGATATGGGGGAGGGGGGATATGGGGAGGGGGGATATGGGGGTTATGGGGGTGGGGGGATATGGGGAGGGGGGATATTGGGGGATATGGGGGAGGGGGGATATGGGGGAGGGGGATATGGGGGAGGGGGCTTTTGGGGAGGGGGGTATATGGGGAGGGGGGGATATGGGGGAGGCTCACCCTGCCTGCTCTGACGAGGTCCTTCACCTTCTTGTGGGCACTGGGTGCCTGTCCGTGGTGTCAGGGCCACAGCGGTGACGGCCTCTGCCACTTCCCTCCACAGACACCGGCTGTGGCGTGGGGCAACTCTGCGACCGTGCCCGGGATACAGGGCGTCCCTCCTCTGCTCCACCGCGTTCAGGAGCGCCTCCACATCGCGTGACTCGAACCTCGGGGCTGAGCGACGGCCCAGCCATCCAGTCGGGTGTTGCGGTCAGGTGTTCCGGTCGGGTGGGGGGGGAGGCAGCGCGGCCTTATGAGCCATCACGCCGTGCAGCGCGTATGACGCTGCACGGCGTGATCCACTGCGCAAGCGCGGATCCCGTTACGTCGCTGCTAGCCCATTTCGGGCCGGAGACTATCGACCCATTTTTCCGACGTGACGCAAGTCAGATTTGCGCCGTTTTTTTGCGTCGATCGGCGGACTTTCCGCCGATACGGAGAATTTCGCCCATGAAGCCTGTACTTTCCAGCAAACTGCATATAATTTGCACACTTTTGAAGTCTGTCAGATTTCTTTTAATCAAAGAATTGAATAATGATGGATAAAATGTACAGGAAGATGAAACCAAAGTTCCATTCTCCCTATTTTTATCAAGCAAAAACGGAAGGATGCCATGCTAGATATCATTCCATCATGACAAGTAGCATTGTAAAGATGACAGTTCCATGTGTTCAGAGCATAAGGCTAATTTAAGATGTTTTGTGTTATTATCGTTATATTATTCACTCCTCTTCTTAACCCACTATCTTTGTTATTTTTACAGAGTTTGGTATGTTTTAATCTGCAGCAGTACCTCCCCCCCACCCCCGCCCCCCCCCCACCACCACCACCACCCCCGACCTCCCACACAGTTTTCCTGTCTAATTGCCTTTTCTTAATCAAACACTGACTCATGACATCTCTTCGCTACATTGTCTACATGATTAATATTGATGTGTAAGTCTGGACAGTGAGCGTTAGTTGAGTCAAGCCTGTCCTCACCTACCATATCTACAGTCGCATTTTGAGCAGGGGCCAATGGCTTGTGATTAGATGCTGAGATGCAGGAAACATTTACTGCGGTGGGGAAGGGGGAGATGGTGTGGATGTGTGGGGAAATTTCATCGCCAGCGCCTGAGCAGTAATATGGCCGATCAAATAGCCCAGTCTCCATCGAACTCACCTGAATTACCTCCATTGATCACAATGAATACAGACTGAGATTTAACCATCACCTCCCAAAGCAAAATGAATGATGTGTTTGTTAAAACCTATAAAGAAGCTCTGAGCTTTGACTGGGGAAAGTCGGTAGTTTTTCTTTATCCTCAAAAACAATCAAATAATTTTGTGAAGATCTGTCCTTGGATCAGTTTTATTTTGGTTTTGTGATAATATTGGAGTAGTTCATGAAAACAGTACATAATTGGTTGTTCATTTGGAGCTAACGTTCAATACATTTCTGCTATCACAGAACACAGTAATTGAATTGCACAAAGTACTTAGTATGGAATTGAGGCTTTGATAAAACTCCTTTCACTGTTAAATAGGAAACAAGGTTTGAAGCTTCTTTGTGAAATGTATTTTATTCCTTAAAACTTTCCCATAAAACTTTCTACTTTTCACAAAGAAGTACCAGATGCACAGAAGAAAACTGGAAATGTGTGTTGAAAGATTTTATCATTTGAAAAAACCAAAATGTCTTTTTGCAAATTAAAAATCAATCTACATTTACTTCTGTGCTGAAAGTAATATTTAATTTATTGAAAAAATATCGATTCCTATTTGTAAGAATCCCCATAGAAAATATAGTTATAATTTTAGAAATGTTCCTTCTCATTGCTAAAGCTTTAGGAGGGTGAACTTTTCCAGAAACATTATTATCAGTACAAAATGGAATTTGTTGCTTTGTTCTCGAGGAAAATCTTTTTCTGAATAAAGTTGCCAACAGAAACACTTTTTCCTCAATAATGATTTGCTTTCTCCAAAATGTCATATGGTAGTAGACAAGTTTCTACATTTTTATAATATTTTTAATAGTTTGTATATTCTATTACTTGTGATTACTTTCTCTTGGTATTTTTTAGTATTAAATCATGCAGCCTTGGTTAATAAATTCATGTCCAACTATAAGGTCTAATGGTAGAGTGTATTTTAACAATGGCCCAAAATTTCAATTGAGTAATACGGTAGCGAGCAGAGAGATTGTCTGATGAGGATGAGGTATTGAGGCTGACCCCAGTTCACTGGTATTCCATCCTGTGTAAAGTTGTTCTCCATCCCTCACTTTGCCATTTCGCCTACATTAATAAGCCACGCTTGGAGGATCTTCCAGGCTATCATAGGAATTCTACACACATACAAATACACACTTACAGGTCCTCGATGCAACTTATTGTAGTTGAAAGCTGGTATGAATTTCATTGAGGCCCTTATAAAGGCTCCGACATTTGCCAACTATCATATTTTCAAAAAATAAAACTCAACAATCAACAGCCCAAATCAGTTATTTAGAACAAATTTCAACTACTCAAAGGAAAAGAACACTGTGATCTTTAAAGAGCAAAATTGAACAAACGATTGGATATCGGTGCAGCTTTTGTTTTTAATCTTTTTAAATTCATTTTTTTACAGCATTAAGATCACAACATATTTCTAAATTGCTGCAAAGCTCTTTGTTCCTGTTTCTTGTTTCGAAGTGATGGTGCTCTCTTTTTCTCTTTCCCCTGCTGAACGGTAAATGCCAGTTCCTCCACTGTTTTACCTACAGAAGATAGTACTCTGGGTTATTTCCGAAACAAAGTCCCTTCGACGTGGACAGGCCATTAGCTATTCCCAACTCCTGACCAGGGGACTAGTTTGATGCAGTGGTGGAACCGCCAGTCCACCCCCATTGAATATTGGTTTCCTGTTAGCTGGCAACCCCGTATTCAGAGACTGGAGCTCTCATCTGTTTGCTGGGTTAATGATAATAGGACTGCTCATTAATCCTTGCTGTTATGATCATGTAAGGAGACCAGGGAATCACAGACTCAGTTAAGATAATATGTGTTGTCAAGAAATTATCAAAGCCTCGAAGAATAGTGTGACTGAGGGTGGCAGGGTGGCTCAGTGGTTAGCACTGCTGCCTCATGGTGCCAGAGACTCAAGTTCAATTCCGACTTTGGGTGACTGTGTGGAGTTTGCCCGTTCTCCCCATGTCTGCATGGGTTTCTTCCGGGTGCTCCAGTTTCCTCCCACAGTCCAAAGATATGCAGGTTAAGTGGATTGGCCATGCTAAATTGCCCCTTAATGTCCGGAAATGTGCAGGTTAGGTTATGGGGGACAGGGATAGTCGGGCAGCGGAGTGGGCCTAGTAAGGCACTTTTTCGAGAGGTCAGTGCAGACTTGATGGCCTAATGTCCTCCTTGTGTACTGTAGATTCTATGATGACTAATTTGATGGCTGATTCATTCACCTGTGCAGTGTTAGTTCGTGGTTGGACTTCCACAGTGTGTGGGGTGGACTGGATTATCTGCTCCCTGGAGTTTCTTGATGAAACATATCGGCCTCCCTTCCTGCACCCGGCCCATAACCCTGTGGCTTACAGCACTTAAGGTCCTGATCCAGGTACTTTTTGAAAGAGTTTAGGTTCTCTGCCTCCACCACCAACTCGGGCAGCGAATTCCAGACACCTACTACCCTCTGCATAAAAAAGCTTTTCCTCATGTCACCTCTACATCTTCTGCCACTTATCTTGAATCGTTGTCGCCTGGTTCTAGAATTTTATCCTGTCCACTCTATCTCTTCCCCTTATAATTTTGTACACTTCAATTAAGTAGCCCCTCAGCCTTCTTTATTCCAAAGTTAGATAACCCCAACCGATCCAATCTTTCCTTGCAGCTACACTTTTCTAGCCTGGCAACATTCTTGTAAAACTGCTCTGCACTCTCTCCAGAGCAATTACATGCTTCCTGTAATGTGGTGACCAGAACTGTACACAGTACTCCAGTTATGGCCTCACCCATGTTGTATACAATTCCAACATTATATCCTTGCTTTTATATTCTATACCTCTGCCAATGAAGGAGAGAATTCCATATGCCTTCTTTACAACCTTGTCTAATTGAACTGCTGCCTTTAGGGACCTGTATACTTGTACACCAAGATCTTTCACTTCATCTACCCTTCTCAGTATATTCCCATTTATATATAACTGTTTAATCTTCCTAAATGCATGACCTCACACTTTTCTGTGTTAAAATCCATCTGCCACTTTACCGCCCACTGCACCAACCAATCTATATAATTTTGGAGATTCTAGCTATCCTCTACACTATACACGACTCATCCAGTCTTTGTGCTATCTGCAAATTTTCCAATCGTGTCCCCCGCGCTCACATCAAACTCATTTATATATAACACAACCAATAAGGGTCCCAACGCCGAACCCTGTGGAACACCACTTGAAACAACTTTCCATTCAAACGGACATCTATCGATCATCACCATTTGTTTCCTGTTGCGAAGCCAACTTTTTATCCATTTTGCCACATTACCCCGAGCCCATGAGCTTTTATTTTTTTGACCAATCTGCATTTGGGACATTGTCAAACACCGTGTTAAAATCCATTCATACAACATCCATTGCACTACCTTCATCAACCCTTCTTGTCACTTCCTCAAATAATTCATGCAAATTTGTACGGCAAGACCTTCTTTAACAATTCCTTGCTGACCATCCGTGACGATTCCATGCCTTTCTACATGACAGTTAATCAATCTCTCAAGATTGATTCTACTAATTCGCCCACCATCGACATAAGACTAACCGGTCTATAATTGTTTGCCATTTCCTTCGATCCCTTTTTAAACAATGGAGACACGTTTGCATTTCTCCAGTCCTCCAGTATATGCCCTGTATCTAGTGAGGATTGGAAAATCACCCCAGAGCATTTGCTATCTCCTCCCTGACCTTCTTCAGCAGCCTCTCAAGCAATCCACCTGGCCCTGGCAACGTATCAAATTTCAAGGATTCCAACCCTTCGAGTACTCCCTCTTTATGATTTTCCCGTCCAATATCTCAGTGTTTCTCCTGGACTACTATATTTGCATCATCCATTTCCTTTGTAAACACGGAGACAAAAGATTAATTTAAAACCCTTCCCATAGCCTTTGCATTTACACACATCTCCCTTTTCATCTCTCTATAGTCCTGCCTTTTCCTTAACTCACCTTCCATATTGGTAAACATCTTTGGGTTTTCTTTAACTTTACTTGCTAATCTTTTTTCATGCCTTCTCTTTGATTTCCTTATTTCCTTTTTTACTTTGTCCCTGCACTTCCTATACTCATCTACACTATCTGCAGTGCTTCATTCTTTTTGCCTACTGTACTCGTTCTTTTTCTGTTTGATCTTTCCCTGTATTCCTCTACGCAACCGGGGGAGTGAAGGGGGGTGGGGGGGGGGGGGCTCAAGATTTGGCATTACCAATCTTAGTTTTGGAGGAGACATTCCTACTTTGTACATTTAGGATCTTGCTTTTTAGTGCTCCCAACTAGTTTTCCACTGATTTATCCTCTAGCAATGCCGACCAGTCCACCTCAGACAAGTTCCTTCTCATTCCTGCCAAATTTGCTTTTTCCCAGTTCAAAACATTTACTCCTGCATTATCTCAGTCCTTTTTCATGGTAATACTAAATCTAACTGAATTGTGTTTTTCCTTTGATATGGTTGCCAACTGTCTAACTGTCGCTTCACCCACTTTCCCTTCTTAACCCTCTGGGACTAGATCTACAATTTCATCTCCTGTTGTTTGGTTTGTACTAATTGGTTGAAAAGATTTTCCTGGACACACTGCATGAATTTTCCCCCTCAGTGTCCCTTATACTGTTTGAATCCCAGTTGATATTGGGATAGTTAGAATATCCTATTAAAGCACATAATTTTGTTTGGATTGAGAAAAAAATGTGTTCTTGAATTTCTTTATGTTTCTAAGCTTTAATTTAAAAGAGATGGGAATCTGTGAAAGTGTCAGCAAGTGCACGCTTTGGCTAATTATCTCATTAAAGACAGGTGATGATTATTGGCTCCAACCTCAAGAGTATAATGGACACAGCTGGAACAGTTGGTGTGGGGAAACTATAAGGAGTTTGTATCTCTACTGAGCTGCTTGTAGAATGAACTTGTTTGAGGTAAAAGGCACACAGCTGTATTATTCCTCTATCATATACCAGCAATTAAATTAACATTACCTGTTACATGATTATACAACAGAATAGTCTGTTTATACCTGTTTGGAAAAATGATAAAATTATTTTTATACTGAGGATCATATTCATATTTTCAACAGCCATTCAAGGGAGCTGTCAGCAGCAGCTAATGGAGTAGATTTGTAAGTATTCAGGATTGTTATTGAGGCAGAGAAGAGAGGGATATTATTCCAAAGGATCCTGAACTATGGAAAACCTGAAAGCTGACATCCATTTGCATTTTTATGTACCTGACTAGATCTGGAATTCTGGGCGGAATTCTCCGAAATGGAGTCAGAGTGTCCGTGCCATCGTGAACGCCATCGCGTTTCACGATGGCGCGGAAAGCACTACCAATTCTGGCCACCACAGGGGGACGTTCTCAACGCGCTGGCCCCGACGCAACATGGCGCGGGGGTTCAGGGGCCGACCGCGTACCAAAATAGGGCCGGGGCTGGAGAGGCCGGTCCGCCGATCGGTGGGCCCAGATCGCGGGCCAGATCCCATTGGAGGTCCCCCCCCCCCACCCCCCCCCCCCCCCCGTGAAGGAGCCCCCTTCCCCCCCCCCACCCCCACAGACCGCCCCATGACCCTGCGCGCAGAGTTCCCGCCGGCTGCGAGCAGGTGTGGACGGCACCGGCGGGACTCTGCCGTTTCCGCGCGGCCGCTCGGCCCATCAAGGCCATAGAATCGGCGTCCCAGCCGCAGACAGCAGTCCACGACTGGCGCTGCGCCAAACGAGAATCACGTGCCGGTATCGGGGCGGCGGGGATTCTCTGGCCCGGTGCAGGCTCGGAGAATCCCACCCAATGTCTATAGATAGATATGCTTTTGAAAAATGGGAGTAGTTTGAATAACCTGGCAAGATTGAATTCATATAAAGTGATGGAACATTGAAATAGTGAAGAGTTGGTCGATGAATGATGATGCATGGCTGAGCATTTCATCTTATGATTTTTTCATTTTTCTTCAAAAATTAATTTCATGTCACGGTAAATTTATACCAGTGCATCTCTTTGTGATAACATAGGAAGCACAACAGTATGTAAACAAAACACTGACAAGTCTACTCATTACAACAGGCCATGTACAATTGTATTTCCATGGACTTGCTCCATTTTATTTCGTCTCCGATGGGAGCTGCATGAATCCAAAAATTAAATTGGGACATTCTTCCCTGAAATTCCTGGTTCCAACAAACACCAGAGGTCGGATTCACCGTCCCCTTCAGCTCTGTTTTCCGGCGTGGCCCGCCCCCGTTGGCTGCAGGATCCTGGCCAATGGGGTTTCCCAACGCCATCCCACGCTGGGTGCAGCGGGACGGAGGATCCCACCCATGACCTCAGCAATTTATACCATGGAGAAAAGGGGTTCATTATATTTAGCTTAACGATAGATAATGTAAATATAATGGGGGTTTAGTTTCCAAAACAAAGTTCTCATAACCTTGTGTATGTGCATTTTCAGCATCTCAAAGGTCACACTTGTATCTCTTATTGTTTTACTTTAATTCTGAAACACATCTTCATTATTTTGGGTTTTAAGTTACTGTTTTATGAGCCCACTCGAGCATATCTTCTTTTGAAGGTCATGTACTCAAATAGATGGATTGTGTTTGATTTGAGTACTTAAATGATGAACAGACTAAAGTCTTTCAAAAACTGGAATTTTGCTGCTAAATTTATATTAAGAATTTCAAAAGGCGCTGTATAGTCAAATACAAATGCCAGCCATAGTTATGTAAGCCAGATGGACCTTCTTTTAAATATTCCTATATTGGTGTAGGACTATGACTGGTGAGATATTCTGCGGGATTCTCCATTCCTGAGATTAAAAATTGACGTCGGGGCAGGATTCGCGGACTTCCACAACAGCAAAACTGGCGCCGTACCTGGACCAATATAGCAACCGTGGAGGGGCTAGCACCGGCGCCACGTGGAACACAGTTGATTCCAATGAGAAATGGTGCCGGATTCATCGGGTCCGTGATTGACACTCGGGAGGCTAATCACCTGCAGCCGCACATGCATATTCCACTCCCCACACACATGGGTCAGCTGGGACCAGAGGGTACCTGGGGGTTCCCAAGGGGGACACCAAGACAACCTGTAGCCCTAAGTTTACAATAGGTAGTCAACAGCATGCACAGTGCATGGCTGTCTTGCAGGCTACGGCAATGGTGCTCCATGCCTGTGCACCCCGACCCCGCAGTTCACCTCTACTCCCCCCGGCCCTAGCAAAATCCCCCGGCGCATGGCACAACTATCAGCAAACTGGCGATGTTGGACACTTTCCGTACCCCCTCCCTCTCCCTCATCAGCAATGGGGCCTGTTTCACGATTTTTAAAAGCACAAGTGAATCTCATCGTCGGGAATTCGCCCCTGTGGAGGCGGAGAATCGCGGAGGCCTCGGAGAATACCGGGTCAGACCCGCTAATGATATGCCAACAGCATTTACTGCACGTGCGTTCTGGAATGCATTTGAATGCTGTCGAGACACCGGAGAATTGCAAATTGACGTGAAACCGGCACCTACCATGACTTTGGCATCAAAACCGTTTCTCCACCCAAACGTGTTTCCAGATTTAAGCCGACAGAGAATACCGCCATGGTTTTCTGCTTTCTTCTTTGGCTCTCTTTAAAATTTTATCAATGACCCATACACACAGTAAAAGCCTGAAGGATTTGACAAAAAAGCTTGATTCACATTTGCTGTTTAATTTCAGATCAAACACCATCACAGCCTTTCCCTACATTCAGTTCTTATTACAACAACACCTCCTGGCATAAATAATAAAAAAGAGACAAAGATAATCATGTTTTTAAGTTTCTCCTTTGGAATCATTCTCTGCACTGTATGTGGTTTCAAGAAGAATTTAATATTGTCATATGAGAGTACCTTTAAGAAATGGGTGTTTATAAATGGTTGTGTATATAAATATCTGTAGTGAGAGTACCTTTAAGAAATGGGTGTTTATTACTGCAGTGATGTCAGAGAGTGGGTGGAGCTGGGCTGTCTGTCAGCTTTTTAATTTCTTTTTAGGCTGTTTGCTGCAGGGTGTATTTTAGTTTCATTTTCAGAGCTAGATAGCTGCAGTCACAGCCAAAAGGTGTATTAGTCTCTCTATAATCTAAAGACTGTAAATCGATCCTTTGGTGATTTAAAACTAATAACTGCTCTCAGTAGTGACTTTAACCTGATGTGCTTCTGTTTAAAGTTTTTTTTTAAAGTCTTATAGATGTTAAAAGGACAGCTTAAGGATTACTTAGTGTTGTATTCTTTGGGGGTTATATTTGAATTGATGATTGCTGAGATGCTCACTGTATGTTTTAAAAAGGTTAACTTGAGTTCATAGAATAAACATTGTTTTGCTTTAAAAAATACTTTTCCATTTCTGCCGTACCACACCTGTAGAGTGGGCCGTGTGCTCCCCATACCACAATCTAGTAAAAGTTGTGGGTCAGGTGAACTCCGCGATACACTTTGGGGTTCTCTAAACCCTGGCCCATAACAATATGGAAGTGCAATTATAACAAAGCTAACAGTTTAATGGTTTTATTCTAAGATAAATACAGAAGGAATAGTTTTCTGAGAAAATAAAATATTTGAATACAATACAGATGTTATTTGAGACATGAATGTAGTAAGTATAAAATGCTTGGAGGAAAGAGGTGACTGTGAACCAACAGCTCCGACCCACTGTGGTTTTGGGTCTGTGGTAGACCAATAAAGAGTGGTGGCAATGAGCAGTTAACAATGCCACAATCACTAGGGCGGCACGGTAGCACAATGGTTAGCACTGTTGTTTCACAGTACCAGGATCCCTGGTTCGATTCCCGGCTTGGGTCTCTGTCTGTGTGGAGTCTGCACATTCTCCCTGTGCCTGCATGGGTTTCCTCCGGGTGCTCCGGTTTCCTCCCTCAAGTCATGAAAGACGTGGTTGTTAGGTGAATTGGACATTCTGAATCCTCCCTCAGTCTACCCGAACAGGCGCCGTAATGTGGCGACTAGGGGATTTTAACAATAACTTCATTGCAGTGTTAATGTGAGCCTACTTGTGACACTAATAAAGATTATTATATTATATCCTACAACTACCAGGATAGGAGAAGTGCATGGACCTCAGCCTTTTAATATCTAGCAATCCCTACGTTCACAAGACAAATGTAGCCTCATTGATGGAGGTGATTTGAGGGCACATTGGAAAGGTTAATGTTAAAATGTCGTTCTTCGGATGTGGGTATTACTGGCAAGGCCAACCATTATTGCCCATTCCTAACTTCCTTTGTGAAGTTGGTGGTGGGACACTCTTTCTTGAACCACTGCAGTCCATGTACTATCTGTACACCCACAGGCTTTTGATCCAGTGACGATAGGAACGGCGATATAGCTTCAAGTCAGAATGATGAGTGACTTCGAGGGGAACTTGCAGGCTGTGGTGTTTCCTTACATTTGGTGCCCTTATCTGTCTCGATGGTAGAATTTGTGGGTTTGTAAAGTGCTGTAAAAAGAGACTTGATGAATTGCTACTATGTATTATAACAATGGAAGAACATAAGAATGTGGCCCATTGAGCCTGCTCTGCCATTCAATATGATCATGACTGATTTTTAGCTTAACTACACATTTCTGCCCACCCCCATTTCATTTGATTTCCCCGAGAGACCAAAGATCTGTTGCCTTAAATGCATTCTACAATGGAACATCCAGAGTAGAGAGTTTCAAAAATTCCCAACCCTATCAGTGAAGAAACGTCTTCACATCTCAATCCAAAATAATTGACCCCTCATCCTGACACTGTACCCCCATGTTCTAAATTCCCCAGCCAAGGAAATTAACCTCTCAGTGTCTGATTTATAAGGCCCCTACAGAATCCTGTATGTATAGCATCTTGGAGATGGTACACACTGGTGCCACTGTGTTCTGGTGGTGGAATTACTGAGTGTTTAAGGTGCTGCTGGTAAAATGGGTGCTCTGTTTTGAATAGCTGTACTCAATTGGTAACTGGAAAGTATTCCATCACACTCCTGACTTGAGTCTTGTAGATGGTGGACAGGATTTAGCAAGTTAGGAAGCAAGTTATTACCATAACATTCTCAGCCTTTGATTTTCTGTTTTGTGACAGTATTTATATGGCTGGCACAGTTAAGTTTCAGATCAATGATAACTCCTTCAGGTTGGTAATAGTGGGGAATTCAGCGATGGTAATTGTTATATTCCTTGTCTTGTTCTCCAAGATAGCCAGATATGTAGTATTGACAAAGAATATAAAACTAAGAAGTTTAAATCAAAACAAATTTATTGGACACTACTAAACTTGATTAGGTTCACACACTTTACTGAGTGATAGATAATAAAATAATAGGACTGAATCTTTAATACAGTAATCAATATTTTCTCTAAATTATAAACTACACTATAACTCAACCTCATGCTATCATTCTACAATGAAATCTCCAGCAGCTTCTCGCTGAACTTCTCATCAACTTCTCCCCGTATTCCTAGAGACGCAGCCTTATATATGCTCACTTAGAACAACATCTTGTTACTATGTTGTTGTATTCTTTCTTGTAGTCTCTCCTGTTCACCCTTTACTACACTTGTACGATACATATTATTACATGCCCTTTTTTTTTTAGATATATGTTTACATGACAAAAAGGAAAAACGAATAACATTATTACATAATACATTGATATGTATACTAAGGTAACAATATGTTTGTTCACAAATTAAATCTGCCTGGTTTCTTTCTTATTCTGGACGATCTCCTCAATCCAGTCAGTGGAGTGGTAGATGTCTTGAACGTCTTCTGGAAGTCATCTGGTATCTTGGAAGATGTTGTTGTAGTACCAACAAGTCATCAGCTGAAATCGATCAGGTGTTTGTCTGGTCGAACCACTTTTGTTGTCTGACCTCGTCTTTTTTCTGTGCTTGTGGTATCGATTTTGTGTGCCATTTGCCTTAAAAACTGGTTTGCTTTTTTTGTCTTTGAGCAAATACAAACTCATTAAATTCATTGGCATGACTTCTTTTCTGTCTAAACAGTGTCCTGTTCTCCCTGGCATTGTTTAATTCATTTTCAATCTTTATACTATCAGTGTCCTTTGTATTATCTGATGTTTCACTGCACTGTATGATCTTAGGTTCCTGTGAATGATCTGATGCATCATTGAGCTTTGTGACATCAGTCTTTTCTGGATGATTTGATGTATCTTTGATCTCTTGGTGCTCCTCTTCTGGAGTCGGGATGCCATTTTCTTGTAGGTTGTTCACAATTGATTCATTCATTGTTGTAGTCTGATTGTCATATGATTTGTACAGTCCAGCTGAGATCTGTCAGTGTCGCTTTTATCCTGCACATCTTGTATGCTGCTTGTGATCACTTTGTCACTATTCACAAATACAGTGGGTAGACATTCATAATCTCTTTTTATTGATCAAATAAGCAGGATAGACCTTCATAGTCTTTTTATTGATCAAATAAGCTAGATAGACCTTCATAGTCTTTCTTCTTGCATTGTTCTCTCTCTGGAGTCTTTTAGTGCTTCCATTCTGGAGTCTTTCATTGATCTCTGTGTGGAATCTTTCTCTTCTGGTCATTCATTTGTCAGGTTACTGCTCTCCATTGTAGCAATGGTATGCAATTCCATCAATGTATTGGATTCATCTAGCTTTAGTAGAGTGGTATTTAGCTTTTCAATCGTGTTGCTAACACAATAATCATCGAAACCGAATATCTCTGCCATATCTGAGTAATATTCTTCAATATACAATTGATCTTCTTTAGTTTTAGATTTGTTGACATTTTCTTCTCGTTGCATGCTGCAAACATTTTGAGATACAAAAGTCTGAGAACACGCATGAACAGACTCAAAAACAGCTTCTTCCCCGCTGTTACCAGATTCCGAAACGACCCTCTAATGGACTGACCTCATTAACACTAGACCCCTGTATGTTTCACCCGATGCCGGTGTTATGTAGTTACATTGTGTACCTTGTGTTGGCCTACTAAGTATTTTCTTTTCTTTATTTTTCTTTCCGTGTGTTTAATGATCTGTTGAGCTGCTCGCAGAAAAATACTTTTCACTGTACCTTGGTACACGTGACAATAAACAAAAATCCAAATCCAAGGTGCTGCAAACCTTCAGTTGTTTGTACAAATTCAGGCAATGTTCTGCCTTGGGAGGCAAAAAATATCTGTTCTGTGCCTTTAAAACTGTTTTTTTCGATTTTCGGGCAGTTTCCCTTTAAATGGGCATGTCCACAATGTTCTGATGTGATCACGCCCATGACATCATGCGCAAACATGCATTGGGCATGCGCAAATTGATCTTCCGGATTGCTCTCTTTTTTTCATGTGCACATGCGCAGAACTGTATTGTTCCGGTTCGTGTCTTTTTTGTAAATGCGCAAGTGCGAACTGGTCCCGCACATGCGCAGAACATTCAGAATTGGAATTGCGTGTTTTTTTCGGGTGTGCTTGCACACATTCGTCTTTTTCAGCGCAATTAATTTTCAACTGCGCCACAGCTTCTACGGAGGAAACATTTTATTTACTTTGCCTATTTACCTATTTAATATTTCGGCATTTCTATTTTTAGATTGTTTACTTGCAAGGGACATTTTAATCGAATCTTGAGGCATCAGTATTTGTTCCTTTTGCAGTTTTTCCACACAGGTTTTCATTTCTTTCACAATAATGAACACATATTTTAACTACCAGTTCAAAGTTATTTTTTTTAGCTTCATTCTCAAATTGGAATGAGTTATGTACTTCTATAAATAAAATAGTTTTTTGCTTCTCACTGGCAGTTTCTAGGTTGGAGGATGAGAGGCATAGCTGAAATTGCTGCTTAACTATTTTCCAGTTTTCATCAAGTTTACCAGAAATCCTGAGCTGTTGTAGAGTTTGCATTTTCTCCATTAGTTCAAGACTTGTCTGTGTATTGATGTAGCAAGTCTGGAAGCAGTCTTGTCTTCGAAGTCTGAGTCGCACGCTAGTTTTCTTTTTCTTTGAGTCTAACTATTTGCTATCTGAATAACTTCAACA
The DNA here is from genome assembly GCF_047496885.1 of Scyliorhinus torazame. NCBI lineage: Eukaryota > Metazoa > Chordata > Chondrichthyes > Carcharhiniformes > Scyliorhinidae > Scyliorhinus > Scyliorhinus torazame. Next base: position 132,374,530 of record NC_092712.1, read on the forward strand.
CTATCCTGATACCATGTTATATTCCTTGTCTTGTTCTCCAAGATAGCCAGCTAGGTAGTGTTGACAAAGAATATAAAGCTAAGAAGTTTAAATCAAAACAAATTTATTTTACACTACTAAACTTGATTAGATTCACACACTTTACTGAGTAACAGATAATAAAATAATAGTATTAAATCTGTAATACAGTAATCAATATTCTCTCTAACTTACAAACTACATTATAACTCAACCTCATTCTATTCTTCTGCAACGAAACTCCATCAGTTTCTCCCAGCATTCCTAGAGACGCAGCCTTATATATAAACACTCAGTAACACCATCTAGGGTTGAGTTCCATGTAGTCTCTCCTGTTAACCCTTTACTACACTTGTATTAATGACATTGAATATCAAGAGGAGATAATCTTGTTGGAGATGGCCATTGCCTGGCACTCACAAATGTCACTTGCCTCTTATCAGTACAAGCCTGAATGTTGTCTAAGTATTGCCGCATGTGGGCAGGGGCTTTCTCGGTATCTGCGGAGTCGAGAATGGTACTGAGCATTGTGCAGTATCAGCAAATATCCCTACTTCTAACCTGATCTTGGAGGGAAGACCATTGATGAATCAGCTGAAGATGTTTGGACATAGAACACGTCCCTGAGGAACTCCTACAATGATGTTTCTAAATTCATACATGGGGTGCGGGCTTCACTGGCTAGTACAATATTTATTTCCCATCCCTAATTGTCCTTAATGTGGCGTAGGTATACCCACAGTGCTGCCAGGGTGGGAATTCCAGGATTTTGATTGGTCTCCAACATACGCAACTATATTCCTTTGTGTTATGGTTCCAACCAGTGTAGAATTTTCCTCATTCCCATTGAGTTCAATTTTGCTCGGCTCCTTGATGCCACACCTTATCAAAAGCACCTTATCAAGTGTCACTGTCAACATTATCTCTGGATTTCAGCTTTACTGTCCATGTTTTGACCAAGGTTGTAATGAGCCCTGGAGTTGCTTGGTCCTGGTGTAACCCGAAGTGAGTGTCAGTGGGCAGGTTGATGCTGAGTAACTCTCACTTGATTGCAATGTTGATGACACCTACCGTTGTGATTGAGAGTAGGCGAATGTGGCAGTAACCAGCTCGATTGGATTTGTCCTGCTTTCTGTGGACAGGAGATACCTGGGCAATTTTCCACACTGCTGGAAAGATACCTGCGTTGTAGCTGTACTCTTCCTTAGTTTAAAAAGGTAAAATGTCCACATTTTAAGCAAAAAAAATGTAATTTGCTGATTGTACCAAAAATGAGAAAGTACAACAAATTTGGGAAGGATTGTGAAAGATTGCAAAAAGACAAATAAATCAGGATGATTGTCAGATTGAGGACAGATGCAATTCAATGTGAATAAGTGTAAAGTAATACATTTTCAAGCAAGCAGGTACCTTGTGGCCGTTTTACAAAATACCTACTTTACAACTAAAAAATTTGATGGCATGTCTTTGGGGGAGAGGTGATGGTGTTTCATAAGCATGTTAGGTATGCATGTGGTCTGGGAAGCTTGTCTGCTTTGACCAAACATAGCTATAATAATTATATTGTCCAGGTTGCTTTAGGCCTGGCCCATGAGAACTTTCACCAGACCTGTCCGAAAGCTGAGTTGTGTACACTAGAGTGGCTAAGGACTTCTGAGGTACTGTTCTATCAAGAAGTTTTTGTTTTTACTCAAATGGAATCTGCATTAATCTTGTAGTATTACAGTCTGGCCTCCATCTGAGTCAACAATTTCAACCACAAATGTTTATTCTGAGCAAGACCTCTGTTTATTCATTTTTTTCACAAAGCTGCTGAGCACACATCTGCTCAAGGGTTTGATCTTATTAAGCAAAGAAAAATGGATTTAGGAGCAGAATTAGAGTATGTGGCTTCAATCAATAGGTGAAGAAAAATGTGACACCAACAGGAATGAACTGACCCGTTGCAATAGTGGAAGTTGGGCTTCAGCGAAAGCAAATGCATTTTTCACAAGGGTCAAGATTGGATAGATTTTATACATCGGAGCTATTAACTTCTTAAGCTGATGGTCAGGACTTCAACCCATGTGCCAGCATGTCTGTGTTTCACAACAAAATTCAGCACTCCAGTTCGATTGACGTTGTCAGTTTCAACCAATCGGATCAACCCGGAAGGTAGTAATGAAAGCTGTCAGAACCAATTGATCAGGCATCACTTTTTCCGCCGACTGATGTTTGCACACAAACTTGAGATACAAAGGATTTAAGGTGAACTGATGTTTTTGAAGAAGCAGTTTTCAGTTGTGGTTATTTGTTTTTTATTCACAAATATGTTATATGGCACAGTTGTCTCATTTTCCTCAAGGCTAATTATAGCTGCTATTTTTATTTGAATGCATTTTTGGCCTGAATAGATGAGCTAGTTTTTTCATCTTTCTTGTTACTGCATTTTTGGACTCTGGGAGTAAAGGAAGGCTCTGCATTAATATTTTGAAAGTCATCAGACAAGTTCATTGGTGGCAACAATGAATTGATTCATCTTTTTAAAATTATTGGCGCATTCAAGTAATCTTTACTTGCTCAGCACATAGTGCTGCACTAGTGCTAGCATCAGTGCTAGCATCAGTGATGCAGTTGGAGCGCTAATACAGTGGGCACGATCTTCAGGCCTCGTTACACTCACACTGAAGCGTAACGAGGCCGGTGAATAGAGGGAGAGGCCAAAAACAGGAACCACGCCAGGCACCACACAGTTTGCGATGCAACCAGCCCTTTCCCGGAGGTTAATTCGGAATCTCGCCGTAGCGAGGCGAGAAACCAATTATCACCACTTCAGCCTCATTTCCATACAATTTACGAGAGCCACCCATCACCAATGGCCTCTTGTCATTCACCATCCTACCCAGCAAGTGGTCACGCTAGCGCCGGTTAGTACTCGTTTTGACAAACGTGTATCTGGCAGAACGGTTTCTGTGTGGAGCTAAGGAGGGGAGTAGCAATCTTTGCTCACAGGCAAAGAGACCGGGGGTGCTGGGCTTGCCACTGCTGTGCTCAGCAGGGGGTGGGGGACCCTCCACAAGGGTAGGCCGCCATGGGAGGGTGGGGGGGGAGGCACTGGGGGGGCAACTGAGGGGGCAATAGCTCATGGCACCACCATGCCAACCTCTGGATCCCAATCCCATTCCGGGGGCAACCCCCGTCCCAACCGTCTGCCCCACCGATCACCCATAACCCCCATCAACTGCTGAGGCCTCTGGCTGCATAGTTGAAGGCAATCGCTCATAGGGAATGGAAATCATGGTTAAGTGAGCACTTGACACATACCAAGTAGGTTCCCATGGGTAGGCGGGCCATGTAGCATGCGGCAGTCATTGCCTAGCATTCCAATCAAACCTTGATGCCTGGACACTGTGTGGGAGTCGACACCACACACATAGCAGCCAATGTCCAAACACACAGGGGATGGGAAACAGCCCCCGGGACACTCCCACGGGGAAGGGGGATTGCCTGGAGAGACCGGCAAAGGGTCCAGGGGTCAGACTGCATTGTGGAAGAAAAGGACAGAGGCATAATAATGGATGTGCAAGAAGTTGTTTAATGTGCTGTACAGTACCCCATTCCTGATAGTGCCGCCCTCCAAACACTCTGGCCTCAACTCCACCCCCTCCCCACCTCCAACCTAACCCCTTCCCCCTACCCCGGTGACCTCAGTGATGCTCAACGTGCCTGGCCCTCTTAGCTCTACAACTACGTCTTGGTGTTTCCCCAGGATGCATATCTGAGGTGGAGGCAGCCAACTGCTTGCCTCATCCTGTGGCCTTCAATGCCCCTGGCGGGTGTCCTCAGGGGGGCTTTGGAGCCGGAGGGCCCCGGCTTACTTGTCGACGGCACATGCACAGCCGTGCCACAATGTCCCATGTGCTGACATCGAGATGCCGCCTCATCAGGAGGTTGGATCTCGGGAGTGCTGGTGGGCACCTCCGCCACCCCATGGGAGTGGCCTGGGTTGGCACATAGTGCTCCCCCTCCCGGTCGTTACCCATATGGCCCTGTGGTTCACCCTGGGAAGCCCCGGCTGCCCCTGCATCATCTGGCTCTGCCAACCGTGGTGGTACCCCATAGTCCGCACCATTGTGTCGATGCCCTCGGCGATGCTCCTCAGTGACTGGGACACATCCCTCAGTGATTGGGCCATGCTCTGCAGTGCCTCAGGCATGCCCAATTGCGATTGGGATAAGCTCCACAGCGCCTCGGCTATCCTCATCTGAGAGCTTGGCCTGTACTGCAGAACCCCGTCAAGGTTGGCCTGGTATTGAGTGACATCCCCTAGTGAGACAAACATACTGTCGAGACCCTCAGCCATGGCCATCACCGACTGGGCGATGCCTTGGACACCTTCACTCATGATGCCGAAGTCGTGCACCAGACTCTCCACTGCGGTCGCTATCCTAGCAGTGTTGACCTCGGTGCCACTCATTGCCGGTGCCATCTCCTGTACTATAGATCTGCTGGAGTGATGCTGACATCTCCCTCTGAACGTCCAGGTTGGTCCCTATTGTCCCCATCAGCCCTGGGTTACTCTGTTCCGAGTTTCAGCATCAGGCTGGGACCCAGCTAGGTCCAGGGATCCAGCAGACCTCCGACTGCTGTCTTGCCTGGGTTTCTGCTTCCACCTGATGTACATTAGCAGCAGTGTGGTGCTCACCAGATTATGCGGCAGAAGCCTGACCACTAACCTTTCCCACCTGGCCACCACCGTGCGCATGCATGGCCTCTGAACCGGATGTGCTGGGGGCCATACTGACAGCTAGAGCTGCGAGCTCCACAATCCGTCCCTCCTAGCCCCAGCAAAACGGGGAATTGGTGGCCTTTTGACGCCAGTTTTCCTGGCATAAAAGACCACCGTTTTCACGCCAGCATGGGGATTTAGTCTCAAAAACTGAGAATCCAGCCCAAGATTTGAATCTGCCCACTGCCATGCTCTGGTTCCTCCCTGACACTGAAATTGAGATTTGCGCCCCATGCCAGTAGGGCCATGCAAAACCGTCATTTTCATGCATTTAAATCTTCTTAGCGGGTTGGGCACAGTATGCTCGCCCTTCCATAATGCTCCACCCCTCTCATGTGGATGTCTCGTGGGCGTAAATTAGTGCAAGTATTGATAAGCAGGGCCTGGGTGCCATTGCTGCGGAGGGGTTGAGGGAGCTAAAAAAACACTGAAAATCCTCAGAAAATAACGGGCTTGCTATGGGGGGGGAGAGACCCTGCCTGAGGTGGGGGCTGGGGGGGGGGGGGGGGGAGGGGCGACCCTGCCTGAGGTGGGGGCAGTAATGGGGAATGACTTGGTGCCAAATCCGTAGACTTGGGGTGTTTCCCTTGGGACGGGGGTGGCCTGGCTCATACTACCATTGCTGCAGTATGTCTTTTGAACTCACACCTTTGGTGCTACCTACAGGCTCCTGGCTGCTCACACTGCTCAGTGCTGCCTTTGTCCTTTGAATGCTCAGAGACCTTCAGGGGCAGGGCTTCCTTGAGCCACTTTCATGGCTGCAGTGAATGTGGTAAGTGGAGCGGTTAAACCAGTGGATAGAACACCTGCGGGCCGGAAATTGTTCTGAATTAACCCCAGCAGAGTGTTCATAAGTTCATAAGGTATAGGAGCAGAATTAGGCTATTCGGCCCATCGAGTCGTCTCTACCATTCTATCATGGCTAATATGTTCCTCATCTGCTACCTACAATGTTACAGACCAAGAGCTGGATTGCGACATCAGCCAGAGCATCTCCTCCCCAGAACACATGACCTAGGATCAAGAGGAGGCAATTTAGTCACTCGAGCCTAACACCCTCCATGTGATCATGGCTGATCCCATCCTAGCCTCAACTCCACCGTCCTGCCCGTTCTCCATAACCCTTCAACCCATTACCAATTAAAAATCTGTCTAACTCCTCCTTAAATTTACTCACTGTCCCTACATCTACCACACTCTGGGGTAATGAATTCCACAGATTCACAACCCTTTGGTTTTTCCTCAAATCTGTTTTACATTTGCTGCCTCTTATTCTAAGATTATGACCTCTCATTTTAGAATGCCCCACAAGAGGAAGCATCAGCTCCATGTCTACTTTATCCATACCTTTTAGCATCTTGTATACCTCAATTAGATCTCCACTCATTCTTCTAAACACTCGAGAGTATCGGCCAAAACTGTTGAATCTCTCCTCATAAGACAAACTCCTCGGGCGTCATTCTCCGACCCCCCCGCCGGGTCGGAGAATGGCCGTTGGCCGCCGTGAATCCCGCCCCCGCCCCCGCCGAAGTCTCCGGTACCGGAGATTGGGCGGGGGCGGGAATCGGGCCGCGCCGGTTGGTGGGACCCCCCGCTCAATTCTCCGGCCGGATGGGCCGAAGTCCCGCCAGAAATTGCCTGTCCCGCCGGCGTAAATCAAAGCTGGTATTTACCGGTGGGACCAGGCGGCGTGGGTGGGCTCCGGGGTCCTGTGGGGGGCGCGGGGCGATCTGATCCCGGGGGGGTGCCCCCACGGTGGCCTGGCCCGCGATTGGGGCCCACCGATCCGCGGGCGGGCCTGTGCCGTGGGGGCACTCTTTTCCTTCCGCCTCCACCACGGCCTCCACCACGGCGGAGGCGGAAGAGACTCTCCCTACTGTGCATGCGCGGGAAACTGTCGGCGGCCGCTGACGCGCCCGCGCATGCGCCGCATTTCCGCGCCAGCTGGCGGGGCAACAAACTCCATTTCCGCCAGCTGGCGGGGCAACAAACGCCATTTCCGCCAGCTGGTGGGGCGGAAATCCCTCCGGCGCCGGCCTAGCCCCTCAATGTTGGGGCTCGGCCCCCAAAGATGCGGAGCATTCCGCACCTTTAGGCCGGCGCGATGACCGTCTGATTGGCGCCGTTTTTGGCGCCAGTCGGCGGACATCGCCCCGTTGGGGGAGAATTTCGACCCTGATCTATGGAATCAATCTAGTGAACCTCCTCTAAACTGCCTGAAATGCCACTACATCTTTCCTCAAATAAGGGGAACAAAACTGTGCACAATACTCCACGTGCTATATAACTATATGCCTTGTATAGTTGCAGCAGCACTTCCTTATCTTTTCTACTCAATTCCTTTTGGTGTATATGCCAACATTCCATTTGCTTTTCTTATTATCTGCTGCACCTGCATGCTCGTTTACAAGGAGACCCAGATCCCTCTGCATCGGAGGACCCCGAAGTCTCTCCCCATTTAGACAATAAGTTGCCTTTCCATTTTTTCGACCAAAATGCATGACCTCACACTTATCCACGTTAAACTCCATCTGCCACATTTTTGCCCACTCTCCTAACCTATCTATATCCATTTGTGAGGTTCTTATTTCTTCATTGCAACTTACTGTCCCACCTATTTTTGTGGCATCTGCCTTCTATCCCTGTATCCAAGTCATTAATATAGATTGTAAATAGCTGGGGCCCAAGGACCAAACCCCTTGGCACCCCACTAGTTACTCTGCCATCCATAAAAAGACCCATTTATCCTGACTTTCTGTCTCCTGTCCGTAAGCCAGTCTCCTATCCAAGCTAATAAATTACCCCTAATCCCATGTGATCTCACCTTGTGAATCAACCTTATGTGCGGCACCTTATCAAACACCTTCTGGAAGTCTACATATACTACATCTACAGGATCCCCATTATACACTTTGCTTGTTACATTTTCGAAGAAGTCAAGCAAATTAGTCAAACATAATTTGCCCTTCATAAAAACATGCTGACTATGATGGATAGCGATTTGACTTTGCAAATGTCCTGATATTACATCCTTGATAATTGATTCCAACAACAGATGTTAAACTAACTGGTCTGTAATTTCCCACATTCTGCCTCTCTCCCTTTTTGAATAAGGGTGTTATGTTAGCATTTTTCCAATCCACTGGAACCTATCCCGTGTCCATGGAATTTTGGAATATCATAACCAATGTATCCACTATCTCTGCTGCCACTTCCTTTAACACCCTAGTATGAAGGCCATCAGACCCTGGGGACGTGTCTGGCATAATCCCAAGAGTTTGTTGAGTACCATTTCCCTATTGATGCCGATTGTTCCAAGTTCCACCCTTTCTATTACCTCTGAATTGCCTGTTCCTATATGAATGGTACTAGTGTCCTCCACCATGAAAACTGAGGCAAAGTATTGATTTAGCATCTCTGCCATTTCTGTGTTCCCCACTATGATCTCACCAGTTTCATCTTCCAAGGGGCCAACATTCACCTGAGCGACTCTGTTCCCTTTTATGTGCCAGTAGAAGCTTTTGCTATCCTTTTTGATATTACGTGCTAGTTTTGTTTCGTAATTTACCTTTGCTTTTTTTAAATTACTTTTTTAGTATCCCTTTTATGTTTAAGTTTCCCAATCTTTCAGTCTACCACTGGCCTTTGCAATATGATATAACTTAATTTTTGTCTTTAGAATGTCCTTGACCTTGTTTAGCAATGGGTGTTTTTTACCCCTCTTCCCATCTTTCTTCCTCACTGGGATATATTTCAGTTGTGAGGAGTTGAGTATCTACTGAAACAAGTGCCACTGCTCATCAGCTGTCCTACTTTTTAGCCTTCCTGCCCAGTCTATAAGGGCCAAATTTGACCTCGAGCCTATGTAATTTCCTTTGTTTAATTCCAGAACACTAGTGTGGGACTCCACTTTCGCACCCCCAAACTGAATTTTGAATTCTACCATACTATGGTCACTACTCCCTAGTGGATCCTTAACTATGAGGTATTAATGAATCCCATCTCATTACAAAATACCAAATCAAGAGTAGCCTCCTCCCTGGTTTATTCCCCAACATACTGTTCCAGGAAACAATCTCGAAAGCATTCAGTGAACTCTTCCTCCAGGCTACCCTTTCCAATTTGATTTTTCCAGTCTTTGTCCATATTAAAATCACCCATTATTATTGACGTACCTTTCTTGCAGTATTTCCTGGTTTACACTGTGCCCCACAGCAGAATTACTGTTTGGAGACCTATAGATTACTCCTACCAAGGACTTCTTCCCTTTGTTATTTCTTATTTCTACCCATATTGATTTGACATCTTGATTGACAGTGCTTGTGCCATTTTTCATTACAGCACTGATCCCTTTCCCCACCAGCAGGGTTCCGCCACCTCCTTTTACCCTGGGCGTTATTCTCCGATCACGGGACAGAGTCATGACGGCGCAAAAGGGGCGCGGGCACTAGCGATTCTGGCCCCCACAGGGAGCCAGCACGGCGCTGGAGTTTTAACTGGGCGCCGTGCCAACACGCGCATGCACAGTGGATCCGCGCCAACCCGTGCATGCGCAGTTAGGCCGCGCCAACTCGCAAATGTGCGGGGGACTTCCTCAACCCGTCGGCCCCGGCGCAACATGGCGTGGGGGTTCAGGGGCCGGGCGTGTAATAGGGCCGGGCCTGGAGAGGCCGGCCCGCCGATTGCTGGGCCCCGATCGGGGGCCAGACCCCATCGGAGGGCCCCCCCCGCCTGGTGAAGGAGCGCTTTTTCCCACCCCACAGGTCGCCCCCCCACCCCACGTGCAGAATTCCTGCCGGCGGGACTCTGCCGTTTCCGCGCGGCCGCTCGGCCCTTCAAGGCTGGAGAATCGGCAGACCGGCCACGGACAGCAGCCCACGACCGCCGCCACACCAAACGCGGCAGCGCAAATGCCACCGATTCTCTGCTCCTCGGAGAATCGCCTGCCGGTGTCGGACTAGCGGCACGGGAACGCCGATTCTCCCATACGGCACGGCATGGAAGAATCCCACCCCCTATCTTTCCGAAATAGTGCGTACCCTTGGATATTCAATTCCTCGATCTGGTCCCCCTGTAACCACGTTTAAGTAATCCCCACCAAGTCATAACCTTTTGTTACTATTTGCGCCATGAGCTCATTAAGTTTGTTACGAATGCTTCTTGCATTTCGATACAAAGCTTTTAAATTTGTTTTAAAGTTAGATTTCCCTACTCTTCTGTAACTCCTTGGTGCACAAAGACATTCACCTGTTCTGTCCCTCACTTTTATTTCCTGGTAACTATCCACCACATTGCTAACCTGCACTCTGACCTTCTCCTTTAAATTGGGTTTTCTAGTTTCCCTTATGATGGAACCGCCGCTGCCCCCCCCCCCCCATTTAGTTTAAAGCCCTATCTGCAGCCCTAGTTACCCGATCCGCTAGGATTCTCGTCTCAGCATTATTCAAATGAAGACCTTCGGAACAGGTCCCCTCTTCCCCGGTACAATGCCCCATGAATTCAAACCCATTTTTCCCACACCAGTCATTGAGCCAATTTTCATGTCCTGCCTGACTCACTTACCGAATAGCACCTCCAGTGGGAAAGTGAATCACACATAATTTAGTTCTGGCGGCAATAGTTCGGGCGCAATTTAGCGGCCTCGTTGGGCCCGATGTAGCCCGATCTCGCGAGAGGCCTCACATTTAACAAAATCTCATGAGAGGTCAGGTTCTGGATCTCGTCCTCACTGGGCTGATCTGGAAATTTAAATGAGCCATTAGGCATTCGCGGAATTCGCTTGGCACCTGGGACCTAAGGGCCATGCCTGATAGAGCTCGTCAGGGTGCCATTTAGTACTGGTTTCAGGCCATTGGAGACCCCTGGGTGGTTGGGGGCAGGACACGGTGGCACCCTGGCATTCCCTCTGGCACCTGGGCACCTTGGCACTGCCAGCCTGGCAGAGCGCCTGCCAGCCTGCCTGGGTGGCACAAGCAGGGTGTCAAGCTCAGTGCCAGGTTGCCAGGCTGGCAGTGCAAGGGTTTTGGGTGCTAGATTGGCATTGCCAGGGATTGGGCCCGGGGCTCCTACCAGGTGGAGGGCGATGAGGGGGTGTTCCTGGGGTTCTCCCCGAGGTTGGGGGGTGAGGAGGGTGTCGAACATGGTGGGGGGAAAAGATTGGGCCAGCCAGACAAAATGCCACCCCAATCTGAAAGGAGCCTTTCCTGCTGGGCTCGCCAGCTGGGAATGACTCAGATGTGACCTTGGAGGAAAGAAACTCCCCCAGGCCAAAAAAAGAGTAAGTTCCGTTGAATAGTGGGGTGTTTCTCAACGCTGCACGCCGAGAGACACCCTACTAAACACACCCGAATCCGGACATAGATTTTGTTTTCCTTTGAACCACGCCATTAGTCTCCCAAACAGTTGTCATGTTAGTACTACCATGGAAAGCTGAAACAGTTAGGAGAAGACAGTTAAGAGAAGACAATATGTCCAAACTGACTCTTAAAAAGTGCTCTCTGAAACAGCCAAGCAAGCCACTCAGCTCAAGGGCAATTAGGGATGGGCAATGAATGCTGGCCCAGCCAGGGACGGCCAGATCCCACGAATGAATAATTTAAAAACATATATTGTGTGTCCAATATGTCAATTAGCAGGTTACATTTTGTATAGAGAGAAAATTAATTTCTAAGTGCCACTGAAATGTTCAGGCCATTGTTTGAGACAGAACGGTTTAATCAGTCAAATGGTCTGAAGCGTTACAGTGCCTTTTGTTCCACCTTCTTTAAAACAAGATTGCACACGGTATTTATCAGTGGTGGGACATGGAATGAGGGTTTTCTATTGCAATCGCTTGGTCATGCTCGCAGTTAATCAGACTTTAGGAGAAAAAATGCACTCTGAATTGTTGGGAGCATGAGGTCCACTTCCACCTGATGCTCAGCTGGAGTGAATAGCATAAAAACCTGAAATATTTTGACAGTCCAGCAGGGAGGTTAATAGTGTTCAGCCAAAAGCACAGCGAAGAGGAGCTGAAGAGAATTGAAGAGGATGTCTTCACTTTCATGTACATTTAGCTGGATGAAATTTTAACCTGGCTAAATATTAAAGCAGGATTAGCAATGGGAGTGTTTAGCCACAGCTTTGGTATCAATGATGCAGATTCATGAAGAGAGCTACAGATTTCAGAGTGATTTAGTTGATAAACTGCTACAATTTAATTTTTTGTGATTCATGTTGTCACTTAGGCTCCTTCATATATGTATATGTAACATGTTTCCAACCATGTCCTCCTGCATTTTTCTTTGCTCCAAATGTAACCGCCAAGGCACCATAGCATTTAGCAGAACAAATTTGCCTCCTTTAATGTATACTTTTAATTAGATTTTGAATTCAGAGGCTACCAGCTGACAGCAGAAAAGAAAGGAAGAGGTTTTTTTGGGGGGTTCCCCATTATAAGCCCTTGTCAGTTTTATTGTGCTGCTGGCATGACAACAACAGGGCTTATCAAAGTGAGAATATATGACTACAGAGTCACACAATGGTCACATTTTTTTTTAAAAGCTAGGCGCAATAGGGGGTACACTTGTAATAATGATGTGTGAGCAATCCCATTTCTACCTTCTGTTCAGGTTCCCTGCTGCGCTAAGTACAGGTATTCTGATTCAAAGAATGGCCTGAACATTCATTTGTGACAAGCTGGTGTAAGTAATAAGCAGCTCATATACTCAAATCTGCAGCTATCCGGTATCAACCTAAACGCTTCTAGTAGTTGCATTACAAGGCTTGCTGGTACCGATAATTCAAATAATTTTGGAAGCTTCCTTCTGTGAAGAAAATACTGAAAATGCTATGACTTCTGGAAATTGCCATTTTAAGCATATCCTGCTGTTTTCCGTACAGGCTTGATTGTGGCATTGTGGATTTTTACTAAAAATATTTTCAGAGAATAAGTATAATAGATTGATATCTAACCTATAATATAAGTGGTTTTGATAATTGGAGCTGTTAAACAGTAAATGCCTTTAGTTGAATTGAAACTGAGTAGCAATAATGGAAAGGTTTTGCAGCATGTTCCCTGCTTTGTGTTTTGGAGCATTAAAATTTAATTTGATAACCAATTTTATTTACTTTTGAATTACATAAAGCCTGGAGGAAAGGACTGTTTTCTGCCTCAAACCAGCAGGTACCATCTAAATCCAGTGCTAAAAGTAAATAAATGCTACCTGTATTGCATTAGTAATTTAATCACTGTTTTCGTTGTGTAAAAAGAAAGACTGAACAGTGTTCGGGTACATGTAAAAATCACACTTCTTCCTCTTGGGTAGAAAAGTCACTAGTTTAGGCGGCATGCATCTTAGTGAAACTCTGCCCCAAACCTTCCATTCCGCCTTAGATATGGGAATGGTGTCCGAAGATTGAAGGATTGCAAACAGGAGAATTAAAAAAGGAGAGAGCGCTACACCCAGCAACCATAGGCCCATCAGTGATGGGACAATAATCCAACACAAAATTAATTGTCACTTAGAAAAATATGGATTAATAAATTATCATTGACATGGATTTATTAAATGCAAATTGTATTTTACTAACTTTGCTTTAATTCTTTTAAAAATAAATTTAGAGTACCCAATTCATTTTTTCCAATTAAGGGGCAATTTAGCATGGCCAATCCGCCTACCCTGCACATCTTTGGCTTGTGGGGTGAAATCCATACAAACACGGGGAGAATGTGCGAACTCCACATGAATAGTGACCCGGAGACAGGATCGAACCTGGGACCTCGGCACCGTGAGACAGCAGTGCTAACCACTGTGCCACCGTGCTGCCCTGACTTGCTTTAATTCTTAAATGAAATAATGGAGATGATTGAAAAAGATTTTGTGGTTGACGCTGTGTATGTGGACTTTCAGAAACATTTGATTAAAGTTGTTGTGCTCTCCGTAGATACTGCTAACTTTTAAAAAGAGATTCAAACTTCCAGTTACCAGCTGAAAGAATGACACTGCACGATTTCATGTTTTAAAAATTTTACGTAAAAAATTTAAACATTAAACTCCAGAGAGTGACACTCCCTTTCTGTTGTCATAATCCATTGCAAATTGTCCACAGTTGCTCACAGCTTCCACTGGATTACTTCATCCCTATTTTACTCAGCAGTAGCTTTGAGTAACCATCTCTAGGCACTTTGCTGAAACATCACAGAGTTTTGTAAATCCACCACTAGCAGTAAAGCCTTCCAATGATTCTTCTTCCCTCTGTTCATGAAAGGATGAATCGTCCTGACTCCTCAGGTGGCAGCAAATTGTTTCTTTTTGAGTAGTGACTGTCTCCCTTGTATTTGCCTGTGGTAGATCGCAAAGATAAGCAGCTTCTGCTGACCACCAAGAACCTCTGCTGTCTGTCTGTGATATTCATTGCTTTTATAGGGAAGCGTATAACCTGATCTCAAAAAATGTTTCCTCTGCTCTCTTCCCCAAGGCAATGTGAACATTAATGTTGCATTCAGGTAGAATTGCTAATTAGATATTGTTGACCCAACTCTCTTTCATCTAAGAAGTAAATGGACAGTCTACAGCAGAGCTGCTTATCATCCAATACAGCGATGTCCTGCTTTTTGTAAATTCTTTGCTCATATTTTCGCTTACCTATGCTTTTTATTTTGTACACCACATTGCCCATCACGTGAGCAATGTTCTCTTATCTGCAGTTTCTTCTGCCTCTCTCCTCTTTCCCAGGGAGATGGTAGCCATGATGGAGCAGAGATTGGAATTGTTGCAGCTGAAGTGCAACCCAAAAATGTCTGAATCTCTCAGTCGATTGCAGCTCTGATCAATTATGAAATCCTAACCAACCTATTGCTCAGAGACTCCCCTGTCTGTCATAACAGGTACTGCACCACAATTTTCTGGAGGGTAACTGTCCAAACTAGTGCTACCCTTGCATGGCAGGAACATATCTAATTGAATCCAATTCAAAAGCATGTTCCTCGTTTGTGATTTTGATGTTTGTGAGCTATTGCAGGAACCTAACCCCTGTGAACAGCAGGACTTTACTGTACTTACAACACCTTCCTCGGAGTTTGGGAAACTCAGAGTCTACTCATTGTAAAGTTGGAAACTGCTGCCATTGTTTCCAAATGTAAATAGCTTACACCCTCTTCCCAGTAAAACAATGTAAGCCCTAATTTGGTCTCTAACAATCAAACCACCCAGGTTTATTGTCAGGCATGCTACAGTACAGGTCACATGTTTACTGGTCCCTTTCATTTACCCTAAATTTTAAGTGACAGTATCAAAACATGGTCGTCCTACAAACCTCATAATTGTGACAAAGTAGCACACAATAGACTTATTAACAAAGTTGAAGCCCATAACATTAAAAAGGCGTTGGGAGCATGGAAACGAAATTATCTATGAAACAAAAAGCAGAACATTGGTGAACATTTGCTTTTCAGACTGGATTGGAGGGAATTATAAAGTGGTGTTCCCAAGCGGAGGGCATTAAAATCACTACTTTTTTGATATATATTAATGATCTGGACCTGGTATACAGAAAACAATTTCCAGATGTACAGATGACATGAAACTCAGAACTGCAGTGAACAGCGTGGAAGATTCGAATAAACTTCAGACTTGTGAAATGGGCAGACTCATCACGGATGAAATTTGAAGTGACACATATTGGAAGGAAGAATGAGGAGTGGCAAAATGAACTAAATGGTGCAATTTTAAAGAGGTGCAGAAACAGAGATGTGCTTACACAAGTTGAGAAAACCGCGAATAAAGCATACACGATCCTTATAAAAACAATAAAGTTATGCTAAACATAATCACTCATTAGGTGCACCCTGGAGATTTGCGGCCAATTCCAGGTTGCGCATTCTAGGAAGGATGTCAAAACCTTAGAAAGGATGAAGTGGAAATTTACGAGAATGGTACCAGTGATACAGGACTTCTTTACCTGGGGAAAGTTAAGAAGCTTGGGTTATTTTTCTTCGGTATTTTTCTTAGACCAGAGACTATTAATGAGATATTTAGTAGAGGTCTTCAAAACCAAGAAGCACTTTGATAGATGAATTAAAGGAGAAACTGTATCCAGTGGCAGTAGAGTAGGTTATTCAGGGACACAATTTGAAGATAATTGGAAAAAGGACCAGAGAAAAGTAGGGGAATTCTTTTATGCGTTGAGTTGTTATGATCTGGGTGTCTGAAAAGCTGCCATCTGAGGAGTCGGCAGCGAACACGTTGCTTCTGATACTGGCTGTACCACAGTCATTTGACACTCAATTGAGCATCACTCAGGGGGAAGCCTCATCTCAGAGAGCTGTGGGCCAATCTGATTGGCCGGTAACTCTCTAGTTCCATCATTGCCAGAGGCTGCAGCAGACAGGACTGGGAGTGCATGCAGTCCCAGAAGCACAGGGCCATTTAAACTTTTGGGATCTCAAGGCAGGGAGCGCAATGAGGTCCCTGAAGGAGTGGGTGGATGGGGTAGGAGCCCTTTAGGATGATGTCCATGCCTGTTCATCTTCAGCTGCTACATCAATGGGTTTTCGTCCATCGTATGGTCAGAATTGGGGGATGTTCGCAGATAATTGCACATTGTTCAGCACCATTTGTGGCTCCTCAGATACTGGAGCAGTCCATGTCCAAATGCAGGAAGATCTGGGTAATATTTAGGCTTGGACTCATAAGTGTCAAAAAACATTCGTGCCATACAAACGCCAGAGTAAATGACCATCTCCAACAAGAGAGAATACAACTATTTCGCTTTGATGTTCTATGACATTATCATCACTGAACCTTCCATTACCAACACGCTTGGGGTTTTCATTGACCAGAAACTGAACTTGATCAGCCAAACAAATACTGTGGCTGCAAGAGCAGGTCAGAGACTAGCAATTCTGCAATGTCTAATTCGCCTCCTGACTCCCCAAAGCCTGTCCATCATCTACAAGGCAGAAGTCAGGAGTGTGATGGAAAACTGTTCACTTGCATGGACTCCCATCAATAGGCACAAAGCTCGACATCATTCAGGACAAAGTAGCGTGCTTGATTGGCACCCCATCCACCAGCTCCAATATCCACTTCCTCAACCAGCGACGCACAGTGACAGTAGTGTGTACCTCCAAAAGATGTGCTTCAGGAACTCACCAAAACTCAACCGCACCTCACAGACTCATGACCACCACCACCTAGAGAAACCAGGGATGCGATTCAGCAGACTCAAGTTAACGTCCGCTGAATGGCACATTTAGCACGGTGTTTCTCAGTGGCTTCAGCGCCAAGGAACACCTAGCTATCCAACAGCTCTTTGCTGTTTTCTTTGGTCTCGGGGAGATTTTCTTTGCCAAGACCGCAGATGGAGGTGCCATTTTGAAAGGCTGCCCCATCTCTCCCCCTCCTTTCAGGCCCCCCTCCCTGTGCTTTTGACCTTCCCCCTCACCACCCCCCCCCCCACCCCCCCCCAATCTTGGGAGGCCCTGGGATCACCCTCAGTCCCAGGCCAGGTTGGCAGTGCCAAGGTGCCCAGGTTTCAGGGGGATTGCCAGCATGCTACCCTGTCCTGTCTCGACCACATGGGGGTCTCCAATGTCCAGGGAGACTCCCCCCCAGGTGCCGTTACGCCTAGTCCACGTCTGTATGGATCAGTACTAAATGCCGCCCTGGCTAGGTCTCCCCAGGCGTGGCCAGTGTGTCCCGGGCACGGGATGCAAATGAGCCGTAAGGTTCATTTAAATATTCAGACCAGCATTCAGTGTGGAGCCCTATTTGGGGCTCAAGTACGAAACACCCGTTGCGCCTGGATGTGCGCCAGGCACAACCGGGTCGCTGAACTGCACCAATAGGCAGCAAATGCATGGGAACACCATTACCAATCAGTTCCTCTCCGAGCCACCCACCATCCTGACTTGGAAATATATTGCCGTCCTTTCATTGTCACTGGGTCAAAATCCTGGAACTCCCTCCCAAACAGCACTGTGAGTCCATCTATAGCACATGAACTGCAGCAGTTAAAGAAGGTGGCTCACCACTACCTTCTCAAGGCAACTAGGAATGGGCAATAAAAATATTGGCCTAGCTCGCGACGCCAAGTCCTGTGAAAGAATAAAAAAAGTTCTTGCCAGGCACACACCTGGACTCTCTTCTGAGCCTGCAACCAGTTAGCAGCATGTGCTGCTTGTATGACCTAGAACAATCTCTGCACCTGCTAATTGGCCACAATCATTTTTTATCTTTTTATGTGCAGCATTAAAGGACACTGGCTGGTGGTAAATGCATGAATAATCTCCATGGAAATCTCCTCAGGGAATCCAGATCAGTGTGGAATTTTGCGTTATAGTCAGAACACCTAGAATATGGGCTAGATTGTCCAGTGTGTGTCTCAGTAGCAGGAGGCGGCCTGCCATTGACCGGTATTGCTACCTCCTGGTCCCACCACTGTCAATGAGTTTTTCCACCCGGGACAATAGAAGATGGCAACCCTTGTTACTGTGACATTAGTGAGAAATTATTTTGGTACAATGTGATTGCTCATTGCATTCTGAAGAAGCCATAAAATCATTGCACTCTATCACTATTTCCATATATTTAAAATTCATACTTATTCATCCTCACATTTAATGACTTCTGCGCCTATCATCTGCTGGCAGTTTTGGATAAATATAGTAATAACGATTCTGGAAATCTGCATGGTTTTAGTTGGTTAAACCAATGATCATACTTAGATATGTGCAATCAAAAAGGCACCCTGCAGGCCTCTTGCAAGCTATAATAAAAACAGAAAATGCTGGAACACTCAGTAGGTTTGGCAGCATCTGCAAAGATGAAACAGAGTTAACGTTTCGAGTCCAATGTGACACTTTGTCGGAACTGAAGAGGTGGAAATGAGGGGGGTGCAGATGGAGCAATGTGAGTCAGGGATAGGTTAGAGGGCAGGAGAGATTACATTACAAAAATGTCATGGGGAGTTGCATTGCTGATTAGGGAGCAGATCATAGCTGTGTTGAGGGAAGACACATTGGAGGGATCTTGTAGTGATCCATTATGGGTGGAGCTCTGGAATGAGAAGGGTGAAATCATAATGCTGGGAATGTACTATAGACCTCCCAACAGCCCGCAGGAGACTGAGGAACAATTGTATAGTCAGACACTGAAAAGATGTGAAAAATGCAGGGTAGTTGTGATGGGTGACTTTAACTTCCCTCATATTTACTGGGAATCCCTTACATAGGGGCTCGGATGGAGTGCAATTTGTTAGATGTGTCCAGTAGGGCTTTTTGGTACAGTATGTTGAAAATCCAACCATGAAGGGGGCCATATTAGACTTGGTTTTGGGAAATGAGCCAGGCCAGGTGATTGATGTTTCAGTGGGGAAGCACTTTGGCCTTAGCAACCATAATTCCATAAGATTTTGAATCGTCAATGATAAGGACAAGAATGGCCTGCAGGTGAGGGTGTTTAATTGGGTGAAGGCCAATTACATCCAAATTAGACAGAAACTGGGGAATGTGGATTGGGAGCAGCTATTTGAAGGCAAATCTACGCCTGACATATGGGAGGCTTTTAAAGACATCTATAAACTGGCAAAGCCCTTGAAGAGAACAGTGAAAGTAGGAAGGAACTTACACATGGAATTAGGAGGGCTAAGAAGGGCCATGAAATGTCTTTAGCAAACATGGTCAAGGAGAATCCCAAGGCTTTTTATGCATATATTAGGAGCAAGAGGGCAGCAAGAGAAAGAGTAGGCACACTCAAGGACAATGGAAGGAAGTTATGCGTGGAACCACAAGAAGTGGGTGAAATCCTTAATGAGTACTTTATATTGGTATTCACCAGGGAGAAGGACATGATGGATGTTGAGATCAGGGATAGGTGTGTGAACAATCTTGAGAACATCAATATATCAAAGGAGGAAGTGTTGAGTATCCTAAATTGCATTAAAGTAGACAGGTTCCCAGGGCCGGATGTGATCTGTCCCAGGTTACTGCGGGAGGCAAGGGGAGAAATAGCTGGGGCCTTAACAGATATCTTAACATCCTCTTTGACCACAGGTGAAGTTCCAGGGGACTGGAGAATAACCAATGTTATTCCCTGGTTTAAGAAAGGAAGCAGGGATAATCATGCAAATTATGACCGGAGATTCTGACATCAGTGGTAGGGAAGCTTTTGGAAAAGATACTGAGGGACAGGATATATGCATACTTGGAGGAAAGTGGACTAGTCCGTGGCAGGCAGGATGGTTTTGTACGGTTAAGGCTATGTTTCACCAACCTGATTGAGTTTTTAGAAGAGGTGACAAAGAAAATTGATATGGGAAGGGCTTATATGGACTTTAATAAGGCATTTGACAAGGTCACACATGGCAGACTGGAACAAAAACTAAAATCACATGGGATTTGCGGGGGGGGGGGGGGGGGGTGGAGGGGGGGGGGGGGGGCGCTGGCTACATGGATACAGAACTGTGCTTGGTTATAGAAGACAGAGTAGTGGTGGAGTGTGTTTTTCATAATGGAAATCTGTAGCTAGTGGTGTCGCAGGGATCTGTGCAGGGACCTCTGTTGTTTGTATTATATATAAATGATCTGGAGCAAAATTTGGGTGGTCTGATTCATAAGTTTGATGACATGAAAATTGGCGGAGTTGATGATAGTGCTGATGATTGTCAGAGGATACAA
Organism: Scyliorhinus torazame; assembly: GCF_047496885.1. Classification (NCBI taxonomy): domain Eukaryota; kingdom Metazoa; phylum Chordata; class Chondrichthyes; order Carcharhiniformes; family Scyliorhinidae; genus Scyliorhinus; species Scyliorhinus torazame. Next base: position 132,394,974 of record NC_092712.1, read on the forward strand.
CAGGATATAGATAGATTGGAGACTTGGGCACAGAAATGGCGAATGGAGTGTAATCCGGACAAATGTGAGGTGATGCGTTTTGGAGGATCAAATCTAGATATGTATTATACTGTAAATGGCAGAACTGTCAGGAACATTAACATACAGCGGGATCTGGTCATGCAGGTCCACAATTCCCTAAAAGTGGCAACACAGGTGGCCAAGGGGATTAAGAAGGCATATGGCATGCTTGCATTCATCAGCTGGGGCATTGAGTACAAGAGCTGGAAAATAATGTTGCAGCTCTATAAAACCTTGGTTAGGCCAGATTTGAAGTATTGTGTGCACTCCTGGCCACCACATTATTAGAAGGGCGTGGAAGCTTTGGAGAGAGTGCAAAGAAGAATCACCAGGATGTTGCCTGATCTTGAGGGTGTTGCCTAAGAGGAGAGGTTAAATAAACCAGGTTTATTTTCACTGGAAAGACGGAGGCTGAGGGGAGACCTGATAGACGTCTACAAAGTTATGAGAGGCATAGACAGGGTGAATAGTCAGGGGCTTTTTCCAAGGGTTAAAGTGTCAATTACAAGGGGGCACAGGTTCACAATGAGATTTGGAAAGTTTAAGGAAGATGTGCGGGGTGTGTTTTTCCACACACAGAGTGGTAGGTGCCTGGAACGCGGTGGAAGCAGGCACATTAGCAACATTTAAGAGACATCTGGGTGGACACATGAATAGGGAGGAAACAGAGAGATACAGACCAAGTAAGGGCAGAAGGTTTTGTTTTTAGTGAGGGCACCATGATCGGCACAGGCTTGGAGGGCCGAAGGGCATGTTCCTGTGCTGTACTTTTCTTTGTTCTTTATTCTAACACTAACACAAGACATAAGGAGTGGTAATGATAATATTGAAGGCTAAAGCAGGTGTTAATAGAAGAATAAAGAACAGCACTGTTTGAAAACAAAAACATGAGAACAACATTATCTTACAAGCTATACCCCTTTAAGATAGCATTACCACAGCTCTGCAAACAAATGTAAAGGGCCGGGATTCTCCATGCCGCAATCGCGCCCAGCGCAGGGGTGGAGAATGGGGTGTCGGACCCGTGACGCCTTCCCGTGATTGTCTGGTGACCGGAGAATTGGCTCCAGTCGCGCATGCGCGGTCGACGCAGCGCCGGCCGGGTGCCGTTGAAAGAGGCCCCGCGGTGATTCTCCGCGGATGACTGGCTGAGTTCCCGCTGGTGTGGTTCACATATGGGTCCACCTGGCGGTAGCTCGGAGTCGTGGCTGCGCTGGCCGTACTGGTGAGGGGCAGGGGGACCCCTCACCGGAGGGCGCCACCAAAACGGCCAGGCCCGCAATCAGGGGCCACCGATTGGTGGACGTGCGCGATCTGGGGGGGGCCTACTTCTTCGGCGCTGGCTCGCTGTGTGGGTCCGCCATGTCGCGCGGGGCCGGCTGCCGATACGGGGCCTTGCACCTCTGGCCGCGTGTGTACGGGGCCCCGTATCGGCAACCGGATCTGCGTGGAGCACTCCAGGGCCCTGGAAGCCCCCTTAAAAATGGAGAATCACCCCAGACTTTGTAGAAAAAGTCCAGAGTGATTCGCGCCCGTTTTCTCGTGGGCATGGTGACATAGCCCCATTATTGGAGAATCCCGCCCAAGATCTTCCACATTGAACAGGGACCACTGCTTGGGGCCACTGAGTTTTGACTTTGCCACCCTGTACCTTTGCTCTCTGAACTCTGGGTAATCTGATGTGTCTTCATGAGAAGATGGTGCACATTCAATTTTGACAATAAGAAACCCTACAGTTGAGTGTATATTTCTTAGTTGCTTCATTTATAGACTCATGTATATGGGGGTGAATTTTTATTTGTGTCCTAAAGTTGTCTTTACTGTATGGAGAACAGACATCCATTTGCTTTGTAATTGATTTACCGTATATGAGTCTCCTAAACAACACCTTCCATTGATTTATTTTTAAGAGGCATATGTCAAAAAAATCCTGAGACCCATAAAAGGGGGCAGAAGTGTAGCAGCTGGACATTAAATCTAAAAATTGGTATAATCCTGACCCAATTCATACAGATAGTTTGCTTTCACAATAATAGAGACCAAACTCAAAAGACTTGAGGATTGGGTGCTTAAAATTCTTGGCTATGATATTCAGGAAAGATCAGGAAGGGAAAAAGGAGGTTGGGGTGATAGTAATAACCAAAGAGATGAATGATGTAGATGAGTGTCCAAGAAGGAGTCTATTTGGTGTGATTTAAGGAATAATAGAGGAGCTATTACACTACTGGATGTGAACTATAGGCCATCAAATAGTGAGAAGGAAATAGAAGACTAAATTTGCCGGCCAATTGCAGAAAGGTGCAAGAACTACAGATAGTGGTAGTGGGGAAGTTCAATTTTTCTGATAAAGACAGAGATAAGTGGGGTATATTTCAGTGGGAGAACATTGGGTAACAGTGTCCATAACATCATAAGACTTACAAACATTCTGGAAAATAACAAGGAACAATGAAGCATAAAAACATAACTGGAGGAGGACGGTTAATTTCATTGAGTTGAAGAGGTAGGTAGCCTTGGTGGATTGGAGTCAAAACAGTCATTGAATAATGGGACACCTGGAAAGAAGAGATGGACATATTTCCATGAGAAAGGAGGAACATCCAAAGTTAGAATTCCCAGGATGAGGAAAGATAATGGAGGTTAAAATGAAACAGAGAAAGAATGTTTATGACAATTATAACGTTTGCAATAGCAACTTATTCAAATAAGCTGAATACAGAGAAGAACTCCCACAATTCTGGGGTTTCAGATCTGGATTTCAGAGGCATGTAGGGTTGCAAATGTTACAACCCCCTACAGGCCAATCAGCTTCACATGAATGGTGGGGACACTTCAAGAAGGAATAACGCAGGAAAAAATTAATTGGCACTTGATAAAATATTTATTAAAGACATATCATGTTTGACTAATTTGATCAATCGTTTTGAAGAAGGATTGATCCTTTTGATGTTATCCACACAGACTTTCAAAAACCATTTGCAATGTTCCACATAACAAATATTGGCAAAATTAATGCCCATAGGATTAAAGAGACAGTGGCAATGTGGTGCAAAATTGTAAAGGGGGCAGAAAACAGAGTAGTAGTGAACTGTGATTTGTCAGATTGGAAGGAAGTGTACAGTGGTCATCCCCAGAGGTCAATGTTAAAACCACTGCTTCTTTTCATATTTAATAATAATGTCCTGGAATTAGGTTTGCAGAGTTCAATTTCAATGTTTTCAGATGATAAGAAACTCGGAAATTCAATAATCAATTATCCGGTAAGTAATACATGCCAGGAGACCGTAAACAGACTGGTGAAATGGACAGACACATATCAGATAAAATTTAATATAGAGGAATGTGAGATGATACATTTTGGAATGAAGAATTAGGAGAGTTCAGATGATCTAAAATTGGATATTAAAGGGGGTGCAAGAGCAATGGGACCTGGGCGTATATGTACACAACTTCTTGGTTAGGCAAGTTGAAAAGGCTGTTTTAAAAATAAATATTTGGAATCCTTGGCTTTTTTCAGAATGAAATAGATGTTGGAAACACGCCGTCAGGAAATTGACCCATCCGGGGCGCAGAATCACTTGAGGCCCCGGAGACTCAGTCGTCAGGACAGATAACTGTACTTCCGGGCTGCCCAGCGGGTGCCGAGATTTCATAACAAAATCAAGGAAACTTCTAAACCTTTGTAAAACAATAACTATACCTCAATTGGAACTCTGCGGTCAAAGGTGGGCATCAAATGTTAGGAAGTAATTGGAGAGGATGCAGAAGAGATTTACTGGAATGTTTCCTTGCAAACGGTCCAAATTGAGAAGGGAAGAACAATCATCAGCCTATCAGCTTTGGTATGAACTCATACTCAGGTGCTGGCTTTGTTCAGTCGCAGGCCAACTCATGGAAGAATGTGGGTCACTTTAGCACAATAAAATTATTATTGAAAGCAGGAAATTCATGTCCTTTTTTCTTTTTTAGCCAATCTCATGTGACGATGGCCAATACATTATTGTAAAGGGATCAGAGGTAACATAACTCAACATAGATATTTTTGTTTGCTGTTCATTGAGATGTTGCAATGTTTCTGAGGCAGAAACAATACCTACACTTTCTGTAGATTCGCTCGAGTCCCCTCCTGTACAACGTAAGTGACAGGAATAGCACAGAGAAATGGCAAAGTGGATGATAATTGATTTCAGCCTTGAACACTATTGTCTTCTATTTTGGGGACATTGACAATGAACAATGGCACAAATTTTAATTGCAACATTTTTATCCATCAAAGGTTTGCAAAGATGGTCTTTTTGAAGGGAAATAGCTCTTCATATATACAAATACATTATATTTCTACACTGGAAAATGAACAAAGCAAATCTGATTCAAACCATATCAGTTAGTAAATTTTCAGCTGCTCTTATGTTCAGAGCTTGTCCTAAAGCAAAGCAGTGAGCATGTCAGCATTTATTGATAGCTCCAGTTGTCTCTTTTCAGCAATACTACATTTCCCATGAAAATCTATGAGATGATGAAAGGCTGTCAGAAAGGAAATTGATCCCACCGTCCAAAACCCAAGGTGCTGGATTCTCCGTGCGGTGACGGCGAAATCGCAAAACGCGATTGGGCGTGAAATCGGCTCCGGCGCTGATATCGGGCTTGTTGCCAGTTTCGCGCAGATTCAGCATTCTCCAGACCCCCAAACTAAATGAAATCTCGGCACCCGCTGGGCAGCCCGGAAGTACAGTACGCATCTCATTATCTGTCCTGACGACTGAGTCTCCGGGACCTCAAGTGATTCTGCTCCCCGGATGGGTCAATTTCCCGACGGCTTGTTTCTAACATCCTTTAAAAAATCATGAAGCTGGGGTGCTGGCTGAGGCGGCTGCGAGAGGAGGTAGGAGGTGGCGTGGAGGGACTGCGGGCTTCTGTGACGGATACCGGCCGTGCTTTCTGCGATGGGGCGGTGGGGGAGGGAGGGGGGGGGGGGCTGGGGGCCCTGCCAGGGCCGGGGGAGTGGAGGGAAAGGGGGTGGCAGGCCGAGCAGCTGGGGAACCTCCGACAGGACAGGGCAGTGCCCACGCACTGAGCACCATTACGGTGCCCATCTTGCTGGCCACCCACCCGGCTGCTGGGTGGGTGTATGGGTGGGTGCCCCCCCCCAACTACTCTTTCCCATGACCCAGTATTTTTTCCCTCAATGCATTTATTCAATTTAACCAAAACATGATGCCCTAGAAATGCTTTTTGGATAAGCCTTTGTCTACTTTTGATTCCCTCACAATCCTGGGAGTAAATATTATCCTGTGTCCTTTATGTCTCAACACAGAGAAAGCAAGTGCAGCAGGTTTTAAAGTATATTTTCGAATGATGGCCTGGGTTTACACCAAGTCATGTTGACTCGAGAGCCCTTAAAATTGACAAACATGTCCCGATTCTGGGAATCCCAACCCCATTCCCAGGCTGCCAAATTTTGGGGAAGCCTTTAAAGGAAGCCCGCATCCAGCACTCCGGACCAGCACTCCTCCCTTGCAAAGATTATCAAATCCTACCCCTCCGCAAATTTAGTCAAGATTTATGGCCTCTTAGAGGAGTTCTGAACCCTGGTGCGCATGAGCGGACCTTTTCAAAGGTAAATTCTAAAGATCCCCATCACTGCCCCCATGCCAAGCTACAACCCTCATGCCCCCTGTGCCAAGCTCTGCCCTTCCACCCACACCCTATGTTCCCTCATGTCCCGTGCTAGGCTATGGCCTTCCAACTACCCCTTACATCCCCTCATGTTCCCTATGCTAAGCCCTGCACTTGTATGCCCATTGACTCATTGTACACTTTCTGGAACAAGTGAGCACCATTGTGTATAGTGGAATGGGTGAAAAATAGCTTTCAAGCATGTATTTCATTGATAACTTTCTCCAATGTTTGAAAAAATATCTGGACAAAGATGATAAAAGTGTCAATTACCCAGGCCCTTGGAAGCTTCAAAAACCACATACCCTTGAAACCACTTAACATGTGTGAACAAACATTGTGAAATTGACCGCAGAGATAAGAGAGCCTGAGTTGTCAATCAAACAATGTTTGGCTCAGGTATTCTAATCTTTTAATAGCTTGGCTGAGACCCCAGCAATGAAATACCACCTTCAGTGGGTTAGCCCTGTTGCCTCACGGTGCCGAGGTCCCAGGTTCGCTCCCGACTCTGGGTCACTGTCCATGTGGAGTTTGCACAGTCTACCAATGTTTGCGTGGGTTTCGCCCCCATAACCCAAAGATGCGCAGGCTAGGTGGATTGGCCATGTTAAATTTCCCCTTAATTGGAAAAAATGAATTGGGTACTCTAAATTTAATAAAAAAGAGAAATACCACCTTTGCAGATATTTTCTTCTGCGGCAGCTGGGCTGCGCTTGGAATTCCGTCTTCAAGGATGAGCATCCAGGCAAAAATTCCAGATTTCTTTAAGCTGGCTGTTTTTCCCTGCCGCCCATTCCAATTATATCTCTATCTATGTTTTTATCCATATTCCTTACTCCAAAGAACCATCTATCTCCCAACTATCAACTGTTTGAATTGAATCTGCAGAGCTTTCAACATACTGGATTTGATTTTCACCATTTGTCTGAAATTCTAAAATTATATCCCCTTGTGAAACTTCCCTACTCTTTTAATGGATAATTCCGTGCCTATTCTATCAGTCGCTTTAGTATTTAGTATTTCAATCAGATGGTCCTGTAACCTTCTCACCACCAGGGGATAAAATGTACCCAGGTTTACTCAGTTTTCAATGTACTCAATTCCATTACCTCAGATATCATCCTTGTAAGTGAATCATCAGTGAGAATCATGGTGAGTTTGGCAAGGACAAATTATCGTCCATAAAATGGGATATACAAAACTGAACACCGTGGAGCCAATTTTGGGTTTTAGTGCCCAAATAGTGCCTGAAGATTAGATGTTTTGCAAAGGAAAAATTGTTGGGCAGCACAGTAGCACACAGTGGTTAGCACTGTTCGATTCCGGGCTTGGGTCACTGTCTGTCCGGAGTGTGCATGTTCTCCCCATGTCTGCGTGGGTTTCCTCCGAGTCCTCCGATTTCCTCCCACAAGTCCCGAAAGACGTGCTTGTTAGGTGAATTGAACATTCTGAATTCTCCCTCGGTGTACCTGAACAGGTGCCGGAGCGTGGCGACTAGGGGATTTTCACAGGAACTTCATTGCAGTGTTAATGTAAGCCTACTTGTGACAATAAAGATTATTATTATTATTATTACTACTTCCTCTATTTGATGGCTGAATATCACAGTCCCTAAATTGCTTGTTGGTCTTTTGAGATGCACCAATGTAAATTGTGCACAAATGAATATCCCAGGTCTATGCACTCAAGATTTGAGGAAAGCCTGTTCCCAAAAATTGCTTATGCTCCTGCTTCCAAAGCAGTTGGTTCTTTTCTAGATTTGATCTTGGGATGTTAGGATTACTTATTGTCAATCATTTGTTATCCTGAGGGATTAAGAATCAACCATATGATATAATTATTTATTACAATATTGGATTGAAGTCATAGGCCAGATAAAGGTAACAGTTCTCCAAGAGACATTAGTGAGCCAGTTGGAATTTGACAATAATTTGGCAGATTTCAGAGCATCGCTGTAATTATGCAGCCAACAAATTAAATTTATTGAATTCAGTTTTGCAATTTGGCATGTTGGGAGATGAACGCATGATCTTTTGGTTGCTCATTCACTGCTATAATCACTTAGCTATCATATCCAATTAGCCTGATGTTATCTGCCTTAGAATGGGGGTGCACACGATTACTAACTTGAATTGTTTGTCTTTTTGGTTTTTGAATGAAATATAATTTTTGCTGCTTCAGTATTTTTATGCAGAATGCTGTTCGTCCACTAACTGATAGGGTTGAATGCTTGATCAGGACTGTGAATTCCAGTAATGGTGCCTGTGTGAGTAATATCTGAAGTAGTTCATGAGCTTTAATGGAAATAGTAATTGCAATTGGGTGATCAAAATTTGAATTTCATCAATGTTGGGCCGCCACCAGAGTGAGTGGGAGGCTACTGGATATGGAGGAGGGCTGGGTGGAAGGCACTGTGCTGAATGAAATGTTTAAAAACTAAAACTAAAAGCAACCCTCAACCTGTTACCCTCCTCACACCCCACCCACTCCCTATGCCAACATATGCACCTCAATGCCCTCTCATCCCCCCTTGGTCCCTCATAGCCCCAATGCTAAACCTCCATATCCCTTCTTATCCCCTATGCTAACCAATGCTCTTCTACCCCCCCCCCCCCACACACACACACACACATGACCCTTCATACTCCTTGACTCCATATTCTCATAGTTCTTAAAGCTCCTCGGCCAATTTGGTGGCAACCAATACCCACCACCCTTGGCCCTTACTCCTTTTATGCCAACCAATCTACCATCCTTTGACAGTTCTATGACAGCTTTGACAGATCAGCAGTTCTTTGACAGCTCCTTAGCAGCTTTGCAGTTATTTAACAGTTCATTGACAGCTTGATAGTACCTTGGTAGTTCCATGACAGCTTGGCCATTCTTTGACAATTCTTTGCTGTTTTAAAATTCTATGACAGTTATTTTGACAGCTTTCCAACTCCTTGCCAATTTGACAGTTCTTTGACAGCTTGAAGTTTTGTTGACAGATTGACAGTTCCAATGGTTTTTGCACTTTTTAATGAAGAATCCTGTTTACTTTTAAAAATCCCAAAGGCTGCCTTACCTTCCCTAAAGGATGCCATAAAGGTGCCTTACTCAGCCAAAGGTGCCCTGGGACCAGATCCACTGGGGTACCTTATCTCTCCAAAGGGGTATCTCTCCAAAGGGGTACCCTGGCTTTCCAAACAAATCCACAAAGTTCAGACCACCTTTACCTATTCTAATCTGCACAAGTTGGGTTTCACACTCCTAAATGTAAAATTCCACTTCCGTGAGGAAGTTAGTAATTGGGCAGCACGGTAGCACCATGGTTAGCATTGTTGCTTCACAACACCAGGGACTTGGGTTTGATTCCCGGCTTGGGTCACTGTCTGTGCGGAGGCTGCACATTCTCCTGTGTCTGCGTGGGTTTCCTCCGGGTGCTCCAGTCTCTTCTCAAAAGTCTCGAAAGACGTGCTCGTTAGGTGAATTGGACATTCTGAATTTTCCCTCCAGGGACCCTCTAACTAGAGGGAACTCCCAAGGACACCCTAAATGGGGGCGTCTACACAGGGACCCCCCCTAGCTAAAGGAACCCCCCCAAAAGAAACCCTTAACTAGAGAGGCTCTGCCCAAGGACCTCCTAACTAGCGGGACCCCCACTGGGACAACCTATCTAGAGGGACAATATTTACAAACATTCAACACCATAATCCCAACCAAGCTCATATCAAAGCTCCAAAGCTTAGGACATGGCTCCTCACTCTGCAACTGGATCCTTGACTTTCTGACCTACAGACCACAATCAGTAAGAATAAATTACAATGCCTCCTCCACGATAGTCCTCAATACCTGCATCAGGCTGCACATTTAGCCCCCTACTATACTCACTGTACATACACGACTGCATGGGAAAATTTGGCTCCAACTCCATTTGCAAGCTTGCTGATGACACAACCATAGTGGGTTTGATCTCGAACAAGGACGAGGCAGAATACAGGAGGTAGATAGAGAACCTAGTGGAGTGGTGCAACGACAACAATCTATCCCTCTATGCCAGCAAAACTCAAAAGCTGGTCATTGACTTCAGGAAGCAAAGTAATGTCCACACCCCAGTCTGCATCAACGGGGCTGAGGTGGAGATGGTTAACAGCTTCAAATTCCTAGGGGTGCACATCACCAAAAATCAGTCCTGGTCCACCCACGGTGACGCTTCCACCATGAAAGCACAACAACGCCTATACTTCCTCAGGAAACTAAGGAAATTTGGAATGTCCACACTAACTCTTCCCAACTTTTACAGATGCACAATAGAAAGCATCCTATCTGACTGCATCACAGTCTGGTATGGCAACTGCTCGGCCCAAGACCGCAAGAAATTTCAGAGAGTCGTGAACACAGCCTAGTCCATCACACAAACCTGCCTACCATCCATTGACTTATCTACACCTCCCACTGCCTGGGGAAAGCGGGCAGCATAATCAAAGACCCCTCCCAGTCGGCTTACTCACTCTTCCAACTTCTTCCATCGGTCAGGAGATACAAAAGTCTAAAAACACGCACGAACAAATTCAGAAACAGCTTCTTCCCCACTGTTACCAGACTCCTCAATGACCCTTTTATGGACTTGGTTTGATTTGATTTATTACTGTCACATGTATTAGTATACAGTGAAAAGTATTGTTTCTTGCATGCTTTACAGACAATACATACCGTACATAGGGAAGGAAGGAGAGACTGCAGAATGTAATGTTACAGTTATAGCGTCATAGCAAGGTGTAAAGAAAAGATCAGCTTAATACGAGGTAGGTCCATTCAAAAGTCTGATGGCAGTAGGGAAGAAGCTGTTCTTGAGTCGGTTGATACGTGACCTCAAACTTTTGTATCTTTTTCCTGATGGAAGAAGGTGGAAGAGAGCATGTCCGGGGTGAGTGCGGTCTTTAATTATGCTGGATGCCTTTCCAAGGCAGCGGGAATTATAGACAGAGTCGATGGATGGGAGGCTGGTTTGCGTGATGGATTGGGCTACATTCATAACCTTTTGTAGTTTCCTGCGGTCTTGGGCAGAGCAGGATCCATACCAAGCTGTGGTAAACCAGAAAGGATGCTTTCTGTGGTGCTGGTGAAATTTCATTAGTCTTCTGAGAAAATAGAGTCGTTGGTGGGCTTTCTTAACTATAGTGTCGGCATGGGGGGACCAAGAAGGTTGTTGGTGATCTGGACACCTAAAAACTTGAAGCACTCGACCCTTTCTACTTCGTTCCCATTCATGTTGACAGGGGCATGTTCTCCACTGCGCTTCCTGAAATCGATGACAATCTCCTTCATTTTGTTGACATTGAGGGAGAGATTATTGTCATTGCATCAGTTCACCAGATTCTCTGTCTCATTCCTGTACTCTGTCTCGTTATTGTTTGAGATCCGACCCACTATGGTGGTGTCATCAGCAAATTTGAAAATCGTGTTGGAGGGGAATTTGGCCACAGTCATAGGTGTATAAGGAGTATAGTAGGGGGCTGACGACACAGCCTTGTGCGGCACCGGTGTTGAGAATGATCGTGAAGGAGGTGTTGTTGCCTATACTTACTGATTGTGGCCTGTGGGTTGGAAAGTTCAGGATCCAGTCGCAGAGGGAGGAGCCGAGGCCCAGGCCACAGAGTTGGAGATGAGTTCAAAGGAACAATAGTGTTGAAGGCTGAGTTGTAGTCGCTAAATAGGAGTCTCACATAGGTGTCTTTGTTATCTAAGTGTTCCAGGGTTGAGTGCAGGGCCAGGGAGGTGGCGTCTGCTGTGGACTTGTTGCAGTGGTAGGCGAACTGTAGTGGATCAAGGCATACCGGGAGGCTGGATTTGATTCATGCCATGACTAACCTTTCAAAGCACTTCGTAATGATGGATGTCAGAACCACAGGACGATAGTCATCAAGGCACGCTGCTTGGCTTTTCTTTGGTACAGGGATGATGATCATCTTGGCAGATAGATACCTCAAATTGTTGTAAATAGAGGTTGAAGATGTCTGCGAGTACCCCCGGCAGCTAATCCGCACAAGGGAAGCACGGTAGCATTGTGGATAGCACAATTGCTTCACAGCTCCAGGGTCCCAGGTTCGATTCCGGCTTGGGTCACTGTCTGTGTGGAGTCTGCACATCCTCCCCGTGTGTGCGTGGGTTTCCTCCGGGTGCTCCGGTTTCCTCCCACAGTCCAAAGATGTGCAGGTTAGGTGGATTGGCCATGATAAATTGCCCTGAGTGTCCAAAATTGCCCTTAGTGTTGTGTGGGGTTACTGGGTTATGGGGATAGGGTGGAGGTGTTGACCTTGGGTAGGGTGCTCTTTCTAAGAGCCGGAGCAGACCCGATGGGCCGAATGGCCTCCTTCTGCACTGTAAATTCTATGAATAGACCTGAGTGATTGTCCGGGTACCCCATTCCGTGGGTTGACCTTCGAGAAAGCTGCTCTGACGTCTGCAATGGCGACCTCAGATACATGTTCATCCGAGGCTTCTGGGGTGGAGGGCGTGCTCTCACTGACCTCTTGCTCAAAGCATGTATGGAATACATTGAGCTCATCAGGGACAGACATGATTAATACTACACTCCTGTATGCTTCACCTGAGGCCGGTGTCTATGTATTTACATTATGTACCTTGTGTTGCCCTATTATGTATTTTCTATTTATTTTATTTTCATGTACTAAATGATCTGTTTGAGCTGCTCACAGAAAAATACTTTTCGCTGTACCTCGGTACACGTGACAATAAACAAATCCAATCCAATTCAATGCATCAAAAGGAGTTAAGTGCATTCAATTTCTAGCTCAGCACTTCATCATCACTCAAGCATGAAGGTGCGTGTTTGGAATGCACTTAACTCCCTTTGATGCAGTGAATGTTCGTAAACATCGCACTTACACATACTTATCCATGAAGAAGATGAATGGAGGAAGGCTCACAGCTGCTCTGTGGAAGCTGTCAATCACAGCAAATTGGCCTACTTGCATTCACTTGGCGGGCAAGGCACTACATTCAAACTACAACAAATCACAGAAATAAATGAATGGCTTGCAGCTAATGGATCTGAGGAGTTTAAACACAGGTCACAGTTGTTCCCTTTCCCAGAATGGACATGTGGTGCTTCCAAGTATGTGTTTTAACTGCATTTCCTTTCACTGCCCCGTCTGGACTGCTCTCTCGCTTCCAGACAGGTGTCTTTTTTCTGGAGATGTCTGTTGGAGGACCACTCTATTTAGGGGGTCCCAGTCGGGGGTTCCTTTAGTTAGGGCGTCTCTTTTTTAAAAAGTTCATTTACAGGATGTGGGCATCGATGGTTAGGCCAGCATTTATTGCCCATCCCTAGTTGCCCTTCAGAAGATGGTGGTGAGTTGCCTTCTTGAACCGCTGAAGTCCTTGAGGTGCAGGTACACCCACAGTGCTGTTAGAGAGGGAGTTCCAGAATTTTGACCCAGCGACAGTGAAGTAAAGGCGATATATTTCCAAGTCAGGATGGTGAGTGACTTGGAGGGGAATCTCCAGTTCGTGCGGTTCCCATGTATCTGCTGCCATTGTCCTTCGAGATGGCAGTAGTCGTGGGTTTGTAAGATGCAGTCGAAGTAATCTTGGTGAGTTACTGCAGTGCATCTTGTAGATGGTACAGACGGCTGCCACTGTTCGTCGGTGGTAGAGAGTTTGAATGTTTATGGAAGGGAGAGCAATCAAGTGGGCTGATTTGTCCTTGTCTGTGGGGGGGGGTCCAATTAGTTAGGGGGTTCCTGTGGGTGGTCCCTTTAGTCGTGGCATCCCTGTGGGGCGGGTCCTCCATATTAATGGGATCCCTGGATGGGTCTCCATATTAATTGGGTCCCTGATGAGGGTGGTCTCCATATTAAAGGAGATCCCAGGGGGGCTCTTTATTAAGGGAGTCCCTGAAGGTCTCTCCATTAATGGGATCCCTGGGGGTCTACCTCTTAAGGGGCTCCCTGGGAGGGTCTCCTGTTTAGGGGGTCTCTGTGGGTGATGGGGCAGATGAGTGAGGGGGGGGGGTGGGGCCTGATAGGGGAGGGTGGGCAAGGTGTGCATTGTGGGGGGAAGGGTGATTCTCAGATGGACTTTGGGGGAAACCCCCTTTCGGAATTACCCCCTTGGTCCACCACGAGGTCCCACACGTCAGACTCCAGTTCGGTGTAAATCCCACCCACATGGTTCCCGGTCCAGAGGACCGGAGAATCACACATGACCAGAGAATGTAGTGCCTTGCCCGCCAAGTGAATGCAAGTAGGCCAATCGCGTCGCCAGTGAGGGGCTGGGGCGCAGTGATCAGGTCGGCGCCCGGCGTAAACCTTGACTTTGGCTGGACGTCCGATTTTCCATCCGGTTGCGATTTACGATCCCAACACCGAGATGCGGAGAATTTAACCCCCTGCCTGTATATTCCCAGAAGGGAAGTTGATTGGCATGCTTTGCAGTCATCATTGTAGAACAAGTCATCCAGCTTTTAAATCTTTTTATCTTTTATACTTTTGAAACATTTCAAGACAGAAGTCAACATTTTATGGGTTATTTTGTCATCCATAAGGCGTTTTGAATGTCTGATAAGTATCTGGATGGTTAGTAGCTCCCAGTATCCTGAGCGAATGACAGTTGATTGAAGTCCATCATTTTGCATTTTTATTTTCACTGTTTGAAGTGAACTTTGACATCCCCAAGGTGTGGAATTCCATGAAAAAGGGTTACAGTACATTTCATATGGAAACTTTCCAAATATGTGATATATTTTGAGGTATGTCCCCACGTTGGCATGGGAATGGTGGCATTTAACGACAGTAAAAATGGCGTAAAATAGCCACCGATCTTCCGTTTGGCTGGGGCTAAGATCAAGGCAATGTAGAGCACTGGCTCTAGCTACTGATATGGCACGGAAAATTGCCGGGTCCGTGGCCGTGCATGCGCACGGCGGCGGCCTGCAGGAGCCGTGGACCCGGCCTGCAAAATAGTGCGCCGGACTAGTGCCCCTAGCCCCAGACAAAGTCCCCCTGCCCGCGGATCGGCCCTCCCCTGACTGTAGCGGCGCTGGACTGAGTCCGCAGCCACCACGCCGAGTTTCCAATGGATGAGGCAATGAGAAACCCATGCCATCGGGAACTTGGCTGGTCGGGGGTGGAGTATTCGGGGTGAGTCTCAGGCAACGTCTTGAGGCCGTCGATACGTTGATACGCCAAGTATGCCGCTTTGGAGGGGGTGGAACATTGCGAACGCGGTGCTGCCCTGATTTGGTCGTAAACTTTGATTCTCCTGCCGATCGCCGAACGCGATTTCGGCGTCGCCGACTGGAGAATCCCATCTGTGGTCAGTTTATAGTTTCAGATATCAAGTGATTCACTGGAGCCATTTTCTTGTATTCTTTCAAGAACAAGTAT
The DNA here is from genome assembly GCF_047496885.1 of Scyliorhinus torazame. Lineage (NCBI taxonomy): Eukaryota > Metazoa > Chordata > Chondrichthyes > Carcharhiniformes > Scyliorhinidae > Scyliorhinus > Scyliorhinus torazame. Next base: position 132,410,102 of record NC_092712.1, read on the forward strand.
TCCTGAAACAGTTGAATATGTCTGTGATTAGCTGGTGAAGAGTGAGGTAGTTTTTACTCAGTCACAGTTTCCTATTAATGTGATAATTATTACCTATAACATTTTGAAATTTATAATACAAAATGTTCAGCATTATGATTTAAAATTGAATTTCTCTCCTGTGAACTCAAGTCAGACAGTGCTACATTGAACATATAAATAAAATAATATACAATTATAGTATAATTCACAGCTTGAAAGCTGGTTTGAAATGTGTTTCATTATGCTCTTTGTTGTGTAACCCTCTTTGTTTTATTATGTTGTTGTCAACTATGGCAAGCCTTGGGGTTGGGCATGATCGAACATCCTAGTCACGCCTGACCTGGTGATGCGACAAGGCCTCTTTCGTGATTTGCAACACTTGGGCGGGATCTATTCAGAAGTCGCGATATGGATCCCGTCCTCGCTGTGCGGGATCCAGATTTACATATTTAAGTGAGCAGTTAGGCTCACTTAAAAATGTATGTGTCAGATTCTCCCGAAACCCAGGAACTAACCCTGCGCCTGGGAGACCTTGCCATGGTACTGTATAGCACTGATCCACAGAAACGTGTGGATAATGGCACCTGGGGAGTTCTCCCAGGCCATAAGAGGCTCCCGGGTGGTGAGGCTCTGGGCAGGGTGGTACATTGATACTCCTGCTGCCACCTGGGCACCTTGGCACTGCCAGGGTGCCCAGGTAACATTGCCAGACTTGAAGGAGCGGTGCCAGGGTGCCAGGCTGGCAGTGCCAAGGTGCTCAGGTACCAGGTTACCCATGCTGGGGATCGGGCTCGAGGGTGTCCTGCCCTTAAGTGGTGGGGTGAGTGACGGGTCCTGAGGATCCCCTGGAGGTCGCAGGGTGGTGGGTCAAGAGATCAGGGCAGAATTTTACAAAGCCCAGCTCATCAGTGCAGGAAATGAAGATAAGTATGGCCTTTGCAGGGCATTCCTCGTCAAAGCCATAAAGAAAACAGAGTTCTGTTTGACAGCGGGATCATTAGATACATAGATGATAGGAGCAGGAGGAGGCCTTTTGACCCTTAGAGCCTGCTCCACCATTAATCACGATCATGGCTGACCAACTCAATAGCCTAATCCTGCTTTCTCCCCATTGCCTTCGATCCCATTCTCCCCAAGTCCTATATCTAGCCGCCTCCTGAATATATTCAATGATTCAGCATCAACTACTTCCTGTGGTAATGAATTCCACAGGCTTACCACTCTTTGGGTGAAGAAATGTCTCCTCATCTCTGTCCGAAATGGTTTACCCAGAAATCTCAGACTGTGATCCCTGGGGCGTCATTCTCCGACCCCCCCAGCCGGGTCGGAGAATGGCCGTAGGCCGCCGTGAATCCCGCCCCTGCCCCCGCCGAAGTCTCCGGTACAGGAGATTGGGCGGGGGCGGGAATCGGGCCGCGCCAGTTGGCGGGCCCCCCCGCTGGTTTCTCCGGCCCGGATGGGCCGAAGTCCCGCCCAGAAATTGCCTGTCCCGCCGGCGTAAATCAAACCTGGTATTTACCGGCGGGACCAGGCGGCGTGGGCGGGCTCCGGGGTCTTGGGGGGGGGGGGGGGGCGGGGGGTGATCTGACCCCGGGGGTGCCCCCACGGTGGCCTGGCCTGCGATCGGGGCCCACCGATCCGCGGGCGGGCCTGTGCCGTGGAGGCACTCTTTCCCTTCCGCCTCCGCTACGGCCTCCACCATGGCGGAGGCGGAAGAGACTCTCCCCACTGCGCATGCGCGGGAAACTGACAGCGGCCGCTGACGCTCCCGGGCATGCGCCGGGGAACTGTCAGCGGCCGCTGACGCTCCCGCGCATGCGCCGCATTTCCGCGCCAGCTGGCGGGGCAACAAACGCCATTTCCGCCAGCTGGCGGGGCGGAAATCCCTCCGGCGTCGGCCTAGCCCCTCAATGTTGGGGCTAGGCCGTCAAAGATGCGGAGCATTCCGCACCTTTGGGCCGGCGCGATGCCTGTCTGATTGGCGCCGTGTTTGGCGCCAGTCGGCGGACATCGCGCCGTTGGGGGAGAATTTTGCCCCTGGTTCTGGACACACCCATCATTGGTAACATCTTCCCTGCATCTACCCTGTCTAGCCCTGTTCGAATTTTATAAGTCGCTATGAGATCCCCCCTCATTCTTCTGAACTCAAGCGAGAACAATCCCAACCTAGACAATCTCTGCTCATATGACAGTCTGGTAAATCTTTGCTGCGCTCCCTCGAGAGCAAGAACATCCTTCCTCACGGAAGGAGACCAAAACTGCACACAGTACTCCAGGTATGGCCTCACCAAGGCCCTGTACAACTGCAGCAACACATCCCTGCTTCTATATTTGAAACCTTTCGCAATGAAGGCCAACATACCATTAGCCTTTTTTACCGTCTGCCGCACCTGCATGCTTACCTTCAGCGACTGGCGCACAAGGACACCCAGGTCCCGCTGCACACTCCCCACTCCCAATTTACAACCATTCAAGAAGTAATTTGCCTTCCTGTTTTTGCTTCCAAAGTGAATAACCTCACACATATCCAAATTATACTGCATCAGCCATTGATTTGCCCACTTGCCCAACCTGTCCAGATCATGCTTTAGGATCCCTGCATCCTCGTCACAATTCACCCTCCCACCTAACTTGGTATCATCTGCAAATTTTGAGACATTACACTTTGTTCCCTCATCCAAATCATTAATATATATTGTGAATAGCTTGGGTCCCAGCACCGATCTCTATGGCACCCCACTAGTTACTGCCTGACAATTTGAAAAGAACCCATTAATCCTATTCTTTGTTTCCTCTTTGCCAACCAGTTTTCTATCCACCTCAATGCATTTCCCCCAATCCCAAGCGCTTTAATTTTGCACAATAATCTCTTTTGCGGGACTTTGTCAAACACCTTCTGAAAGTTCAAATATACCACCTCGACTGGCTCCCCCTTGTCGACTGTACTGGTTACATCTTCAAAGAATTCCAACAGATTTGTCAAGCGTGATTTTCCCTTCATAAATCCATGCTGACTCTGATTGATCCTGCCAGTGCTTTCTCAATGTTCCGCAATAAAGTCCTTGATAATGGATTCAAGAATTTTCCCCACTACTGATGTTAGGCTTACTGGTCGAAAATTCCCTGCTTTCTCTCTACCTCCCTTTTTGAATATTGGAGTGACATTAGCTGACCTCCAATCTGCAGGGACTGTTCCAGAGTCTATAGAGTCCCAGAAGATGACCACCAATGCGTCCACTATTTCCAGAGCCACCTCCTTAGGCACTCTGGGATGCAGATTATCAGGCCCTGGAGATTTAGCCGCCTTCAATCCCATCAATTTTCCCAGCACCATTTCTCTACTAATGTTAATCTCACTCAGTTCTTCCCTCTCACTAAACCTTTCATTCTCCAGCATTTCTGGTAGGAGCCGAGAAGCATCCTGCTATTCATGCCCCAAAACAGGACTCTCTTTTCTTCCTGTTAAATCACATCCTTTATTTGTTGGCTGTTCCAGTACCTGGAAGGAGCTTTGAAGTTGGTAAGAGGGAATGTCTGGACTTTTCCTCCATGCTGCACAAGTACATTGTGGGTCACTGTCACCTTGTACCCTCCACCTCCAAGATCACTCCCCACCCTCCTAACCTACCATCTTGCCAATGGGACTGGCTTCCAGGCTTATCAATACTGTCAGCCCAGAACTGGTGTGCTGCAGTGAAATAACTACCCAGCGTGTACAGCTCTCTGGCGGCATTTTGGTGGGACATTTTAAAAGTCAATAATGCTTCCCTCAGTAGGCATCAGCCAGCTCGTCCACATATTTAATTTCCTGACAGCCCAATTGACCTTGTGGTTCCCGGATCATTCGACTAAGCACAAAGACTTAAGCACTTAACATTTAAATGTAAATGCTTTATCGCAGGTGTCATCTATAGTTGAAGGGAAAACATTTGGGTGATTATTTTTGCCATTATGTCAAAAATGACACGTTTTGCATAATTATGGATTTTAACCCTATCATTCGACATGAGGATATGAAAACCAGCTTTTAACATACAAGGTCTAATTCATTTTGTGAGAAATGTTATAGGTTTTAGTTATTTTCTCTCAGCGAATTCGCAAACAGAGGGGCTTAGCCATTCACTTCAAATTCAAATATTTTGCCAAACATGTATCTGATTGGCACCACTTTTTGAATTCAATGGACTGTATTTGAATTGCAGAGGTTCAAGAAGACAATTCGCTCCTGCCTTCTCAAGGGCAATTAAGCATGGGTAACAAATGGGGGCCTTGCCTGAGACTTTCACATCCCAGGAATGAATAAAAAAACGTGATCTTGGTTATCCTCTGGAAAGTTTTTCTCTTCTTGGCTGTTAAAAGGGAGACAGACCCTGTTAAGTCTTGAAGAGTTCCTCACCACATAATCTCTCTGAATTAAAAACTGAAAATGTTTCAGGTCTTGCAGGTATGGCAGAATCTGTGGAGAAGAAACAGAGTTAACATTTCAAATCCAAATGTCTCTTCCTCAGAGCTATATTTTAACCTCTCTGAATGAAGTGAAAGAAATGCTCTTTTGTGAGAACCCAATATCGTTAAGTAGTACTCATGACTATTCTTTTCTACTTAGTCGCAAAGATATTTAACTTGAATAACTGCAGAAAAATCTATGTGTGCGATCTTCCCAAAGGGAACAAAGTTCCCTCGCGAGCACGTTTAGCCGTGTGTTTCCTGGCACCCGCAATGCCGAGAAACATGTGGCTATTCAACGCTACTCGTGTTGAATAAGGGCCTAAACAGGAAACACGCGGCCGAGGCCACACATAGCCCCATTTTGTACAACGAGGATCTCTACTCGCCGGAACTGCCCATTGTAGTGAGAGGAAAATGGCGTCCCAATCTCCGAGGCCCACAAAAAAAAAATCCGACCTCCCCCCAGCCCGAACACAACATGGGAAGGTCCCCCACCCCCCAACATGTATGGTGGGCAACCCCAGCACAATCATGCATGTGGAAAAATGCCATCTTGGCACCTTGGCAATGCCAACCTGGCACACTGCCAGTGTCACCTGGGCAGTGCCAGGATGGCACCCAGATGCCACTGCCAGGCTGGCTCTGCCAGGGTACCCAGGTGGTACTTGCAATGCCAGGGCACCACCTTGCCCAGAGGAATGCAGCTGGAGGCTTCTGATCCCCTTGGAGACCCCCACAATTGCCGTTCCATCTGGTCCCCATTTGTGGGGATCAATGCTAAACAGCGCTCGCCCGAGGTCCATGAGACGAAGGGATTGAATCCTAAAGCCTCAGTTACCTTGGAAATCTGCACATTAGAGTAAGGCTTACTGCCTCGCTCTAATATGCAGATTTGCCAAAAAGTGATCCCGTCCGTTGAATCTCGCGAGGCGTTGAGAGCCTTGTGTAACCCGGGAGTGGGGTCTCCCGCCTTTCACTGGCCACATTGCACCGCAGCGAGATGCTTTTCCGGCGCAGCATGGCCAGAAGCTCACGCCCTATTGTGTGGATTTGCTATTGTTTTCATCTTCACTTACTCTCTTAGCGTTTACCTAATTTGTTTGAAGGTTAAAGCTAAAGTCAAGGGGCTGGAATCTTCACCCCGCCACAGCACATTTCTGCCCTGACCCGCCGGCGGGATTCTCCATTATGCCGGCCAGTCAATGGGGTTTCCCATTGTGGGGCAACCCCACGCAGTCGGCAAAATGGAGAATCCCGCCAGCGGAGAATCCCGCCCAAGGTCGAGTTCATGTTACTCTGCCATGGTATCAGTCATCTGTTGATTGTAAAGTATAGTGGACCATGCAGAGGACAGGGAGGCACTGTATAAATGCAAGTTAATTCCTCCTTTAACATTTTTGATTTCTGTCTAAGATTACATGAGGCGTGTGATAAAAACAGCAAATAAAGTGAAAAGGGTTTTGTGTTCCCTGCATGTGATTCAGGGAGCAAGGATTCACTCAATAAAAGTCTGAGATGTTGAACTCAAAAAATAATGGGCGGGATTCTCTACGAACCGGCGGGGTGGGCAACTCCGGCGCGAAGGAGTGGCGTGAACCACTCTGCACCTTCAGGGGCTAGGCCGGCGCCGGAGTGGTTTGAGCTGCGCCGGCCGGCTCGGAAGGAGCTTGGCTCCACGCCAACTGACGCTGAAGGGGCTCTGCCGGCCGGCGTGAGTTGGCACGTGCGCGGGAGCGCCAGCGTGTGCTGGCGTCATCCCAGCGCATGCGCAGGGGGGTTCTTCTCCGCCCCGGCCATCGCGGACCATTACACCGGCCGGCACGGAGGAATAGAGTGCCCCCACGGCACAAGCCCGCCCGCGGATCGGTGGGCTCCGATCACGCGCCAAGCCACCATGGGGGCACCTCCCGGGGCCAGATCCGCCCGCGCCCCCCCTGAGGACCCCGGAGGCCGTCCACGGAACCAGGTCCCGCCGGTAAGTACCTGTTGTAATCTACGCCGGTGGAACCCGACGTAAACGGGCAACCACTCGTACCACTGCCAGTGGCCGCTGACTGGCGCGCCGCGATTCCCGCCCCCGCCAAATCCCCAGCGCCAAAGAATTCGGCAGGGGCGGGTTTCACGCCGTCCCCGGTGATTCTCCGATCCGGCGGGGGGTCGGAGAATCCCGCCCAATAAATCAAGATTAAGATAAAATCTAATGCCCTGTTGCCATCTGTAATAAAACTACAAAAAAACAGGATCCAGCAATATTTCAGCATTAAAATCCAAACTCGAACCTCAATACTCCATTTAAAAAAAAAATATTGATTTCTTTCTAAAGGAAAATTATCGTGGAAATTATCCTGGAAATCTGAAATAAAAATCAGAAAATGCTGGCAACACTCACAAGGTGTGGCAGCACCTGTGGAGAGAGGAACAGAATTAAAATTCCGATTAAAGGTCAGGAAATATTAATGCTAATTAGTTTTGTGCTCACCAAGAAAAACAGCCAGGCTTCTTTAATTTTTATACCTACCTTACACCTTTATGGAATATGAATGATTAGAATCTTATTTTATTCTGGGAAGGATGTCTTTGGGGAGATACGCATATTTTAAATTGGAACTTGCAATTTTACAGCACTGCTGGTATTAGGTAACAGTCACCACCATTTTTAAAGCACATTTTGCAGCACAAACGAATAGAATAGTGCGAGTAATGTCCAAAATTCCTAATGAGGAAATTAGCGTCCTTCACTCTCGAGTAATTTAAGTGGGGCAGCTGGAAGAACTGCAGCAAGTTTCTTTGCTAACTATAATGAACATTTAATGCGCAATTCATGTATAAATGCATGACATTAAGACAGCACAGTGTGTACATTAAATGCTTTGCTCACCAAAGGTCTTGCTCACCTGGGTGCTGTTAGTAAAAAATAAATGGCTACAGGCCCTTTTCTTATTGTAAAGTAATCTGTATTTTTAATGAACCAGGAGTGTCTGATTAAAGTTTTACAAGTTTTACAAATACCCGTACCAGCCTCCCTGAACAGGCGCCGGAATGTGGCGACTAGGGGCTTTTCACAGTAACTTCATTGAAGCCTACTTGTGACAATAAGCGATTTTCATTTCATTTCAAATACACTGCACACATATTGCATTTCTGTCCACTTTGGAATGCACTACCTGAAAGGGTGGCGGAAGCAGATTCAATAGTAACTTGCAAAGTGAATTGGATAAATGCTTGAAAAGTTACAATTTGCAATGCTTTGGGGAAAAAGCAAGGAGAGGGACTAATTAGTTCGGTGTTTCAAGGAGCCGGCGCATGTATTATGGACTGGCAGCCTCCTTCTGTGCTGTCAGATTTTATGATTGATTCTTCAACCTACAAATAACTTGGAAGGACTGAGCCCATTAATGTGGTGACTGTGAATTCCTCAAACTAATGCTTGATCTGTCTTTTGGCTTAAATGTTAGTTCCCTTCACTTTTCATTGAATAATTAATATGAGTGTTATTCATTGTAATTATTTATGTATCAGCTCTTTTAGCTAATTATTAGAACTTAGACACAGCCGTGGGTCATTTGATGTTCTCTAGCATGATTGATTCAATTTAGTCACCTTACACAGCAAGAAACAATCTGGCTATATTTTTCGTGTACTTCCAAATATTTTTTATTATTAATGACAAACTGTTATTAACAGCCACATTGCTTAATGTTTTAGACATTTGATTGCCTGAAGCCACAATTTGACTCCACTATATCGTGTGCATATGCAAGTCAAGTCCTTGACACCTGAAGTAGGAGCTTAAAAATAATGAATACATACTGTGGCATCACCAGAGGTAGTGAAGACATCTATAGTTGACAGATAATGGATGCTACCTGCTATGCACTTTAAGTGCATAAAAGAACACCTCCCAAGCATTTTAGCAATTTCCCCAGTATCTGGTTAATAATCAATTCAATGCATTGCTTTTTACATGAGCTGTCATTGAAACGGATATATGAGGGCAAATTTTGAGTCGGTAAGAACGGCAAGGTGGGTGGAAAATTCGGTGATAATCGTGATTCTCTCCAGCGATTTCCAATTTCCCAAACCCCTCGCCAGCGGCGTGATGAGAAATCCACTGCAGAAGGCCGAGAACTGGGTGGCACGGTAGCACCGTGGTTAGCACTGTTGTTTCACAGTGCCAGGGACCCGGGTTTGATTCCCGGCTTGGGTCACTGTCTGTGTGGAGTCTGCACATTCTCCCCGTGTCTGCGTGGGTTTCCTCCGGGTGCTCCGGTTTTCTCCCACAAGTCCTGAAAGACGTGCTGTGAGGTTAATTGGGCGTTCTGAATTCTCCCTCTGTGTACCCAGCAGGCGCCATAGTGTGGCGACTAGGGGATTTTCACAGTAACTTCATTGCAGTGTTAATGTAAGCTTACGTGTGACATTAATAAAGATTATTATCATACCTCATTTTAATATCATTAACGAGCTCTTCCTCCCGGACTTGCCCACCCTGAATATGCAACAGTTGCCCATGTGACGTCGCGGCAGCGCGATTTACAACATGTGTCCAAATATGAGAAGCTGGCAACATCACCTCTGATCGGGATATTGGAGGTGAGCGGTCAGATCACCATCACCAGCAAGGATTCCAATCACAGAAAGGGCAGTGGAGAGGATGCGGGGACCAAGATAGGTTCAACTAAGGGCCGGGGAAGGGGCGGGAGGGGGTCTCAGTCTCGGCATCTCAGCGGGGGTGTTGCTCGCAGGTTTTAGCAACCTTTTATGTCCGTGAGCCTTTAGGTTTAAAGAGATCTTGTGGCTGGTTTGCATTTGTGTGTGAATGTGGGTGGGAGAAGGTGAATCCAAAGGGTCAGCCACAGGGCAACTGTGAAGTTCTCGGGTGGGGTCCCATGAGAGGCCAGGCTGCATCGGCAGAGTAGGGTGCTCTGAGAAGGAGTGTTTTCCAGCTGAAGACTCTCACATAGGGGAGATGATGACTGCTGGGAGAATGAGCACCCACACTCAGGCAGCACTGTGAAGCCAGAGGGCATGAGCTACATGGAAGTTCAAGGCCACTGCTTATGGAGGTCAGGCTGACAGGGATTTGTTTCTGGATGGCAGGCTGTTCCAGTTGGAAGGCTGGCTAAACCACAGAGCCGAAAGAATGAAGGTGCCCTCTAAGTATGAAGTTGCCATGCTCAATGCTGTCTTCACACAAATCAGGTGTGCCTCGCCTGCCACAAAGGGAATTTGGTTGTTTGATAACTCCCTGACCCTTCCTTGATGAGTCAGTTGTGCCAATGAAGTCAGCATTGGAAAGCATGAGTGTGCCACTGATTGGCGCTTAATTTTTAACCCTTCGGAAGCATTGACTGTTTGTTTTAATGTTTTAAGTTTCATTTCTGATTTGCTTTTTGTTTAAGGCAGTTTTCCTTTAAAGGACTGTTCCTTTAACTTGTCCCTCAGTTCATTTGATTTTGTTTACTTAGTTATTTGTTTTGAACAAATATAGTTGGAAGCGTTGACCCCAAGCGTGAATTCTCAGGTACAAACTCATGTCTAGACAACAGAGAGGTGACACAGATGTGGCCCCCAATGCAGCACATTATGGTGAAGTCTCTCATCACTCATCCCATTTAAGGCAATGATGGGGGAGATCGTCTAGATCCCCTATTAGTTTTGAACGCTGGTGCATTAAATGCACTTGACTGCCCTAATTCCTCACACTTGTGGGGGGTGGTTCAGGTCCGCTGAGACTCTCAAACTCTCAAGGGCCGAAGTGTCTCATTCAGATTTGGTTAAGAGGTATGAGTGTAGGGATTCGGCTGTTGTGTGACAGGAGAGGGAATGAGGCTCAGTTGAACACCACTCACCCATGTGCTTTTCCCTATGTTGATGTCCCGGATGCTGAGGGCTGAGAGTCAGGGATCCTCATTGCTCACTTTGATGTTCTCTTCATTTCAGAGTATGATTCTGGAGAATTATGGAGCCAGTCTAATTGCCAATTTTATTGATTGTGATTGATTGTGTTTGTCGTGGAGGATGGTGGATTACCTGTGCCAGGTGATGCAAGAGTTGGCACAACATGGACTGGGAGGTCACCCAGTGCCTGTGGCCCTTAAAGTTACCGCCGCTCTGAACTTCTTTGCCAGCTGCTCATTTCAGGACAGCACAGGTGACCCATATAGCATATTCCAATCAGGCACACACAAGTGCATGGGAGAGGTCACAGATGCGGTATTCACAAGGGCTCAAATGTACCAGGTTGAACCACAGCAGGCATGCCCCAGGTGCAGGGTATCATCGACTGCACCCACTTGACTCTGGTCTCCATGGCAGTATGGAGCACCATTTATAAACCACAAGGGAAATCACTCCATCAATGTACAGCTCGTCTGTGACCACGCAATGCTCATCATGCTGGTGTGTGCCTGTTTCCCAGACAGAATCCATGATAGTTACATCTTGCAGTGCTCGCAGATCTCAGCTGTTATTGAGGGAGAGCAGCGGCTGGAGGGATGGCTCGTCGGGGACAAGGGTTCCCCCTTGGGAGCTGGTTGATAATGCCAGGGCGGAGTCCACAAACACCCGCTGAGACTTGCTACAATGAGGTTCATGCGTCAATTCGCGCGCTGGTCAAGTTGGCAATTGGACTTCTCAAGATGCGGTTCTGTGCCAGGATGGGTCAGGGAGAAATCTCCACTACAGCCCCTGAGGGTGACCCGCATCAATGTGGTCTGCAACGCTCTGCACAACTGACACTGCAGTGGGGAGAGGAACTAGACCATGAGGAGATAGAGGAGGCAGCGAGAGTCAACTTGAACGGGAGGAGGACGAAGAACAACGGACGATGGTCAAGGCCCACATAGTGTGAAGGGTAAGGGATGCCCTCATAGCATCTCAGCTTGTGGATGACTAGAACAATGGAGTGAAGAGCTCTCTCCACATCATGTCTGATATCAACTCACTAATGTGGTGCCTGTAGGTCATTGTGATGGTACCTACATTCATGTGGAGTGCGTTAAAGCATTTGGCTGCATGTTGCAGAAGAATGATGATGACTTGCATTGAGGACAGAGTGATGCTTCTCTCTTCCTCAGTGATATGTCTGATTCCTGCCTGACAGAGAGCTGAACATGTCCTGTCAAAGAACAGGCTTATCATGTGGTTCAGAGATACAGGATGGCAAATCTTACCTCCCACCGCCCCTCCTAAGTGAAGGGGCCTGGTGTTTTTCTCGACCTGAGGTGGGCTGTCAACACTTTGTCAGCCTTTGGCATCCTCATTGCCAGAGAAGAGTGAGAGACATGAGAGACATGACGTTGATATTGTGGCGGGGGCTGGGTATTACCTTCCTTGGATGGGGGTTGAGGGGTGGCAGGGGTAGGGGCCAGTGGAGCCCATGTAAGCAGTGGTATATTTTTACTGTGTCATCGGTGTGCGAGATAGGTGAGATATAGAGCTGCGATTCTCACACTTCACAGGGATGAAACACCGAGTGTGCCTGTGGTGTTTCTTAGAATCATAGAATCCTACAGTGCAGAAGGAGGACATTCAGCCCATCAAGTCTGCATCAACCCTTCGAAAGACCACCCTTCCTAGGCCCAATCCCCCACCCTATTCCTACAACACTACCCTAAGGGGCAATTTAGCATGGCCATCCACCTAGTCTGCACATCTTTGGACTGTGGGAGGATGATGCCTTTTGGAGCACAACGCCATAAAATGACAGTGTGGTGGGTCCGGGCCTACTTTTGGCCTGCACGGGTGTTGCAGTGCTGCCCTCCTTGGTATGCAGGGCTGTAGGTATGTCACTCACAGGAAGAGGGGTGTCAGATGGGCTGGATACCCCTAGGGTCTGCTGAGTGGAAAGCCCCAGCTAAACCCCAGCCAAATTATTTTCCTGGGCTCTTTCCTGGGATAGAGGGGCAGTTGGAGTGAGATCCAGAAGCCCCACCATCCTCTGACGGTGCCACTCATGGATTCCCTCTGGTGCCTGCACCAGGCAGTTGAAGCTCTGCACCATGGAGCTCTGCCTTTGTAACTCCAGCAGTCCTGGGATGACCAGAGTCACTGGTACATCATTGACCAGGGGCTCAGCTGGGTCCTGGGATCTGGAATCCCTCTAGTGACGGTTCCCTGTGATGCTCCTTCTCCTCCTGCTATTGATCTTCAGTTGTGAGGTGCTCACCAGTAAGTGACCTAGAAGCCTGCCTATGAGTGAATTCCACCAAGGTGTGAACATCTGCACTGGTGGAGGGTGTGGGTCACAGTTGTGACTCCTCTTCGATGCTTATCTCCGAGATGTCTCCCTTGGACCGCTGAGGTTTGTGGTGTTCAGAGGGTGTGAGGATGGTCCGGGCTGGTCAACTGATTGATCTACAAGTGAAGCAGGAAGGCATTAGTGCATCATGCATGTTCTATGATGGGAGAAAGTTAACTCACCGAGTCTTGCACCATGGCTGCATGTATTGAGTGTTCCCACTTTTGTCCGCTGCCCCACTTCACCCTCTGCATAAGTGCGATCCTGCTCCTCACCGGCCAGTTCAAGGCCTCTCCTCAAAAGGTGAGAGACATCTCTGCTCAGGCATGCCTCTGGCAGGCTGTGGCCGCTCACACTAGTTGTGCTCGAGTTTGTCCTGCAATGAGAGAGATGTGGAGAGGGTAGGCGGGATCCCTGCCAGGTCAGATGGTGCTGAGGTCCAGCATGGGTGGGACGCAGGTGGGAGTGGGGATGTGAGGAGCAGATTATCCATTGAGGAGAATATGGGGCCATGGGGTGGAATGCATCATGTTAAGTACTGGGAATCCATGAGGTGGGTGGGTGAGATATCACAGTGGAGGTGTGAAGCGTGTGTGAGGGGGGCATCGGTGTACATCATCATCAGGCAAACCTATTCTGGCTGTGCGAAGAAAGATATTCATCTACTGCTGCCACTGTTGCCCTGTCCTCATATCTAGCAAGCTGGCACTCACTATTGCGGCCATTGCCTCCCAGGCGGGGTGGTGACCTTGGTTGATGGACCTCTGCGGGAACACGGGTCGAGGATGCCACGCCTCTGTTACACACAATCCTGACGTTTGGTAAGGGCTCCCTCTGAAAACATTGGTGCTGTCTTCCTGGCAGACATCCCCCGACTGGACTAGTGACAAGTGCTGGGGAGGCATTTAAAAAGAGTGCCCCACTGATTGCAGAGATTAAGGATGGGATTCTCCATTGCAGCGGCAGCGCATCCACATCCATGGGTTTACTGGCGGCGTGGGATGTCTATAATGGGAAATCCCATTGGCAGGTGGTGGGAATGGAGAATCCCACTGCCGGTGAGGGCCCAGGCCGTCCAGGAAAACACGGCTGGCAGACTGGAAAACCCGGCCCTAAGTTTTCCCAGGACGAGAAAATCAGAGACAAGCCGCCACGAGCACAGTGTGAATCACACAAGAAAAATAAATTGTTAAAGAGGCTCTATGTTCGGTGAGTTTTCCTGCCTGTTAGCATCAGGGGGATTCTCCCCGATTTTCTCATCGGAACCAATATTTTGAAAACATATGGTAAGATTTCGCCCACATTGTGGGAAGGATTCATACTTAATTCAAATTACCGTAGAAAATAATGGGTGGCCCAGGTTCAAACACCAAAGTTTAGATTAATGGCTGCTTAAAAATAGACAAGGAAAGCTTTTTGAAAGCTAATCAATCTCAAATTCTATTTACTCTTTAAGGGCAAATGAATGAACTGCAAATCAGTCCATTGTGGATGTAAAGTTGTATCAGGATTCAAGCAAGTGATAGCTTTCCAAATGTTATTCAAGGCTGGAAAAAAAAATTATTTTCTGAATTCATCCTTCATAAAATCTTAAAAATAAAATGGTGGAAGAGTTTTGGAAAATGATTATTTCCAAATCATAAGCTGAATATGGTAAAATTTACAAATTATGTTTTGTGAGTCCTTACTCACAAAATGGTTTAAAATGATCAGTTATGCCTTAAAATGAATAATTTATCAGAGGTACGTCCACATGTAAAATATGACATTAGTTTTATTTGTTTGAACGATGGTGCAGGTGAAGAATTTAATGACTAAGACATACTCCACAGGAGGCATAACATTTTCTATGCTTTCTGTGAGGAAGGAAGAAGCAGAACTTCTTAGCAACTTCTGAACAATGATCTGAGATGTGAGTGGCCTTTCTACAGCACTTTGTCTATCTTATGCAAGCAGCGTACTTTTTATTGAATTCTTTCCCATGAGGCGAGTTGCTGATTAAGCTTCTTAATAGTCTTGTCAAGCCCATTTACAGGAGGCTGATGACATTTTCCAGTTATTTCCCAGTTTCCTGGACAGTTTAACTGCCTGGAGGATGGAACCCTGTGACAGGCTAGGCCCTTCAGTCCAAGTAGGCCTTCAGGCCCACCGCGCCTGCCTGAACAGCCGAAGGCTGGGAGCTGAATTTTTTTAATTAAAGAAAAAAATAGGCGAGTGGGTTCCTCCATGTTGAAGTGCCCTCTCAGTTACTTTCCATCTATTGTGGGCTGCTGCTTCTCTCAATCTGGAAAACCTCTGATTGGTCCTCAAGCTTCGAGACCCCACTTGGCATTCTTAAATCAACAAGGAATCTGTGTCCATAACAATTAAGACTGTACCTCAATGAAGATCCCAATGATATGACTGCAAGCGATTGTTTCCCCATAGGAGGAGGGGGTGGGGGGGGGGGGGGGGGGTGAGGTGTGGGGGGACGTTTCTGGTTGGTGATGTGTGGTTGGTGTGTTGGGACATGGAAACATACCTGACTCCTGTTTCCTGCCCCCAGAGGGAATATCCAGTCCAATGAGTATATTATACAACAGGTTTGATGGTTTGTGCTGAGCAAATTAATCTAATTAGATTTTTGTTTAAAAATGGAAGTCAAGTTAAGAAAAGGCAGAAATTGAACAGAGGAAAATTTTAAAATAAAACCCACTCAAGCAAGTTCACAGGTGAAACAGAACAAATCATTTTGACAATCATGAGGCACCAGTAGAGGGTGATATTGGTAGCTTTTCATCATGTTAGTTCAGCAAGCATGTAACAAACTAGTGAGCCTGTGAAATTTTTCTGACTTTTTATTGCTCTTGGCATTTTTATTCTGCATGGATATTATATTTTAAATGACATTTCTATTTCACATCTACTAAACATATTTCACACACATGTTTATGACTAAAGAACAGGTGTACATCTATATATAAAATGGTAATTCATATTTTCATGAAGGGGAACTGAAGTCGAATGGCAATATTAAAAATATCCCTCCCAATTATATTACCACATGTCTAAAGTTTGATCTGGTGAACATTCACAAAGGAAATTCTTGCAGTCTTCATGATCCTTGAGCCCAAAGGACATGAGGTGAACAATGGATGAAGTTCGATATTGGTCTTTAAATAACAATAACTCAATTGCCTCTACTGTCCTATGATATGATATATAAATAATGTAGGAGTTTTCATGCTGTGTAGTGAAACTCAGTGCTTTTCAGATGTCAGTGAAGAGAAGGTAAATTTTTCACTATGTCTCATGAACTGGTTCAACTCGCCACTGAATGAGAATAGCCCTTGCCAAATTCAAGCAGAGCTGATCGAATGCTATTTTACAAAATGCTTTTCAGACATTATGGATTTCCCATGAAGCACACAGAAAACCTTCCTTCCTGGAATATGTGGTCAATGGTGGTGCAATTACTGTTCATGAAAGGGATGTGGGAACTTACTGTGGAATTTATGGATAAAATAGAGCAATCAAACAACTCTATTTTTCATGGCCTCTTGCTTTGCCATTGCTGATGACCTCCTGTGATGGAAACCTCATACTGTCCAACATTTATTCTGCCATCGGTGACAAGTTGATCAGGTCCAACATACCATCACCCATGCAGGATGAGGAGAGAATAATGTAGGAGTAGCCTGGCATCCCTCACCTTTCCCAGTGTGACACTGGCATGAACTTCTGTGCTCCTCAGTTATGCCTCCTTCTCAGTTGTGCGCCATATGTGAGGGTTTCTCAGTAAGATAACTAGTCACCTGCTTTGACATCATAAGGGACAACTATGGGCACTCAATCTGTTCACCTTGTCAGCATGCTGCTGTGTAGAATTAGAGGCCTGCCACCCAGGTGTCGCTTGTCACTCACCTTTCCAGAACTTATCAGGTCATTGAATCTTTTGCCACACTGGTCCCACATTTTAAAAATTTTTTCATAGAATTTACAGTGCAGAAGGAGGCCATTCGACCCATCAAGTCTGCACCGGCTCTTTGAAAGAGCACCCTATCAATCCCACACTTCCACCCTATCCCCATAACCCTGTAACCCCACCCAACCCAACACTAAGGGCAATTTTGGACACTAATGGCAATTTACCATGGCCAATCTACCTAACCTGCACATCTTTGGACTGCGGGAGGAAACCGGAGCACCCGGAGGAAACACACGCACACACGGGGAGAATGTGCGGACTCCGGCCAGACAGTGACCCAAGCCGGGAATCGAACCTGGGACCCTGGAGCTGTGAAGCAATTGTGCTAACCACCATGCTACCTTTCCTGGTCACTTTCATGCTGCTGACTCTGGAACCACCTCCATTCAGGTCCTTTTGGTATCTCTGGCCGGATTTCTTCTGTCAGACACGGGAAACAATATCTCTTAACTCTCAGTGTCTGCCTCCGTTAATGCCACAGGGGAGGCATCAGACACTTGTGATTGCCTACCTGTACTACCCCGCAGTCTTCTGTGATCCCTCTACTTACCCCCGATATCAAGGACATTTTCTTGCGTCATGTCCCATTTAAACATGAAATACTGTATTCGGAGCACATCAAAGTAAACCACAGATTAACTTTATTTTCAGCCACTGATCGCCATGGGACACTGCAACTTGCACTTCAATGCCTGCAAGCTCCATTGAAATTTGGAATTAAAGCAGTTCCTTTAACATGCCCCCTTTGGCATCTACTTATTTCTGTTAAGTTCCTGCAAGTACTTTGCTTTCAATGAATTAACTGACAATTAAAAAATATTTTTGTAAAAATTATTTAAAATAACTTTGGGGGCGACATGGTGGCACATTGGTTATACAGTGGTCTCACAGTGCTAGGGACCTGGGTGACTGTCTGTGTGGAGTTTGCACATTCCTCCCATGTCTGCGTGGGTTTCCTCTGGGTGCTTCGGTTTCTTCCAACAGTCCAAAGATGTGCAAATTAGGTGGATTGGCCATGCTACGTTGTCCCTTAGTGTCCAAAGACTAGGTGGGGTTATGGGGTAACAGGGATAGGACAGAGGAGACGGCCTGGGGAGGGTGCTCTTTCAGAGGGTCGGTGTAGACTCTAAGGGTCGAATGGTCACCTTCTGCACTGTAGGGATTCTAAGTAAACAGAATATTGAGCCACAAAATTATTTAAATAAAAATTGTGAAAGTATTGAATGATTCACCAACTAACCAGCAATTTTCACAGAAATTGTACAAATCAAACTGAAAAGCTTTTTTTCCCCTTTAAGAAATCTTGCAGCCGGAGCTTTCCTCAGGGCTATTTGAAATGGGCTATCAAAGAAAACAATGCAATGCAGGTCAAAAGCAGAGTTTTCCCTAGATACGCATTTAAATATTTTAAAATATTTTTGAATACGTTTAAGAAAAGTTGAATGAAGCCAGCATGCAGAAGAAATTTAGTGCATTACATGTCTCAGGCCTGACTGCCTACATTTCCAATTCCCAGCACCTGATCTGCAGCTGCGGAACTAGCATTGCTGATCAAAAAATCTATTTTGGTAACTTCATATTTCACAACAATATTTCTTAAAATCGTCTTTTTCCTTAGCAGAATTATTCCACTGTTCAACAAACATTCCCTCTAGCATTGTGTTGATTTGCCTACTTTAAAAATATTTCCTTCTTTCTTTAAGTGGCACAACACTTAAGCAGATTGCCAGTCTGAAACGAATATGTCAGTCAGATAATCTGCTTGGCGGCCTGTGTTGTTTGCACACTTGAGTCAGATTGTGGCAGTTTCATGAGAGTGGGATAGAATGCAGAATGTTGGTTCATCCTACCAGAGATCCCACAGTGACATTCCAGTCTCATACCCGTCATCCTTTAATGCCTGACATGGATGAAATCCTTAAGAATGTTTTTAATCCTATTGAAATGCCTCAGGTGGTCCTTATTTGATCGTCCTTATTTTATAATTTTTAAACCTTTTATTCCTTCCTGAGAAACACGTGGGGGGCGATTCTCCGAGCACCGCACCAGGCCGGAAAATCGGCGCAACCGCGCCATGACCCTCCGACGCTGGCGTGCGATTCTCCGAGCTGCGGAGAATCGGAGTCATTTGCGCCGGCGCGTTTGGCGCGGTGCTGGCCAATTCTCCGGCTCGGATGGGCCGAGCGGATACGACAGAGTCCCGCTGGCGCCATTCACCCCTGGTCGCTGCCGGCGGGAACTCTGCGCGAACGGTCGGGGGGCTGCCTGTGGGTGGGGGGAGGGGGAAGGGGGGCTCCTTCACCAGGGGGGGGGGGGGCCTCCGATGGTGTCTGGCCCGCAATCGGGGCCCACTGATCGGCGGGCCGGCCTCTTCCCCCCCCCCACCGGGCCTACTTCCCTGAATGGCTGGCCCCTGAACACCGACGCCATGTTGAGTCAGGGCCGGCGCACTAAAGAAGTCCCCCACACCTGCGCAGGTTGGCGCGGCCAACTGTGCATGCGCGGGTTGGCGCGGCGAGCACTTGGCGCCGGGAAAGGAGGCTGGAGCGGCATGAACCACTCCAGCGCCGTGCTGGCTCCCTGTGGGGGACAGAATAGATCATACCCGGGCCCGGTTCGCGCCACCGTGAAACGCGACGGCGTTCACGATGGCGCGAACACTTGGGCTCCATTTGGGAGAATCGTCCCCGTGGGGGTTGATTTTTAACCTCGGGGAACAGGACAGTTGTTCTGCCTGCCCAATATCACTTACCTGAACCCCTACTCTTTTTAAAATAAATTTAGTGTACCCAATTCATTTTTTCCAATTAAGGGGCAATTTAGCGTGGCCAATCCACCTAGCCTGCACAATTTTGGGTTGTGGGGGCGAAACCCACGCAAACACGGGGAGAATGTGCAAACTCCATACGGACAGTGACCCAGAGCCGGGATCGAACCTGGGACCTCAGCGCCGTGAGGCTGCAGGGCTAACCCACTGCGCCACCGTGCTGCCCCCTGAACCCCTACTCTAAAGAAGGAAGGCCACATTTACATGAGAATGAATAAGTGTGAATGCTGTAGTTATTGGCTCTGTGGGGCAGGGGAGAATTCTTTTAACTTTAGTCGGGAACTGAGCTGTCAGGAGCAGGGGCATTTGTCAGGAGAAGACTGGCAATAAACCAGGATGAGTTTTGTGAAAATAGATGGGTGTTATGTTCCTTCTGACCTTGAAAATGGAAACAAATGCTTTTCTTGAACAGTCTGCACTGGTCTCTTTGAGGAATGCTTACTGGGGTTGCTCATTGTTTACTATCAGTTCACTTTTATAGTCCTTTCGATGGTGGTCAAAAGCATTGCAAGCCTAAAGTGATGCTCTCTGGTTCCTTTTAGACAAATTGTTGTTGAAAGTTTCTGGCTTTTCTGTCAAAATTATGGTGAGTCTTTGTAGTGAAGAAATGTAGGGTGGGATTTAACTATAGCATGTGCGTTTAGCTGCGTGTTTCCTTGCGCTCACAATGCCGAGAAACACAACGCTATAAAATAGCACTTGCATTAGATAAGGGGACTCAATGGGGAACACGTGGCGGAGGCTGCACATAGCCCTGTTTTGTGCACTGAGGAGCTCCACTCACCGGAACTCCTCAGAGTAGCAAGAGATCGGGACGCCATTTTTACGACTCTGTAAAATTGGGGTACAGGAAGCTGGCAGTGATTGTGGAATGTTTGTTGCAACGACAGCAATTCCATGCAGAGTGCAATGGGTGCTAAATATTTAAGTGGAATGTCACTTGCTGTAGCTTAAAGTATAAGAAAGGAAGATAACGGGTGGAATTCTCCAGTCTGCGTAATTCATTTTTCCCATCGGCAGTACACTCCCTCCCCGGGTTTCCCAGTGGCATAGTGTGGTTATAATGGGAAATCCCATTGACAAACAGCAAGAAGATAAAATCCCGCCACCAGCGAATAGTGCTTGGCCGAGATACACGCGGCTAGGGGACTGGAGAATCCCACCCAGTGTTTAGGCGATAGTGTTTTCCAATCATTTATTCGAGTAAAAGTTTTAAAACATGAAATCTTGACATGCCATTCTTTCAACTATTAACTGGAAGTTCAGATTTCTTTTTATACATTATTGTTCTTTGTGGAGACTATAACAAAATTAATAATAAACAGGACCAACTATGAGCTTGTGAAATGACAGAGACAACCATTAATTAAAACAAGCCCATAATTTTTGCAAATTTAATCAAAAGATTTATACATAACACTTTGCTCACTGAGTTTTAGGTGTCATCCACTGATACTAGTTTTAGACCAGGTTCTGAATAAATGAATACAATAAAGTTTCAAATATGTCATATTCTTGGAATGAATTGAGCTCAAAAATATATGTACAGTAAAATAACTTTCTATTCTTTGCATTAAGGCTTGTAGTGAATTACAATCACCACAGTGATTACAAGTCAGATCTTTACAGAGTCGCGGAGTCTACGTGGATATTTAAATAATAATAATTGCTTATTATCACAAGTAGGCTTCAATGAAGTTACTGTGAAAAGCCCCTCGTCGCCACATTCTGGCGCCTGTTCGGGGAGGCCGGTATGGGAATTGAACCCATGCTGCTGGCATTGTTCTGCATTACAAGCCAGCTGTTTAGCCCACTGTGCTAAACCAGCCGCTAGCTGATGGCAGACAGCATTTTGACGTTCCCCCCCACTTCCCATTTCTCAGCAGATCCCATTTCTCCTGGTAGAGAAAACGGGACAGAGTGCGAAGTTCACAGGCATAGATTATGAATCAACTGGGTGATTTAAACTCAAGTGCACAAGACAAGCAAACCGATTTTCAATCCAGGAATGGTCGTAATCCACATTGTGCATTCCATGTTTCTTTGGTGGATATTTAAATGTTCTTTAAAACCAGATAAGATATATAGAATTGTCAAGCTGTCAAGTTATTTAATCATCCTGCTCTTTAAACATTGAAATAAAACTGCCTGCCTGTGTCCGTGAGTAAAACCAAAATATATTCCGTCAGTTTCAATAACTTTGTTGTTCAATAACTCTGTGTGCTATTATTAAAGCATTATTAAGGCTTCATTGCTTTCAACAAACTATCATGATCCCAATGAGGGGCTTTAAGTTCAATGTTTGAATAACAGTCCGAAGAGGTTATCAAAGGATTGGTTTTTGATGTGGAGTTATGAGTACAAATGTTTGTTATTATAAAAGATTCTGCACGTGATTTAAATGTATTAAATTGACTTTTATCTAGTGAAATCTATAGGTATTTAGAACTTTGTTTTCTGACATATTAGCATGCCTTGTGATGTCTGGCTAAGGCATATGGGGTGTAAGGGGTCATAACTTTGCACTAAGTAGGCATAGGGGCTATAAGGGGCCATGGCTTGATTGGGGGTCATGAGTTGACATGGGGTGGGTATGAAGGGATATTGAGTGGGTGGATGGGATCATCGGTTTGCATGAACTGACATGGATAGTGTCTGGAGAGTAGAAGAGGATATGAGGGAGTGTGAGGGATGAGGGCTAAAGGGTCTATTGTTTCACAAAACAACTAGGAAGATGTTCCAGCCCATCTTGGCAATCCCTGAGGCCTGTTCTGATCTCTATCTGTGGCAGTGGAGCCCTGGATACTATTTTCCAAGGCAGATGCACCAAGCCAGGAAGTTTCCCAATGTAAACTATATGCCCAAATAAACTGAAAAGAAAGGAAACCCCCAACTAACTCATGGTGAAAAGAATAAAGGGACAAAATTTCACTCCTTAAAACTTAAAACAGTCAAACCTATGGTCAACAAAAAAATTAAGCATACATTAACCAACCATTGGTATTTCAATCGATAACATTAATTTCACTTTGAACGGTCTAAAAAAGGGTGGCGCAGTGGTTAGCACTGCTGACTTATGCTGCCGAGGACCTGGGTTTGATCCCGGCACTAGGTCACTGTTCATGTGGAGTTTGCACATTCTCCCCGTGTCTGTGTCGATCTCACCCCCACAACCCAAAGATGTGTGTATAGGTGGATTGGCCATACTAAATTGCACCATCATTGGAAAAAAATGAATTGAGTATTTTAAATTAAAAAAGAAATAGTCTATAGACCAAAGACACACTTTAAAAAACGCTAAGCACTCATATGCCGTTTCAAATTTCTCTAACTCATGGTCCCATTTAATCAATCCTCAAGATAATTCACTGGCACATTCTGAGGTCCCTGGATATGGTTAATAATGATGATGTGGAGATGCCGGCGTTGGACTGGGGTGAGCACAGTAAGAAGTCTTACAATACCAGGTTAAAGTCCAAAAGGTTTGTTTCGAATCACTAGCTTTCGGAGCACAGCTCCTTCCTCAGACTTCTTACTATGGTTAATAACAAGGCAAAGGTCTATGGACCCTCTCTCATTCAGGCCATGTTAGCTTTGATGGTATAATTTTCCAGAAATACTTTTCAACCAACCAGCCAAGAGCACATGATTCATGATTTCATCTTCTGATACAAACGTTCAGGGCGGGATTCTCCGTTTCTGAGACTAAGTGTTGATGCCAACGCAGAATCCGTGGACTATCACAACAGAAAAACCGGCGCCGCACCTGGACAGATTCCACTACTGTTGAGGGGCTAGCACCGGTGCCACGTGGAACATAATCGATTCCAATGAAAAACTTTGCTGGATTTGCCGGGTCCATGATCGACACTTGGGAGGCTGACAAGCTGCAGCCGCACATACACATTACACTCCCCACACACATTCATCCCAGCCAAAAAGGTGGCACTGGTTGCGTTGGAGCGTGCCCATACAGCTGATGGGTTGGCCTGGGGGAGCACCTTTATAATCCGTGGCACTAGCTTCAAAGTGGGCTGTTAGCGGTGTGTGCAGCTGCATGGCTGCCTTGACGGCTGCAGCAATGGTGTTCCATGCCTGTCCATCCTGACCCCAAACCCACCTCCTGGCCACTCCCCACTACGCCCCCTGACCCTGGTAGAAGCCCCCGGCCAGCGGCACAACTGTCAGCAAACTATAACGATGCGGGACACCTTCCGGACCCCCTCTCTCTCCCCCTCAGCAACCGCCACTCCGATTTCACGATTTTTAAAAGTACAAGTGGACCACGCCATTGGGAACTCGGCCCATTGCAGGTGGAGAATCACGGAGGCCCCGGAGAATACCGGGTCGGGCCCGCTAATGATACGCAGACGGTGTCTACTGTACGTGCATTCTGGAACACATTGACGCCACTGTCAAGGTGCTGGAGCATTGCGATTTGGTGTCAAATTGGTGCCTGTCGCAGTTTCAGCATCAGAAACTATTCTGCGCCCAATCCCCTTTCCCGATTTTGGCGTCGGCAAACAGAGAAACCCGCTCCAGCTCTTTGGCTTTTAGGATTGAGACCTATTAAGCTTACTTTCTCATCACTTCCCCTAGAGCATCTGAAGTTCTATTTTTCATCTTATTGCCAACAGAAGACGGATACTTTTGTAAAAAGCTTTGTTTACTTCTCTTCGCATGAATTCTGTGTTCTGCAACTGTCCTGCCGCAGCACAGCAGGTTGAGAAATGATGCCGCCTCAATTAACTGTAGTCTTTTTTTTTAGCTTTCATCCCTATAGTAACCTCAGCCAGAGTTTACTTCTCAGAAGTGATGTCATTGTCAATCAATCCAATTATTCCACTTTACAGAATACTCCCTAGTTTTCAAGGATATTTCACAAATATATTTTTGTTTGCCAAGAACAGGTGAAAGTTGCACTAAAGGTGTTTTGCCTTCGATGATAACCATATGGCAGCGAGATCTGATTTGGAGTGGATGCCAGTAATCAGATGCAAATCATCACCAGTTTTCATCACTGGCACTCACTCACTTGTTTGGGAGAAGGGGATGTTAGAGACTGTTTTGACAACAGAAAGGTTGGGATGATTGACACCCCAGATAGAAAAATATTGACATGTAAATCACAGGAATTAACTGTTGACATTTCGATACAAAAATGAGGAAAAGAAAGACTTGCATCGATATAATGTCTGACAGAACTTCAGGATGTCTCAAAACACACTACAGCCAATTAAACATTTCTTTAAATGTAGTCACTGCTATATTATGGGAATTGAATTGACTTATTGACAGCCCAGTATTTAGGTGCATGTTTTCCCTACAGATTAGATCGAAGTAATCAGTTACCGTCATATTTGCAGGTTCTTGTAGAGGATGATACACTAATCAAGAAGACAATTTCAATTCTATCCTCACCCAATTGTGCAATTTGATTTGTGACTTCCACAGTAGATTTGTACAACAGTTGGTTATTGTCAGAGATGATCATTGGTCAGTAAGATGTCACTGGACCTGTCTTCTAAAGGCAAAATAGTAAAGGTGAAGAAGCTACTAAAATGTAAAATGAGTGTCCACCACTGAATGCACCGACAAGTATTTAATTTTCCACAGCTATTTTCTCACTCTCTTAGGATTCTCTACTCTCTGGCAGGAGGATTAACCTGCTCCCCAATTTTATGGCAAAAATATTCTTGGATTGGCTGGCATACATGAAAGCATCTTTGGGAGATTTGGTGCCTTGATTTTCAATCTTGCCTTCTTTCCTTCTCAGAATGTTTACATTCTGCCACATTCCCTATCAACTGGAAACCTGCTATGAAGAGGGATCAGAACATGTCATTGCACCATATATTGGGACACCATGCCTGACTGTACTGTTGAAAATAAAAAATGGTCTCAGAATCATTGATATCACAAGGAGACTTGCTTTCTGAAACTATTTGTTAATCTCAAAGTTCCCTTTCATGTTTTCATACTAACTTTCATACCTTTCATACAGTTTGAATTGGAGAAAAATATGGGTTTGTCAAATTTCCAGATCAATAAAAGTTAATTGAATGGAACAATGTTCCAGTGTATTGATGGAGGGCACAAATTCATAACAGTTACTTTGAAAATTATTATTTTGTTGATCTAAATGTTGATTCTGATTAATATTATTCATTATTGTTGTGGTGGACGATTGATTACTGGCCTAATTTGCAGTATTACTGATTGGTATGAGGTGTGGAGACAGACGACAGATGGAAATTAATATGAGGGAATACTTTCTTCAAGAAAAAAAGCAAAAAGCAAGAATATATAGTAAATGGAAAGGAATGAAAGATGTGGATGATCAGACGTGACAAGGGGTTCAGAACACAATTCCCGAAAGGTGCAAGTCCACAATGGATAAAGTCATAATAAGACAAATAAAATTTTGTTTCAGAAATAGAGGTTTAAAGTTCAGGAATAAGGAATAAAGAAGTCATGGCATCTATATAACATAGGTTAGGCCACAGTGGCTGTTTGCTGTGTGGAAATCAGCTGTCACATTTCTTACATTCCAACAGTGAATACATTTCAACAAAGCACTTTATTAGCTGTGCAACACTTTGGGATTCATGAGGCTCTGAATGGCCCTCTGTAAATGCAAAACTATCTTTCTGTCTTTCATTTCACAGTTAAAAATAGTTATTTGAAGCCACAGAGAGCATACAGGTTGAATTCAATAAAGCGGGAGCTGTTCCATTGGGGCAAGCTCCACTTAAACTGGCCTGGAACCAGGATGCTGACTATTCAGGCAATTAGGGTAATAGATGGGGATTTAAACTATTGAAAGTGGGAGGTGATGGGACAGTTCAGGAAAGCATATATTCAAAAGCAGTAAGAGAAATATCAAGGATGTAGAGCAGAAAAGCCATTTGGTGAGAAGGACAGAGAATACAACAAAGATATCAGGCATTCAAGTCTAAGGCGACATCAGGGGAAAAAAAAGTTGAACCTAAAAGCACGGAGTGGAAGTTTGAAGCAATCATAACAAAATGTATGAACTGGTAGCAGGGATAGCCATTTTGGAGAATTGGTTGTAGAGTTACCAAGATTGGAAACTAAATAAACCAGGATACTTGACCTGTGGATGAGAAAGGCAAGTGGAAAAAGAGGGTGGTAGGTCTTGTGATAAAGGACAGCATAGAGGCAGTAAAGAAAGAGGCTCTTAACTTGGAAAGTTGAGATGTAGAAACAGTTTGGGTGGAGCTATGAAAAACAGCTAGCAGCAAAAAACACGAGTGGCAATTGGTTTTAAACCCCTGACAATAGTAGTAATATCAGGATATTATTGCTGCATACAATACTTATATTGCAATCAGGGAGAACTCTAACCTTCATATAGACTGAGCAAATCAAATTTCCAGTAATAGTGTGGGGGATGAGTTCTTAGAATGTTTCCAATATGATTTTCTCGATTAGTGTGCTGAGGAATCAATTGGGGAGCAGGTTATTTTGGATCTATTATTGTGCAACAAAAAGGCTAATTAATAACATTTTGGTCAAAGAGCCTCTGGAGAAGAAAGATAATAACATGACAGAATTTTAGATTGAGTATGAAAGTGATTCAGTTATGACCAAAACTGGAGTCTTAAATCTAAACAAAGCAAGCAATGTAGGTATGAGAGGCAAATTAGTTATGGTACATTCGGGAAATAGATTTAAAGTAGAGAAGCAATGGCAAAATTTTAAATAATTAATTCATTGTTCGAAACAACTATTTTGACTAGATGTATCCAAGGCTGACATGGGAGGCAAGGGTGGAGATTGCTCGGGCCCTGATGGAAATATTTAAATCTTAGCTGGCCACAGGTGAAGTGCTAGATGATTGGAGGATAGCTAATGTGGTACCTTTATTTGAGAAGGTCAGCAGGGGTAAGCCAAGTAATTACAGGCCAGTTAGTCTAATGTCAGTGGTACGGAACTTATTGGAAAAAATTGTGAGGGTTTATCAACATTTGGAAAGGCAGGGATAGTCAGCACAGACTTGTTGGTAGGAGATCCTGTCTAACTAATTTTATTGAGTTTTTTAAAAAGATAACTATATATTGATGAGAGTAGAGCAGTTGATGTGGTCATGGACTTCAGTAAGGCCTTTGACAAGGTCCCACATGGAAGCTGATCCAAATGGTTAGAGCCCATGGGATTCAAGACAAGTTGGCAAATTGGATCCAAAATTGGTTTATTAACAGGAGGCAAAGGGTGATGGTGGAGGGTTGCTTTTGTGATTGGAAGCCTGTGGCCAGCGATGTACAACAGGGATTGGCACTGGGACCCTTGCTGTTTGTTCTGTCCATGAACAACTTGGATGTGAATTTAGAAGGTGTAGTTAGTAAGTTTGAAGATGACATGAATATTGGTGGTGTTCTTGATAGTGAGGAGGATAGTCTTAGGCTGCAGACTGATATTGATCAGCTGGTAAATTGGGCCGAGAAACGGCAGATGAAATTTAATCCTGATAAGTGTCAGGTGATGCATTTTTGGAGGTCTAATAAGGGTAGGATATAGACAATGAATTGTAGGCCCTTGGGAGTTTTGAGAATCAAAGGGATTTTAGTGGACACATCCATGGATCCCTGATGATGGCAGTACAGGTAGATC
Source organism: Scyliorhinus torazame (assembly GCF_047496885.1). Lineage (NCBI taxonomy): Eukaryota > Metazoa > Chordata > Chondrichthyes > Carcharhiniformes > Scyliorhinidae > Scyliorhinus > Scyliorhinus torazame. The sequence goes on from NC_092712.1 coordinate 132,438,242, forward strand.
GGGTGGTGAATAAGGCATATGGAATGCTTGCCTTCATTAGCTGGGGCATAGAATATAGGAGCAGGGAGGTTCAGGTACAACTTATAATACATTGGAGATGGGGTATTGTGTGCAGTTCTGGTCACCACACCATCGAAAGGACGTGTTTGCACTGGAGGGGGTGCAGGGGAGATCACCAGGACGTTGCCTAGGAGGGAATGTCTCAGCTGTAAGGAGAGGCTGGATAGACTGGGTTTGTTTTCCCTGGAGCAGAAGAGGCTGAGGAGGGATCTGATGGAGATATACAAATTATATGAGAGGCATGGATAGGGTAGATCATAAGAATTCTTTTACCATGGCAGAGATGGCAAAGATCAGAGGACATAGGCTTTAAGAGGAGGAGTAAGTGGTTTAGAGGGGACCTGAGGAAACATTTTTTCACCCAGAGGGTTATGGAAATATGGAACGCGCTGCCTGAGAGAGTGGTAGAGGCAGGTACTCCTGCAACACTTAAGAAGCATCGAGATGAGCACTTAAATTGCCAAGACATAGTAGATAATGGACCAAGTGCTGGTAAATGGGATTAGTATAGAATCATAGAATTTACAGTGCAGAAGGAGGCCATTCGGCCCATTGAGTCTGCACCAGTTCTTGGAAGGAACACCCTACTTAAGCCCATACCTTCACCCGATCCCTGTAACCCAGCAACCCCATCTAACCTAAGGGCAATTTAGCATGGCCAATCCACCTAACCTGCACATCTTTGGACTGTTGGAGGAAACCGGAGCACCCAGAGTAAACCTACGTAGACACGGGGAGAACGTGTAAACTCTGCACAGACAGTGACCTAAGCCAGGAATCGAACCTGGGACCCTAGAGCTGTGAAGCAGGTGGGCGAAGGTCCTATTTCTGTGCTGTATGACTATACAGCCTGTACCATGCTAACAAAATGCTAAAACCATTAACCAACGAACTTCAGTTTTTCAGATTTTCCCCATTATTTACGGTTGACTAGACATTCCCTCAACATTGCCCTTTGCTCTTTCTCAGTAAGAAGTTTTACAACACCAGGTTAAAGTCCAACAGGTTTGTTTCAAATCACTAGCTTTCGGAGCACTGTTCCTTCCTCAGGTGGATGAAGTGGTAGGTTCCAGAAATAAAGCAAAGTCAAAGATGCAAGACAATGCTTTGAATGCGAGCATTTGCAGGTAATTAAATCTTTACAGATCCAGAGAGAGGGGTAATCCCAGATTAAAGAGGTGTGAATTGTCTCAAGGCAGGACAGTTGGTAGGATTTTTCAAGCCCAGGCCAGATGGTGGGGGGTGAATGTAATGCGACATGAATCCAAGGCCCCGGTTGAGACCGTACTCATGTGTGCGGAACTTGGCTATAAGTTTCTGTTCGGCGATTCTGCGGTGTCGCGAGTCCTGAAGGTCGCCTTGGAGAACGCTTATCCGGAGATCAGAGGCTGAATGCCCTTGACTGCTGAAGTGTTCCCAACTGGAAGGGAACATTCCTGCCTGGCGATTAGAACATAGAACATAGAACAATACAGCGCAGTACAGGCCCTTCGGCCCACGATGTTGCACCGAAACAAAAGCCATCTAACCTACACTATGCCATTATCATCCATATGTTTATCCAATAAACTTTTAAATGCCCTCAATGTTGGCGAGTTCACTACTGTAGCAGGTAGGGCATTCCACGGCCTCACTACTCTTTGCGTAAAGAACCTACCTCTGACCTCTGTCCTATATCTATTACCCCTCAGTTTAAAGTTATGTCCCCTCGTGCCAGCCATATCCATCCGCGGGAGAAGGCTCTCACTGTCCACCCTATCCAACCCCCTGATCATTTTGTATGCCTCTATTAAGTCTCCTCTTAACCTTCTTCTCTCCAACGAAAACAACCTCAAGTCCATCAGCCTTTCCTCATAAGATTTTCCCTCCATACCAGGCAACATCCTGGTAAATCTCCTCTGCACCCGCTCCAAAGCCTCCACGTCCTTCCTATAATGCGGTGACCAGAACTGTACGCAATACTCCAAATGCGGCCGTACCAGAGTTCTGTACAGCTGCAACATGACCTCCCGACTCCGGAACTCAATCCCTCTACCAATAAAGGCCAACACTCCATAGGCCTTCTTCACAACCCTATCAACCTGGGTGGCAACTTTCAGGGATCTATGTACATGGACACCTAGATCCCTCTGCTCATCCACACTTTCAAGAACTTTACCATTAGCCAAATATTCCGCATTCCTGTTATTCCTTCCAAAGTGAATCACCTCACACTTCTCTACATTAAACTCCATTTGCCACCTCTCAGCCCAGCTCTGCAGCTTATCTATATCCCTCTGTAACCTGCTACATCCTTCCACACTATCGACAACACCACCGACTTTAGTATCGTCTGCAAATTTACTCACCCACCCTTCTGCGCCTTCCTCTAGGTCATTGATAAAAATGACAAACAGCAACGGCCCCAGAACAGATCCTTGTGGTACTCCACTTGTGACTGTACTCCATTCTGAACATTTCCCATCAACCACCACCCTCTGTCTTCTTTCAGCTAGCCAATTTCTGATCCACATCTCTAAATCACCCTCAATCCCCAGCCTCCGTATTTTTTGCAATAGCCTACCGTGGGGAACCTTATCAAACGCTTTGCTGAAATCCATATACACCACATCAACTGCTCTACCCTCGTCTACCTGTTCAGTCACCTTCTCAAAGAACTCAATAAGGTTTGTGAGGCATGACCTACCCTTCACAAAGCCATGCTGACTATCCCTGATCATATTATTCCTATCTAGATGATTATAAATCTTGTCTCTTATAATCCCCTCCAAGACTTTACCCACTACAGACGTGAGGCTCACCGGTCTATAGTTGCCGGGGTTGTCTCTGCTCCCCTTTTTGAACAAAGGGACCACATTTGCTGTCCTCCAGTCCTCTGGCACTATTCCTGTAGCCAATGATGACATAAAAATCAAAGCCAAAGGTCCAGCAATCTCTTCCCTGGCCTCCCAGAGAATCCTAGGATAAATCCCATCAGGTCCTGGGACTTATCTATTTTCAGCCTGTCCAGAATTGCCAACACCTCTTCCCTACCTACCTCAATGCCATCTATTCTATTAGCCTGGGGCTCAGCATTCTCCTCCACAACATTATCTTTTTCCTGAGTGAATACTGACGAAAAATATTCATTTAGTATCTTGCCTATCTCTTCAGACTCCACACACAATTTCCCATCCCTGTCCTTGACTGGTCCTACTCTTTCCCTAGTCATTCGCTTATTCCTGACATACCTATAGAAAGCTTTTGGGTTTTCCTTGATCCTTCCTGCCAAATACTTCTCATGTCCCCTCCTTGCTCGTCTTAGCTCTCTCTTTAGATCTTTCCTCGCTACCTTGTAACTATCCATCGCCCCAACCGAAACTTCACACTTCATCTTCACATAGGCCTCCTTCTTCCTCTTAACAAGAAATTCCACTTCCTTGGTAAACCACGGTTCCCTCGCTCGACGCCTTCCTCCCTGTCTGACCGGTACATACTTATCAAGAACACGCATTAGCTGATCCTTGAACAAGCCCCACTTATCCAGTGTGCCCAACACTTGCAGCCTATTTCTCCACCTTATCCCCCCCAAGTCACGTCTAATGGCATCATAATTGCCCTTCCCCCAGCTATAACTCTTGCCCTGCGGTGTATACTTATCCCTTTCCATCATTAACGTAAACGTCACCGAATTGTGGTCACTGTCCCCAAAGTGCTCTCCTACCTCCAAATCCAACACCTGGCCTGGTTCATTACCCAAAACCAAATCCAACGTGGCCTCTCCTCTTGTTGGCCTGTCAACATATTGTTTCAGGAAACCCTCCTGCACACACTGTACAAAAAACGACCCATCTATTGTACTCGAACTATATCTTTTCCAGTCAATATTTGGAAAGTTAAAGTCTCCCATAATAACTACCCTGTTACTTTCGCTCATATCCAGAATCATCTTCGCCATCCTTTCCTCTACATCCCTAGAACTATTAGGAGGCCTATAAAAGACTCCCAACAGGGTGACCTCTCCTTTCCTGTTTCTAACTTCAGCCCATACTACCTCGGAAGAAGAGTCCCCATCTAGCATCCTCTCCGCCACCGTAATACTGCTCTTGACTAGCAGCGCCACACCTCCCCCTCTTTTGCCTCCTTCTCTGAGCTTACTAAAACACCTAAACCCCGGAACCTGCAACATCCATTCCTGTCCCTGCTCTATCCATGTCTCCGAAATGGCCACAACATCGAAGTCCCAGGTCCCAACCCATGCTGCCAGTTCCCCTACCTTGTTTCGTATACTCCTGGCATTGAAGTAGACACACTTCAAACCACCTACCTGAACACTGGCCCCCTCCTGCGACGTCAAATCTGTGCTCCTGACCTCTATACTCTCATTCTCCCTTACCCTAAAACTACAATCCAGGTTCCCATGCCCCTGCTGCATTAGTTTAAACCCCCCCAAAGAGCACTAACAAATCTCCCCCCCAGGATATTTGTGCCCCTCAGGTTCAGATGTAGACCATCCTGTCTGTAGAGGTCCCACCTTCCCCAGAAAGAGCCCCAGTTATCCAAAAATCTGAATCCCTCCCGCCTGCACCATCCCTGTAGCCACGTGTTTAAATGCTCTCTCTCCCTATTCCTCATCTCACTATCACGTGGCACGGGCAACAACCCAGAGATAATAACTCTGTTTGTTCTAGTTCTGAGCTTCCATCCTAGCTCCCTGAAAGCCTGCCTGACATCCTTGTCCCCTTTCCTACCTATGTCGTTAGTGCCAATGTGGACCACGACTTGGGGCTGCTCCCCCTCCCCCCTAAGGACCCGGAAAACACGATCTGAGACATCACGTACCCTTGCACCTGGGAGGCAACATACCAAACGTGAGTCTCTCACGCTCCCACAAAATCTCCTATCTGTGCCCCTGACTATAGAGTCCCCAATTACTAATGCTCTGCTCCTCTCCCCCCTTCCCTTCTGAGCAACAGGGACAGACTCCGTGCCAGAGGCCCGTACCCCATGGCTTACCCCTGGTAAATCGTCCCCCCCACAAGTATCCAAAGCGGTATACTTGTTTCTCAGGGGAACGACCGCAGGGGATCCCTGCACTGACTGCTTTTTCCCAGTCCCTCTTACAGTTACCCACCTATCTCCAATCTTTGGTGTAACTAATTCCCTGAAGCTGCTATCTATGACCCCTTCTGCCTCCCGAATGATCCGAAGTTCTTCCAACTCCAGCTCCAGTTCCCTAACTCGGTCTTGGAGGAGCTGGAGATGGCAGCACTTCCTGCAGGTAAAATCAGCAGGGACACTAACTGCATCCCTCACCTCAAACATCCTGCAGGAGGAACATTGCACTCCCTTCCCTGCCATTCCTCTAACTTTCTACCAAGATCTGGCTAACAACTAAATTAAATTTTTATAAAAAATAATAATAATATAATAAAATATGGTACTTACCTCAGACCAATGGGTTTTATTATTAGGTTAGAGGAGGAGGGTGGGTGGGAGACACTACACGTGTAGTGTCTCGGGTTTCCTCTCCACCAGAATTTATTGGTGAGGGTCTTCCCAGACGTCCGCGGGTCGACTTCCTGTTCCCGCCTAAAAAACTAATTTAAAAAAAAAGAAAAATTCTCAGCTCCTGCTGAGAATTCCGCAATGCTCCCGCTGAAACTGACTCACCAGCTGTTCTCACGCCGAAATCGACTGGCCTGCCCCTGCAAAGACAAGTGCTTTTAAAGGTTGACTTACCTCCCAGCAACCTCCTTCCGCAATGCTCCCGCTGAAACTGACTCACCAGCTGTTCTCCCGCCGAAATCGACTGGCCTGCCCCTGCAAAGACAAGTGCTTTTAAAGGTTGACTTACCTCCCAGCAACCTCCTTCCGCAATGCTCCCGCTGAAACTGACTCACCAGCAGTTCTCACGCCGAAATCGACTGGCCTGCCACTGCAAAGACAAGTGCTTTTAAAGGTTGACTTACCTCCCAGCAACCTCCTTCCGCAATGCTCCCGCTGAAACTGACTCACCAGCAGTTCTCACGCCGAAATCGACTGGCCTGCCCCTGCAAAGACAAGTGCTTTTAAAGGTTGACTTACCTCCCAGCAACCTCCTTCCGCAATGCTCCCGCTGAAACTGATTGTCGCATGATGTCTGTTCATCCGTTGTCGCAGTGTCTGCATGGTCTCGCCAATGTGCCACGCTTCGGGACATCCCTTCCTGCAGCGTATGAGGTAGACAACGTTGGCCGAGTAGCACGAGTATGTACCACATACCTGGTGGGTGGTGTTCTCACGTGTAATGGTGGTACCCATGTCAATGATCTGGCACATCTTGCAGAGATTACCATGGCAGGGTTGTGTGGTGTCATGGTGTCATGGTCGCTATTCTGAAGGCTGGGTAGTTTGCTGCAAACAATGGTTTGTTTGAGGTTGCGCGGTTGTTTGAAGGCAAGTAGTGGGGGTGTGGGGATGACCTTGGCAAGATGTTCATCTTCAGCGATGACATGTTGAAGGCTGCGAAGATGATGTTGTAGTTTCTCCACTCCGGGGAAGTACTGGACGACGAAGGATACTCTGTCGGTTGTGTCCCGTGTTTGTCTTCTGAGGAGGTCAATGTGGTTTTTTGCGGTGACGTGTTGGAACTGGTAGATTTGCTTTTGGAAATCTTCTAGCCATCAAACCAATATTATTGCTTCCATATAATCTTGCTAATGGTAAATACATTGTTTATATATAATCAAAATTACAGAAGAGTTTCATTTCAAAAAACCTCACAGTTCAAGGCCTTAGTACAGTACTCTGCCTTTTTGGTATAAGACACAGAAAATAGGAGATAACAGAGGGGTTTTTATCGTCAAATCCTGTTAAGGAAAATTCGCTGTTGGCATAAATAATAACAGGTACATTGCCTAAATAGCAAAAGCAGTGCTGTCAATCATTAAAGGACAGAAGTGTTAAGATAGCTTGGAAGGCTTGGATTAGTTCCAGCTTACATTGTGGCTTGACTTCAAATATGTTGGTGCTGAATTGCAAATAATATTTACACAGTGGGCGTCATTCTCCGACCCCCCGCCGGGTCGGAGAATGGCCGTAGGCCGCCGTGAATCCCGCCCCCGCCCCCGCCAAAGTCTCCGGTACCAGAGATTGGGCGGGGGCGGGAATCGGGCCGCGCCGGTTGGCGGGACCCCCCGCTCAATTCTCCGGCCCGACTGGGCCGAAGTCCCGCCCAGAAATTGCCTGTCCCGCCGGCGTAAATCAAACCTGGTATTTACCGGCGGGACCAGGCGGCGTGGGCGGGCTCCGGGGTCCTGGGGGGGGGGGGCGCGGGGCGATCTGACCCCGGGGGGTGCCCCCACGGTGGCCTGGCCCGCGATCGGGCCCACCGATCCGCGGGCGGGCCTGTGCGTGGGGGCACTCTTTCCCTTCCGCCTCCGCTACGGCCTCTACCATGGCGGAGGCGGAAGAGACTCTCCCCACTGCGCATGCGCAGGAAACTGTCAGCGGCCGCTGACGCTCCCGCGCATGCGCCGCATTTCCGCGCCAGCTGGCGGGGAAACAAACGCCATTTCCGCCAGCTGGCGGGGCGGAAATCCCTCCGGCGTCGGCCTAGCCCCTCAATGTTGGGGCAAGGCCACCAAAGATGCGGAGCATTCCGCACCTTTGGGCCGGCGCGATGCCCGTCTGATTGGCGCCGTCTTTGGCGCCACTCGGCGGACATCGCGCCGTTGGGGGAGAATTTCGCCCAGTGTGTTACAGCATTTCAAAAATTTGATATAACAAATGCTTTAAGTTGGCTCCAAGTATGAAATTAACAGATACAGGAGGTAAGCATCAAAAAATATTTTAAACAAAAGAACTCTTTGTTGACAGGTGGAATATTTTGTGCTCACTAAATTGATAGATTATCAGCGATGAATGTTTTTCATCCTTGCACTCAGTATCATACTCAATGAGAATAATAGGTTCCTATTCCACCTCCAATAACGTACCTGAATTTCAGTCACTATATTGTAGAAAAGGCATGTGTTTCCCACAGAAGCTGTACTTGTGACCCATTTCATGGAGGTTCACTATTTGAATGCTGGGTTAGGGTCGGTGTTTGTGCTCTGGCAAAGAACAAGGAGGCGGGATTTCGTTTGAAGTCCAGAGCTGTTTCCGTTGAATATTGTCTGCTCAAGGAGTTTAGGCAATGACAAGGTGGCATAATATGTTGGATAGCAGAAGTCAGCAAGATTACTCCGCGGTTCACTGTCTCATGTCAGACCAACTCCATCAGAGTTTTGCAGTTTCCCATCTCCTGATACTCTGCAAAGAATTAGCCATTTACATTATGGATACCATTGTTGCACTGCTAGGGATGTAGCCATCAAGCATTACTGCAACATGGCTTGTTAGCACTGTAACATTTGAACACGCACCTCAAATTTGGCTCTTGTTTGAGTTGGAGTCTTTAATAATTCCATTGTTTACAATAATAAACAGAACCAAATCGTGCATGGCTTCAGTTTTTGTTAAATGAAGTGGAGGCCTATTGACAGCGATACTGTAGAGTCAATATTTATTTTTAGACCTGAGAATAGCAGTGTGAACAAAAAGCATCATGATAGTTTGAGATGATTGGAGTTTGGTACCAACTTCAGCAGGAATTTTAATGGCCCTGTACGGTGAAGCATCCTGGGGCTAACAGCCCTTCGTTCAGAAACCAGCATTTTCTTTCCCCTGTGGTCCTGGCTGTGAGAACCTCCAGTCTTTGACACTATGTTCCTCATTCATCCAGCATTGGCAACAATCTTTCACTATTTATACCCAGTAAAATGCCCAGGTTTTACTTACCCCTATACTAGCTGCTTCTACTTCAGCTCCCAGTCTCTCTCGCCATACAGATGCTGCTGCTCCGAGCTCCGCAGGAAATACTGGGCCCATATGCACCCCTATACCCAATCTCCCTCTTTCCCTTGCCACCTGAGCTCTGACCTCAAAGACTATGTTTCTCAGTCTCTTTGTCTCCCAAGCCCCCATTTCTTGGCCCCCACTCTTTGGACATAATTCTCCCTTCAATCCATTCACAACTTCCTCCCTCCACTAATCCCCGTTCCCCTCACTTTCAATCCATCATCACCCTCGACCTTCGTCCTAAATCCCAATTCCCCAGCTCCACTGCCCCTACCCTAATTCCACAGTCTTCCACACTTCCCCGAACACATTACCACTAGTCCCTTTCCCCTTGTATCTGTTCAACCACGTCCCACCCATTTCATGCTTAATCCCTATTTCTCCCATTTGCTACAGAATAGAAAATTTGAAATGTGAAGTTCTCCTGACCTATTGGCTGTGCTCTATGGAGATTTAGGAGAGTTAGCAACCTGAGACCTGCACTGAATTCCAGCTACAAGTAGTTGATCCACCTCATTCTTCAATCTTGATGTGGACCAGGGTTACTGTTTGCGATGATAGCCAGACTGATCATAAACGTGAATCAACAATTGAAGAAGCTACTCAATAAAGTATATATCTCCACTACACTATGTTGAATCAGCATTGTTACAATTATGCAGTACTTCCTTGAGGCATTTCCTTGGGTGATGCTCTGTAACTACAAAGTTGAAAAAGGACATGCTTTAATTAAGAGCTTCCATTCTCACGGAGGAAGCTTCAGGCCAATCTAATTCAACAACCTGCTCTGAAAATTCTGCTCACACATTAACAATAGTGAAAAACTCTACCACAGCAACTAAATCCACAACATTCAGAAAGAAACAACACTATTCTAAATAAAATAACATGTAACATTCTTTAAGAAATAGTCCATTCATCCTACCTCCCAGTATTAACTGATCCTTAAAAGAAATTCAGAATCCAGGGACACGATTCAATGGCCTCGCCGTGCTCGACCTGGTGTTTGGACAAGGCTGTTGAATCTCACGAGAGGCCTCTCACCAGATTTGCGATGCTCAAAACATCTTGTGAGATTCAACGGGAACTCGCGAGACGTCACAATCTGGACCATGCAGCTCATTTAAATATACATTCACCAAATTCACCCGATACCTGGGACTCAATGGTCACCATTGAGAGAGCTTGCCAGGGTGGCATTTGGTACTGGGCCAAACAAAAGTGGACCAGACATTACAGCACCTGGCCGGGGGGGGGGGGGGGGGGGGGGGCGCGTCTCCTGGGGGGGGGGGGGCGTGTCTCCGGGGGGGGGGGGGGGGCTCCCAGGCCATTAGATACTTACCGATGATTGTGGACAGGGCAGGGTGGCACCCATGCTCTACCTGTGGCACCAGGGTACCTCAGTACTGCCAGCCTGGCACCCTAGCAGTGCCACCCTGATTCTACCAAGGTGCCCAGATTTCACTGCCAGTCTGGCAGGGGAACTGCCGGATGCCAGGGGTTGGCAGTGCCAGGGATCAGTGTCAGGGGGCCTTACCAGGTAGGGGGAGGTAAGGGGGGTCTCAAGGGACTTCCCCAAGGTTGGGGGGGGGGGGTGAAGGGCTGGGGTCAAAAGCAAGGGGTGCCTGAAAGAGTGGGGGGGGAGGGGGAGTTCAGGCCAGCCTTCCAAATAGGTGCCCAAATCTGCAAGGAGCTTTTCCTACAGACGAGCTTCAGCTCGCCAATAGGAAATCCCTCTAATTGTGGCCTCAGCGGAGAAAATGTCCTCGAGCCCTCAAAAAATGGCAAAGTGCTATTTAACTCGTGGACTTTGACATGGACCAAGCCCAGCAAGCTACCCAGGCAGCACGTTTCTCCGCCATCGCTGGGATGCCCAGGTCCAGGGGGTAATAGATGGCATGCATGTTGCCCTGTGCTCACCAGGCCAACTAGGAGTGCCCTAGGGCTGCAAGGAGGCACAGTAGTTAGCACTGCTGCCTCAGGGGCGGCACGTGGAGCACGGGGACTGCGGCGCTGAGGACCCGGGTTCAAGTCCCGGCCCTGGGTCACTGCCCGTGTGTAGTTTGCACATTTTCCCCATGTGTGTGGGTTTCATCCCCACAACCCAAAAATGTGCAGATTAGGTGGATTGACCAGACTAAATTGCCCCTTAATTGGAGAAAAAAGAATTGAGTACCCTAAATTTACAAATAAAAAGCACTGCTGCCTCATAGTGTCGAGGTCCCAGGTCTGGGTCACTGTCCATGTGGAGTTTGCACATTCTCCCCGTGTTTGCGTGGTTTCACCCCCACAACCCAAAGATATGCAGGATAGGTGGACTGGCCACGATAAATTGCCCCTTAACTGGAAAAACTGAATTAGGTACTCTAAATTTACAATACAAAACCTCGGATTGCCTTAAGTAAACAGAAAGAGGTTCCTCCACCTCAACATGCAGCTCGTGTGCGACCACAATGTGAAGATCATGCACGTGTGTGCATGCTTCCCGGGGATTGTCTACGACAGCTACATTCTGGGGCAATCAGTCATCCCCAGCCTCTTTGAGGACCACCCCATGTGTGAACGAATGTTTGGGCGGTGTTGAAGGGAGAGGAGGGGTGAAGGGAGGGTTTATGGTGTTGAAGGAAAAGGTGGGTTGAAGGAGGGTGGATGCCCTTGTGGGATCGTAAAGGTCTTGGAAGGGGGTCGGGCATTGGTTTCTACTCACTCGTGCTGCCAGGTGCAGGTCGCTCACCTTTTTCCGGCACTGGAGGCCAGTCCTCCTGGTCATGCTCCCAGCCGCAGCCACCTTGTCGCAGGCAGCACAGTTAACCCTGTGGTTAACCCTCCAGACCCTCTGGGGAACAGGACATCTCTCCTGACCTCCACTGCTTCTAGGAGCCTGCCCCGATCTGGGCCCCCGAATCTTGGGGCTGGCCTCCTGGGCATCATTATTGCGAGCTGGCTGGGGTTGGCTGAGCAAGTGTTGCTTGACTATGTTAGTGGGGGGTTGGTGAGCGCGGTGCCGGCAAATCAGCTGGCAAGCCTTCATTTGTAGTGAGAAGCCCATGGGGCCTCGTTAAGTGGACCGATTAATGTTGAATAGTGTTGCTGTCCTCGCTGTGCCGAACGCCAGAAAGCTTGCGGCAGTTCCCGCTCACTACCACACTGAGAAATCTTTCGGGAGAATCGCGCCCACAGACTGATGGTGACTACTAATAAAAATGTTCGAAATACTGGAACAGGAATAGACCATTCCCCTCCTTTGATCCTGGTTGATTCAATCATGGCTGACTTATCTGTCAGCTCCCATTTTTGCATTTGTTTACTCCATTTAATTTGGTACCAATACTATGACTACGACTAAATTGCCAACCATCAGTTAGCAGCAGTGATGGACAAAATGAATTTACTCCATTCTTGTTGGTCCTAAAGTGTTTAGCTGCTTGCATCATCTGTATCCCTTTTTATGGCAACTTAGTCTTCACATTGCCTATCAAACCTTTTCTTGGTCTTCCTCAGCTCTTCACTAAAGTCCACTGTATGCATGGCCATGAAAGGTATTCTATCAATTTCCAGTCTTCATACCCTGACTCAATAATCTATTGATCTCAATATCAAGAAATCCAGTTGACCCAGAATCCACAAAGGAATGAGTCTAGATTCCCACAACCCTTTGTCAAACAGTGCTTTCTGATTCCATTCTCAAATGCCTAGTTCTAATTTTAAAAGTATGTCCTTTTTTCTAAACAATATTTCTTTCAATTGAATTCCTTAATTTTTTTAAAGAACACAATTAGATTTCCCTGCAACTTATTGGGAGTATAAGCTAAATTTAGATTGCCATCACAATTTAAGTTTTTAAACTCTGATATAATTCTGGTGCACTTCCACTATAACTCCTTGAAGGCCAATGTATTCTTTCTAAGAATTTTTTGGCATTAAGTTAACAGAGTCCAGTTTGACCTTTTCAATGGAAATCTACCTACATATACGCCATTTATAATCTGTCACAATATGTGCCTGCAATATTCCCCACTGGCAGTGTTTTAACATTCAAAAGATCCTGGGCTGGATTCTCCGCACCCCGACGCCGAAATCGCGGCCGGCACCGGGGCGGAGAATTCAGTTTGACATGGAAATTCGGACCGGTGCCGGTTTGCCAATTCTCCGGGCACCGAAAAGCAGCATCACCGGGGAGTACGCTGCGCCGTCGGGGGCCATTGCCAGTGGCCCACTCCGACATTCTCCACCCCCGACCTCACCTTGAGGGGCTAGGCCCGCGCCGGAGTGGATGGTGCGCCGCCGGCCGGCGGGAAAGGCCTTTGACGCCAAGCCTGCCGGGGCCGAAAGGACTTTGCCAGCCGGCGGAAGTCCGCGCATGCACGGGAGCGGCTGCTGACATCATCCCCGCGCTTGCGCAGTGGAGGGTGTCTCTTACGTGTCGGCCATGGTGAAGGCCATGGCACAGGCCCGCCCGCGGATCGGTGGTCCCTGATCGCGGGCTAGGCCACCGTGGGGGCACCCCCGGGGCCAGATCGCCCCATGCCCCCCCCCCCCCAGGACCCCGGAGCTCGCGCCGCTTAATTCCGCCGGTAAGAGAGGTGGTTTGATTCTCGCCGGCGGGACAGACATTCCAGCAGCGGGACTTTGGCCCATCGCGGGCTGGAGAATAGCCAGGGGGGCCCGCCGACCGGCGCGGCGCGATTCCCGCCCCCGCCGAATATCCGGTGCCAGAAAATTCGGCAACCGCCGGGGGCGAGATTCACGCCAGCCCCAGGCGATTCTCCGACCCGGCGGGGGGGGGTCGGAGAATTCTGCCCCTGGTCTCTTTTTGTACTATACATTCCATGCAATTCTATGTAGCTAACACACTGATACAGATAAACCCATATCATCAAAACAAAACATTTTAAAGCCAAGTTTTGATGAATGGTGACATGGAAGTATGTTTCTTTTCCCATTATAGATGACATGCAGTTAATGTACATTTTTTTAAAACATTAAGATATCTTTTACACTTAGCGATTTATTTATAAGCATGAACAATTTTTCAAAAATGTAAACTGCAATTATTTCTGAAAACGAGAGTACAGCAATGTGATTTTCAGGAACTGAGGAGCTGAATTTTGTGTCATGTATCTCCAGTCTGGCCCTGCAATCTATTTTACTCTTATTGATTACTCATGTCTCTCTTCATGTTTCCCTGTGGATGCCAATTACTTTGACATGTTTAGTGTATGCTTTGACCTTGAACACTGTGGGGTGAATTCTCCGCCTCCTCATCCCCATGTTTCTCAGCGTCGCTCCGTCACTCTCAGCAGGATTCTCCGTTCCTATCGCTGACCAATGGGATTTCCCATTGTAGCCACCCCACTCCGCCGGGAAACCCGCTAGCCGGAAGTCCACTGCTGGTGGAATGGAGAATCCGGTTAGCGGAGAATTCACCCCTGTATGTTAACAAGGTCCAGTGCATAACAACAACAACAACTTGCATTTTTATAGCACCATTTAATGTTGTAAAACATCCCAAGGCACTTCACAAGAGCGTAGTCCAACAGAATTTACACCAAGCTACATCAGGAGACATTTGGATGGATGACCAAAGTTTTGACCCAAGCTGTGAGTTAAAGAAGCACCTTGAATGAGGAAAGTGCAGCAGCCACGCACAGATGTTGGAAGGAGATTCCTGGAGATTAATAAAAATTGGAGATGTGCAAGAAGTTAGAGATAGAGAAGTGAAGCGATTTCAGAGGATCAGAGGGCTGGAAGATTACAGATATAGGAAAAAAGAAAGCCAAGTAAGAGAATTATTATATTGAGTTCTGGGCTGACTGTGAGCTAATGTAGGCCAGCGAGCACAGAGTTCAGGGAGAATAGGAATTGGTGCAAGCTAATATATTGCCAGCAGAGCTTTGACTGAGTTAAAGCTTATTGAGGGTGGAAGATGGACAGGAGAACATTGGAATACGTGCATCTCGAGGTCACAAAAGGATAAATGAGGATTTTGGAAATGGACTGGATTCACTGTTGGCAGGATCCTCCATTTCACCGGCAGCGCACTCATGCCCACGGATTTCCCAATGCCTTCGGGGTGCGCACAATGGGAAACCCCATTGGCCGGCTGACAGAACGGAGAATCCCGCTGCCAGCGGGGACGCGCCATACCAGAAAACGGGTGTAGTGGGACAGGGAATCCCACCCCAAACTGTGATAGGGGTGATATTATGGGGGATGGAAGTAGATGGTGGATGAAGGAGAGAATGGGGGTTGTCATATTTTCAGCTTAGGGTCAAATCAAATGCCAAGGTTGCGAATGTCCAGATTCTAAACAAACCTGTAATTATAGTTTTCAAAGTTACAGACCATTAATGGATTCTGCACTCACACTAACAGGCCAATAACTCACATAGACTAGGGGCTTTTCACAGTAACTTCATTGAAGCCTACTTGTGACAATAAGCAGTTATTATTATTACTCAGAAAAATCTTATACAGGAGTAAATTCCTAAATGTGGGAACATCAGTTGAATTGCTCTACTTAAACTACTTAAAACCACACAGGAGGCACATTTTAATTTGTTTTGGAACACTGGACGGATGCAGTGACATGCACTGGGGCGGCACGGTGTCACAGTGGTTATCACTGCTGCCTCACAGCTCCAGGGACCTGTGTTTAATTATGGCCTTGGGTAACTGGCTGTGTGGAGTTTGCACTTTCTCCTTGTGTTGGTAAAATTTTGGGAAGTACACTCTTGAGGTTGGTCGGATTAAAGTCCCTGGCCACCATGAACAAGGCCTCCGGGTATTCAGTTTCACTGTTATTTATAGCAGTATACAATTCATCAAGTGCCTTCTTCACTTCCACTTGGGGTGAGCTGTAGACCGCTGTGATGATAGCAGAAGTGAACTCCCATGGAAGGTAGCATCAGCGAAACTTCACAGTCAGGTATTCCAGGTCCAGGGAGCAGTAGTTCACCAGGGTTGCCATGTCCGAGCAGCAGGAGGAGTTGATGAGGAGGCAAACCCCTCCTCCCTACACCTTGCATGATGCCGGCATGCGGTCCATCCGGTGAATCGAGAAGCCGTCAAATTGTATGGCACAGTCTGATGGCGCAGGAGGGAGCCATGTCTCAGTGGAACAGAGCACACAGCAGTCTCTTACTTCCTCTGAGAGGTAAGTCTGGTGTTAAGCTCGTCCAGCTTGTGTTCGATTGCTTGGATGTTTACCATGAGCATGCTGGGGCAAAGAGATGTAAAACCTAGGTTACAGGGATAGGGTGGAGGTGTGGGCTTAGGTAGAGTGCTCTTTCCAAGGGTCGGTGCAGATTTGATCGGCCAAATGGCCTCCTCCTGCACTGTAGGAAGTCTATGAAATGAAGTAAAGTGACTAAATTTCCATCAGAAGCAACTTCTTTTTGTTTTAAAAAAACACAGGGGCGATTCTCCAATATTGGGCCCCAAGTGTTCGCGCCGTCGTGAACGCTGTCGCATTTCACGTCAGCGTGAACCGGGCAAAGGCACGACGGATTCTGGCCCCCATAGGTTCATGTCGCTCCAGCCTCCTTACGTGGCACCAACTCGCACATACGCAGTTGGCCCGCGCCGACCTGCTCTTGCGCAGTTGGGCCGCGCCAACCTGCGCATACGTGGGGGACTTCTTACGCGCCCCAGCCCCGACCCAACATGGGGTCAGTGTCCAGGGGCCGGCTGCACCAGAATGTAAGCCCTGGGGCGGGGGAGAGGCCTGCCCGCCGATCGGTGGGCCCCGATCGCAGGCCAGACCCCATCGGAGGCCCCCCCCCCCCCCCCCCCCCCACCGGTGAAGGAGCCCCCCCCCCCCCCCCACACCCCCACAGGCCGCCCCACAACCATTCCCGCAGAGTTCCCACCGGCAGCAGACTAGGGCTGCACGGCACCGGCAGGACTCTGTCATATTGGTGCAGCCGCTCGCCCCATCCGGGCCGGAGAATCGGCGGCCCCGCGCGCCCCGTGGCTGGCGCCGCGTCAAACGCGCCAGCGCAAATAGCGCTGATTCTCCGCATCCCGTTGCGGTGATTCTCCGGCCTGGCGCGGGTCTCGGAGAATCGCCCCCCACATCTGTAACCAGTCTTGCAGAAAATAAACATAAAGATAACAGGTTGGCTAAATAGACATGCCCAAATTTCCTTTGCAACCAAGGATCAGGAGTGCAGATTTGGGAAAATTCCCGACTCTGCAAATTTGACTGTGGTACAAGTGCCCGGGATGTTCTATTTTTGTTCCCGCTGGCCAGGTGTTGATGGGAGTTGAAGGCATCCACATGGGCTGCTGGGTGCAGAAGGGGACTATGCGAAAGGCCCGCCTCAGTGCTTGTGAGAAAAATAATTTAAAAAAGAACAGCCCACCAGCCCTCATACTACAAACTCCCACACCACAAACTCATACTCCCCATGCCCAATCCATGTTAACTCATGTCCTTCATCATTTTTGCCAACTTGGTGCCAACTCATGCCAACCAATTTCCCCTGCTTACAATCCTTGCCCCTACGTTCTCCATACAAACTCACCCAGTATCCCCCATTTGCAGACTTCAGGAGCCATGGTGAGATGAAATGAAATATAGGGCTGGATTCTCTGCCCCGCCATGTCACATTTCTGCCCCGACCCACCGGCGGGATTCTCCATTACGCCAGCCAGACAATGGGGTTTGCCAGTGTGGGGCAGCCCAATGCTTTCGGAAAGCCTCCGGGAACCGGCAAAATGGAGAATCCCGCCGGCGGAGAATCCCACCCAAAGTGTTTAGCGTCTATTGCTGACTTTTTTTAATGAATACTTACATTCAGAAATTTTTTAAATACATTTCATTCCATTGACTACTTAATCCCTTATAAAAGCAAACATTTCGTTCAGTATTAGTCCCTTATGGAAACAAAAACTGTACTCTAACCCCACATAAAAGACTTTGGTCAGGATTTTCCAGTCCCTCAGATGGTATGAATTTTTGCAGGTAGGTTGGAACATTTGACGGACCAGCAAAAGGTCCATGGTTTTTGGGTGGGAGTTTTCAGTCCCTTCGAGGCCTGGATTGGAAAATCCAAGTCTTAGAAACCACATAGAGCTGCCAATTAATCTGCAATTTGACAGGCAGCCGACTGTGATAATAATAGGTTGTGGAATTAGTCATGCAGCATAAATTCTATCATGCTGGTCCTCAGGTTGATGTCAACATGCAGAATAAAATTGCAAACTTTTTTTTTTACTGCAGGCTCCTTTTAATTTAAAGGGTCAGAGATTTAAATGTTTTAAAAACTTGACAGTCCCATAGAGATTATCCACTTTTTGTGCACATTTATGTCTGCTCTTATCCTAAAGGGCACATTACGTGACTAAAAGGGCACTTTATCTGAACCTATCCAAAAGTGTACCCTACCTCTCCAAATATCTCCAATACCTTTAGACCTTTTCCACATTTTAAGAACTCTCATATGTCCTTCCCCTATCGTTCTACATCTGCTCTGGCCAATTTGAAAATGCAGATTTAAAAAAAAAATCATTCTGTGACTGTCACGTCCAGCCAGGACATGGGGCGTTATTCTCCGACCCCCCAGAGGGTCGGAGAATGGCCGTTGGCCGCCGTGAATCCCGCCCCCGCCGGTCGCCGAAGTCTCCGAAGGGAGAAAATCGGGCGGGGCGTTAATGTCGCCGCTGCCGTCGGAGAATGTCACGGGTCTGCGCAAGGCAGCCGATTTTCGGCCTGCCGATATTCTCCCTTCCGGATGGGCCGAAGTCCCGTCGACGTGATGACCGTTCACGTCGACGTGAATCAAACCTCCTTTTCATCGGCGTGACCCTGTGCTCCAGGTTCACGCCGACCAGCGTGGAGGTGAGTGACGGCCTGGGGGTTGGCTCTGGGCGGGCGATGGCGTGGCCGCAGTCTGAATGCGTGAGGAGAGGTGTGTCTCGGGTTGTGTGTGTGTGTGTGCGGCGGGAGGGGGGGAGGTGGTTAGAATAGGCTGGGCTCCGGGGGAGTGCCGGGAGGGGGTCCGTGCCGGGGAGTGGGATGGGGGCTCCGTGCCGGGGTGGAGGTTGAGGGGGGGGGGTCCATGCCGGGGGCTGGAGGTTGGGGGGGGGCCGTGCCGGGGAGGAGGATGGGGGGTCCGTGCCGGGGTGGAGGTTGGGGGGGGTCCGTGCCGGGGTGGAGGTTGGGGGGGGTCCGTGCCGGGGAGGAGGATGGGGGGGGTCGGTGCCGGGTTGGAGGTTGGGGGGGTCCGTGCCGGGGTGGAGGTTGGGGGGGGGGATCAGTGCCGGGGAGGGGGACGGGGGGTCCATGCCGGTGTGGAGGTTGGGGGGGGTCCGTGCCGGGGAGGGGAATGGGGGATCCGTGCCGGGGTGGAGGTTGGGGGGGTCCGTGCCGGGGTGGAGGTTGGGGGGGGGTCCGGGCCGGGGAGGGGGATGGGGGGTCCGTGCCGGGGTGGAGGTTGGGGGGGGGTCCGTGCCGGGGTGGAGGTTGGGGGGGTGTCCGTGCCGGGGTGGAGGTTGGGGGGGTCCGTGCCGGGGAGGGGGATGGGGGTCCGTGCCGGGGTGGAGGTTGGGGGGGGGGTCCGTGCCGGGGAGGGGGATGGGGGGTCCGTGCCGGGGTTGAGGTTGGGGGGGGGGTCCGTGCCGGGGTGGAGGTTGGGGGGGGGTCCGTGCCGGAGTGGCGGTTGGGGGGGGGGTCCGTGCCGGGGAGGGGGATGGGGGGTCCGTGCCGGGGAGGGGGATGCGAGGGCAAGTAAGTTGGTCCACCTGGCCAGGTGCCAGCCTCCAACAGTTGGACCCATGCGGTCCATGCCACCTGGCTGGGGGGAGGAGGGGATAGGGGCAATGATGACATGTCGTCGTTCCCCTCCCCCCCACCAGGCCGTCATGTTTTCCGATCATCCAGCGTGTTGGCCGCCGTGGCGGCAGCCGCTCATGTCTATGTTGCCCTGGATGAGGAGGAGGAGGAGCGTGCCAGAGAGGCGGCGCAGGCTGCCGCAGAGGGACAGGCAGCAGCCGCCCAGGCTGGAGGGACACCTGACCGACAGGACGAGGAGGGGGAGGAGGACGTCGCGGCCCCACGGCAACGGAGGCACCCGAGGGCGCCCCGTGTGTACCGGCCCCGGCAGTCATACCAGGACCTCACGGACCGGGAATGCAGGAGGAGACTCCGGATGAGGCGGGAAACCGTGGCACACATCTGCCACCTGCTGGCACACCTGTCACCGCGTGGCACTGGCGGGGGACACCCTCCCCCCGTGTCCGTCAAGGTTACGGTGGCCCTGAACTTTTATGCAACGGGGTCATTCCAGGCACCGAGTGGGGACCTGTCCGGCATATCGCAGACATCGGTGCATCGGTGCATCCGGGCAGTGACAGATGCCCTATATGCCATGGCGCACTGCTACATCCGCTTCCCTGTGGACCGGGCCAGCCAAGATGCCCGGGCCGTGGGCTTCTCTGCCGTGGCCCCGTTCCCCATGGTCCAGGGCGCGATTGATGGGATGCACGTCGCCGTGCGGCCACCTGCAGATAACAGGGCCGTGTTCACCAATAGGAAGGGGACCTAGTCGATGAACATACAGGTCGTCTGCGACCACCGCATGATGATCCTGCACGTCTGCGCCCGTTACCCAGGCAGTGTACACGACTCATACGTGTTGTCGCGGTCATCCATCACCGGCATGTATGAGGGACGCCATCCCCGGCTGAGGGGCTGGTTGCTGGGCGACAGGGGCTACCCATTGCGATCGTGGCTGATGACGCCTATACGGAGGCCATGCAATGAGGCGGAGAACCGCTACAATGATGCCCATGTAGCGACAAGGGGAGTGATAGAGAGGTGCTTTGGCGTGCTGAAGATGCGTTTCAGGTGCCTGGACCTCTCTGGTGGTGCCCTCCAGTATCGGTCAGATAGGGTCGGCCGCATCATTGTGGTGTGCTGCGTCCTGCACAACATAGCCCAGCAGAGGGGCGATGTGCCGCAGGCAGAGGAGGGCGGAGTGGAGGAGCAGCAGGAAGAGGCGCAGTCCTCCCCAGATGAGGGGGATGGGGGTAATGGTCAGGGCAGACGGGGTAGACACAGGCGGGTGGCTTTCCACCGTTACCGGCTGGCCCAGTGGGCACGGGACAGACTGATAGCCGCCCGCTTCACTGACTAGATGGGCGTGGGAATCGGGTAGTATGGCCACAGACCGCACACCATGGCAACAGCCGACCACCCACCCCCCCACCCATCCACCCACCCAGCACCCTCACCCCCTCCCCAACCCCACCCACCCCACCCGCATGCACACCACCCCCCCCCCCATTGCCGATCCACCTGCGGCACAACGGGCCGGGCTCACCCAGTTGCGGGTGGACGCGTGTCTATTGCAGGCCATGGAGGATGATGACAACCCGCCCTGCGGTGAGCTCCTGGCTCCACATCGTTGGACTATGTCTGACCCATGGCCACAGTACCACCATCCACCCGGACCATCCCTGCATGCGGCTGTGACACTGTAGCGCACGGTCCCGTCCTCTGCCCGGGGGATGTTGATGGCGGCACAGGGGGAAGGGGGCAGACTCACCTGGGGCTGAGGTAAGACCACCCCTCCCACACACACTTGCGCTCAACGTACATGACACCCCCGCACGCTTTGGACAGAGCACAAAGGCAGCTTCTGTAGGTGTAACATTGACTTTAATAACCAAACGAGTTCATGCACGTGCCCTAGCCCCAAAAACTCATCTGTGCCCTGCACCCGTGCCAACTTACTCAGTGTCTAATTGTTTGGCCTTACGGGCCCTTTGACTACGTCTACGTGGTTCCCCAGATTGTACAGCA
Organism: Scyliorhinus torazame; assembly: GCF_047496885.1. Classification (NCBI taxonomy): domain Eukaryota; kingdom Metazoa; phylum Chordata; class Chondrichthyes; order Carcharhiniformes; family Scyliorhinidae; genus Scyliorhinus; species Scyliorhinus torazame. The sequence goes on from NC_092712.1 coordinate 132,459,972, forward strand.
GAACTGGAGGTGGACTCCTGTGATTCCTGCCCTCTGACACTGTATCCCTTTAGCGGCCGTTTCCTGGGGCGTCCTGGCCTAGATGGGCCAGGCTGCGGCCCGGGCGACTGGGATGGCGAGCTGCCAGCCTGTCCTGCCCGTTGCCCACCCAATGCACCTGGGACGGAAGGGGGGGAGTCCGAGGTGTCGCGGTGTACCGGGACCTCCCCTACAGGGGGAGCCGGGACGGACCACACCACCTCCTCCTCCCTCAGGGTGCCCGATGGCCCCCAGGCCTCTACATGGGTGGGGGATGCGAACGGACTGGCCATCCGACGCCCCCCCCGACATCTGGCGCTGCCAGTCCTAGAGGCCCGTGCTGGTATCGACAGGGGTCTGCAGGTTTGCAGCCATGGAGCCCAGGGGGTTGTCAAACCCTGTCTGTGACAGTGCGACGTCGGCTCGCACATGGCCACTGGCGCCGATGCCCTCAGCGATGGCCTGCAGAGACTGGGCCATGGCCTGCTGAGACTGGGCCATGGCCTGCAGAGACTGGGCTATGGCGTTGAGCGCCTCTGCCACCTGGCGCTGGCACTGGCTCATGGCCTCCTGTGAGAGGGCAACCATGTCCTGGGCCACAGACGGCGCCTGCACGGAAAGCCCCAGGCCTCGCAAACCGTTCCCCATGTCTGACACCGTCGCACCCATTGCCTTCACCGCGGACGCCACCCGTGCGGTGTCAACCTGCGTGGCACGCATGACCGGCACCACTCCCAGCTCCTAGACATGGGTGGACTCCTCCACCTGCGACTGCAGCCGCCGCAAGCAGGCCGTCACCCTCTTCGCTCGTCTCCGGGTCGGTGGTTGCATCGGATCTATGTGTGGGTGTGGTAACTCCAGGAACCCGGGATCCATCTGGGCGGCAGATGTTCGCTTGTGCTGGGCTGCCCTCCGACCGCCCGGCCCCTCAGCTGCTCCTACCTCCACCTGCTGTACCGGGACGGCTGTGTTGTGCGCACCAGTGAGTGTAGCAGACGCCTCATCACTAAAGTGCCCAACCGAGGTGAGTGTTTCTGCGATGGTGGAGGGTGTTGGTGACAGCAGTGGCGTTGTGTCGTGCTCTTCGTCCCACTCTGAGTCCATGGCACTTTGGGGTGGGGGTTCGTCTCCACCCATCCACTCTGAGTCACTGTCCGGTATTTCATCTTCCTGGGTAGTGCTGTCCCGGGTAGGGGTGTCCTGGGCAGTGCTGTCCCGGGTAGTGGTGTCCTGGGTAGTGATGTCCTGGGTAGTGGTGTCCTGGGTAGTGGTGTCCTGGGTAGTGGTGTCCTGGCTCAGATGTGACGGGGGCCTGTGGCTGCCCCCCTCATCGCTGGGTGGTCGCTCCCGCACGTGACGATGGTGTCGTCTCCCTGTTGCTCCAGGTCTCTCCGTCTCCCGTGGTCTCCAAGGGACATCCTGCGGGCGTCGCATGCTGGAGGGTCCGGGTCTCTCCGTCTCCCGTGGTGTGTGAGGCGCATCCTGCGGTCGTCGCATGCTGGAGGGTCCGGGTCTCTCTGTCTCCCATGGCCTCCGAGGGGCATCCTGCGGGTGTCGCATGCTGGAGGGTCCGGGTCTCTCTGTCTCCCGTGGCCTCCGAGGGGCATCCTGCGGGTGTCGCATGCTGGAGGGTCCGGGTCTCTCTGTCTCCCATGGCCTCCGAGGGGCATCCTGCGGGCGCCGCATGCTGGAGGGTCCGGGTCTCTCTGTCTCCTGTGGCCTCCGAGGGGCATCCTGCGGGTGTCGCATGCTGGAGGGTCCGGGTCTCTCTGTCTCCTGTGGCCTCCGAGGGGCATCCTGCGGGCGTCGCATGCTGGAGGGTCCGGGTCTCTCCGTCTCCCGTGGTGTGCGAGGGGCATCCTGTGGGCGTCGCATGCTGGAGGGTCCGGATCTCTCCGTCTCCCGTGGCCTCCGAGGGGTATCCTGCGGGCGGTCTGCATCTGCGGGGATGGGTGCCTGGACGTTTGGTCCTATGATACACAATGAAGCATGCATGGTTAGACATCAGGCAGTGATCAGGTGATATAAGGGAGGGGGATATAGGGGAGGGGGGATATGGGGACGGGTTGTCGGTGGCTCACTTGCTAGTACGCCCCCGACCTCTGCATCAGCAACCTCCCGGTCCTCAGGTCCGCCAGCCAGTTCCAGGGCCCTTTCCTCGTGTTCGGTCAGTGGCCTCTCATCAGCGGGGCCTCCTCCAGTCCTCACATGCTCCCTATTGTTGTGTGCGCGCTTCTCCTGTGGGGGTGGGTGTGGCAGGGGTAAAAGGCAACACTGTTAGGCAGGTATATGAATGCACGCCATTGGTTGCGCGTGCATTGCAGAGGTTAAGGTTAGGGCTGGATTCACTTGGGGATATGGGGGATATGGGGGAGGGGGATATGGGGGAGGGGGATGTGGGGGAGGGGGGATATGGGGGATATGGGGAGGGGGATATGGGAGGGGGATTTGGGGGAGGGGGGATATGGGGAGGTGGGATATGGGGGAGGGGGGATATGGGGGATATGGGGAGGGGGGATATGGGGGAGGGGGGATATGGGGGAGGGGGGGGATATGGGGGAGGGGGGGATATGGGGGAGGGGGGATATGGGGGAGGGGGGATATGGGGAGGGGGGATATGGGGGAGGGGGGATATGGGGAGGCTCACCCTTTCTGCTCAGACGAGGTCGTTCACCTTCTTGTGGCACTGGGTGCCTGTCCGTGGTGTCAGGGCCGCAGCGGTGACGGTCTCTGCCACTTCCCTCCACAGACGCCGGCTATGGCGTGGGACAACTCTGCGGCCGTGCCCGGGATACAGGGCGTCCCTCCTCTGCTCCACCGCGTCCAGGAGGGCCTCCACATCCCGTGACTCGAACCTCGGGGCTGAGCGGCGGCCAGCCATCCAGTCGGGTGTTCCGGTCGGGTGTTCCGGTCGGGTGGGGGGGAGCAGCACGGCCTTATGAGCCGTCACGCCGTGCGGCGCGTATGACGCTGCACGGCGTGAACCACTGCACCAGCGCAGATCCCGTTACGTCGCTGCTAGCCCATTTCGGTCCGGAGACATTCGACCCATTTTTCCGACGTGACGCAAGTCGGATTTGCGCCGTTATTTGCGCCGATCGGCGGACTTTCCGCCGATAACGGAGAATTTTGCCCCTGGTCTTTGTGTGTCTCGGACTCAACTGAGATCCCTGACATCTTTGAATATCATCCCACTGGATTAGGATCCAATCACCACCTGTCATTACGCAGAGTACAGCCTTTGTCGATCCAAGTCCTCTCCATCTCTCTCACTGGTGCTGAAAGGTCTGAAGTCTCCTATTCAAACGAGCAGAGTGTAAATCTGTAATTTCTGAATTCCTCACTCCTCTCTGTTGCTTGACTTAAAGATACATGTCCATTAATAATCCACAGATTAAAAATGATAATGGCAAAATAGAAAAGGGAAAATAAGGGAATAAACAAGCAGGACCCTTACACTACAGTTGTACAGGTTTTGGTGAGACCAATTACGATTCACGACCACACTCCCAACAGTGGCTAAAATACTGGACTGAAACCCCAATATTTTAAGTTTAAGACTGTGCAGAAAGAATAATTCGCTCCAGGAATGATTGCATGAAAAAATAATTCTTTAGTATTTCTAAAACAAAACTTTGTTATGAATACAGTACTAAATTTTTAGCTTCATGCCTGAAAAGAACAGCTTACAATTACCCCTTAATACAGCTGTACAATTTCCTATTAAACAAGAAAATAAACAGTCAGCTCTTAATCCATTTTAGAATTAGCAGAGCTTTATAAAATAGACTTGATGCTAGTTGGAACCCTTTCAGATACTGGCTGAATATATTCAAAAAGCTGCTTCAACTCGTTTGTTTCAGCCTTTTCATTGTCCTCAGACAAGGCTGCCCTGCTTTAAAACATTATTAATTTTTAACTATCCCACTTGGGAAGAATTGTGGACTCAGAGCCGTCAGGCAGATCAGAACTCAGCTCTGCTCTCTCTCAAAGCTTCTCCAAACTCACTGCCTCTTTGTCTTTCTGAGCTCCACCCAGCAATGACCTCATCTCACCAAGCTGAAAAACATATTGGGCTGGATTCTACGGCTGGAGAATTGCCGTGTCCATGGCCACGCATGTGCATGGCGATGACCTGCAGCGGTCACGCCGTACAACATGGCACCGGCCGTGCACGGACCCGACAACTTGGCCTGCCAGATAGTGCCCCCCCCGGCCACCCCCACCAGTACCCTTAACCCTCGCCGAAGCCCCCTCCCCTCTGGCCAGCAGCACAGCTCCCGCCCCACTGTGGCGGCACTGGACACAGTCCACAGCTGCCACACCGGGTTCCCCACCGCTGAGACCATGAGCCAACTCGGCCCATCGCGGGCAGAGCATCTGGGGAGGGCCTACAGGTGACATCCTGAGGCCGTCCCAATGGTGTGCATTGCACGCCACGATGATGCATTTTGGAGGGATTCTCTGCCCGATCGGCGATTACGAAATCTGCATCGGGGAACGGAGAATCTCACCCAGAATCTCTGCGGGCTGCAAAAGCACATTAACTCGCCAGGGACCTCCCTAGTCAATCCACATTCTTCTGGTCAATTTCAAGGTCAAGGTCACAAAAATCATATAAAAAGCTTTGGAAATAGCTCTTTTTGGGGATCGATTGCAGCCACACCAGGTGGAAATGTAAGGGACATATGGTGGCGGGTGCAGTTTGAATATTGTGCAAGAATGGACAGAGATTCGTAGGAAGGTTAGAACTTGAGCAACAAAAGCTAACAATATGAAGGAGAGGGTTGGCAGTGCAATAAATAGTTGTTGCCACAGTAGAAAGAGTTCAAAACTAGCAAGGTTGCCAGCTGGCACCGGGCCTTTATTTGGTTGAACATTAATGCCATGGGGCTGAAACTGTAATGACAGTTGGCAAAGCCTAATGACCTGCATGGTGGGTGAAGCAACAAGTTTTCAGTTTGTGTGATGCCGGGGTCAGGGCTAAAGAGGTTTTTTAATTATCAAGGTGGAAGCTGCACTGAAGCTATTTAAAAATCCAACAGTGAAGTGCATATAACTTTCATGTATAATTAAATGTAAGCAGTTTACAAATGAAAACTATTTTCATCTAATACCTTGCGACTTGTTTTTAAAGCCTTTTTTATTATACTTGTACATGACTGAGATTTGTAGGTAAGGATTAATTTTCTTCCGAATGAGAATTTTCAAGTGACTTTTTGTTCTTGGGAATGAGGGGAAAACTCATTATACTGCTGTAATTGCTTTGCACAGGGCCTTTTAGTGATCACTCAGAGTTCTGTAGTTCTTGAATTGTGCATTCCTTTTCTAGTGGAGCTCAGCTGTTGATATATATTTTTTAAATGTAGAGTACCCAATTATTTTTCCAATTAAGGGGCAATTTAGTGTGGCTAATCCACCTAATCTGCACATCTTTGGGTTGTGGGTGTGAAACCCACGCAGACACGGGGAGACTGTGCAAAGTCCACCAGACAGTGACCCGAGGCCGGGATCCTCAGCGCCCTAAGCAGCAATGCTAACCACTGCACCACCTTAGCTGTTGATATTACTGTTGTTTTGCAACAAATCAAATAAATATTTTATTTGAGTGACATTTGTGTTGCATTGGTGATTTGAAAATGGGCAGGTTGAATGTATATCATAAACACAGATTGATCCTTTAATTGGTCTACCCATCTTCAATAATCTGGTACAATCATAGTTAAAAAGGTGTCAGGAAAACAAAGGGATATATTTGTATTGGTAAACATTAGAAATAAGGTATAGATTTTAAGTGTGTTTAATTTACTGTTTCTGTGCCTGGAAGGGTGAAACTTATAGTTGGATTCATGTTGGACAACATATGAAATATAGCTCTCAGAAGGGAAAATTTAAATTTCAGGAAATTGTGATTTTATATCAGCAATAATTCTTCTTCCCTGCACTAGAAATGGTTGAGGAGCTCCATTTCTCGTACTTTTTATTTCAATTATGCTTGCCACATGAGCCATTGCAAAGCTGTCACCAAACGTGCTGCAGCATCATCAATACATTTTGAAAGTAGAAAATCGATGGTCAAAGTTGTGACATCGCTAAATGTAGGCTTACCTTGAACTAAGGATGTTCTCATTATTGTAACTGAAGATCAAAAGTATAACCATAACATCCAGTAGAGTTCAACACACCACTATTTAGTCACAGAACCATAAAACTGACAGTAGAAAAGGGAAACCATTCAGGCTATCATTCTGTGGCATGTTCATTTTTCATCGAGAGCTAACCCCATATAATCTAATTTCCTTGCGCTCATTAAATGTCTTTTTGCATCCATCATTTTCAACTATTTATTCAATTCATTTTTTAAATAATATTATAATATTTGCTTCAATAGTCAATTGTGATAAAAGATCTTCATGTATTAATATCACTCCATGTAAGAAGTGTCTTCAATGTTCTTCTGGTACTCAGACTTAGTATCAATTCCTCAATCTTTCGTTATTTATCCTGTCAAAATGTCCCATGATTTTGAAACCTGTATTAGGTTTCTCCCATTTCACTCTTGGTATGCAACCTCACCAAGAAATTCATGTCAGTGAATGCCCACTATTCTGTCATCACAGGATGCTTTCATCCTTTGAGTCTGCAATAGCACACATGGTGGTGATGCCAGTCCTGTGATGCCACACTTGGAGCATTCAATTACTTTATCACATGCCTTCACTCCCTTCTTAAGAGCCCCTCTGAGGAGAGTGGGGATATGTTTGTGACCCCACCCTCACAGTAACATGGCCTTCTTCCTCTTGGCAGAGGGAATCCGCAGCATTGATTGTTGCTCAACCTGCGAGCCCTTTGCTTCCCTTGTGTGACATGGTTTCTCTGTTCCACCACACAGCAGCCTGCAGTCCATATTCCCCTTTTATAAGGACAGTGCCTTTAAAAATAGAGAATTTCCTGGAGGACATGGTTTTGAAAGAATGCCACTCGGCCCTGAGTAGTAAACAGAGGATGCTAGTGCAGAGATGGAGACTGGAGCTATGCAGGAGGTGCTCATAGCCACATCACAATCATGGAAATGAGTGGGGAGACAACATTTCTGGTGGATATGCAGATGCCATCAATTGCAACCTCCATGCCCAAAAGTCAGGGCCAATGAATTTCATGTCCTTCTGAGTAGTTTTATTCCTTGTCTGGTTCACGTGGAGCTCCATGTATATTAAGGTACAACTGATTAAGTTTAGATCTTATTGTTTGATAACGTAATACATTCCAATTGCTCGTCCTTCTTCAACTATGATGTACCTGCTTTCAAATAATTGTTGAGGTCAATAACCTCGTGTTCAACTTGCAGCATCAATTGACTTTACAAGTGTTATATTTGGATGGGAATCTGGGGCGAAATTCTCCCGAAACGGAGCGATGTCCGCCGACTGGCGCCCAAAACGGCGCCAATCAGACGGGCATCGCGCCGCCCCAAAGGTGTGGAATGCTCCGCATCTTTGGGGGCCGAGCCCCAACATTGAGGGGCTAGGCCGACGCCGGAGGGATTTCCGCCCCGCCAGCTGGCGGAAACGGCCTTTGTTGCCCCGCCAGCTGGCGCGGAAATGACATATCGGGGCGGCGCATGCGCGGGAGCGTCAGCGGCCGCTGACAGTTTCCCGCACATGCGCAGTGGAGGGAGTCTCTTCCGCCTCCGCCATGGTGGAGACTGTGGCGGAGGCGGAAGGGAAAGAGTGCCCCCATGGCACAGGCCCGCCCGCGGATCGGTGGGCCCCGATCGCGGGCCAGGCCACCGTGGGGGCACCCCCCGGGGCCAGATCACCCCGCGCCCCCCCCCAGGACCCCGGAGCCGGCCCACGCCGCCTTGTCCCGCCGTTCAAAAGGTGGTTTAATCCACGCCGGTGGGACAGGCAATTTATCGGCGGGACTTCGGCCCATCTGGGCCGGAGAATCCAGCGGGGGGGGGGGGCCCGCCAACCGGCGCGGCCCGATTCCCGCCCCCACCGAATATCCGGTACCGGAGACTTCGGCAACCGGCGGGGACGGGATTCACGGCAGCCCCCTGCGATTCTCCAACCCGGCGGGGGGTCGGAGAATGATGCCCCCGATATCACAAAATTGTCACAGGGAGCAAAGTGCTAAAACTGAACTATTATGCTGTGCAAGGTAATGTCACACAAATCACCCTGTGAAAGTGGATGACTGGGCAGAAAAAAAACATTCAAAATAAACAGATTAAAGTTTTTGTTAAAATATTGGACAAATGAATTTTATGAACATGTTAAAACATATTCAGGGCCCGATCAAATGGCTTCAACACACCTGACTCGGTGATGCGACGAGGCCGTTAAACCTCGCGAGAGGCATCTCATGAGATTTACGAGATTTGGGACACCTCGTGAGGTCAAATGAGATTTTGCAAGGCATTGCGATCTGGATTTCGATTTGCATATTTAAGGGTACAGTTACCTTGACTTAAACATGTTTATGCTGGAGCATCCGAAGGCAGTCACTGGGAGACCTCACCATGCGTCATTTAGCACTGGCTTCCACAAACGTAGACCAGAAGTAATGGCATTTTGGGGGTGTCGGGGTCGCCCAGGTGATTGGAGGCCCCCGGGTGGTTGGGCTCTGGGCAGGGTGGTACACAGGCATCCTGATGCCATCTGGGACATTTGCCCTGCCAGCCTAGCACCTTGGCACTGCCAACTGGCCACCCTGACAGTGCCAAGATGCCCAGGTGTCAGGTTGCCCGTGCAGGGAATCGGGCTTAGGGTGCCCTGTCCTTATGAGGTGGGGTGAGGGGTCTTGAGCACCCCCTAATCGGTGAGTTGGGAGGGTTCAGGGGCATTTAAGAATAAAGCTGAATGAGACCTTGGTAGGGTGTTTCTCGGAGAGGCTCCCAAATAAAACCAAGTCCTGTTTAATAGCTGCAGGCTTCGAGAAACACCCTGCTATTCGCACTCAAAACGAGACTTTTTTTTTGTTAAATCGTGCCCGAAGTGTTATCCATGGCTCAGCTGGTAATGCACGTGGCTTTGAGTCAGAAGGTTGTGGGTTCAAGTCAGGACTTGGGCTGATGCTTTAATGCAGCACTGAGGAGAGCTACACTGTCATAAGTGCTGTCTTATGGATGAGACATTGAACCAAAGTTCTACCATTCGACCAATATTTATCTTTCATTAACAGCACAAAACAGTGTAACGAGTGGATCAGATATAAGCTCTGCACTCTTGCCACATCCAGCCACGAATGGACAATTAAACAACTAACAGGAGGAGATGGCTCCACAAAAATCCCCATCCTTAATGATGGGCCTGCACATCAGTGAAAAAAATAAGGCTAAAGCATTTGCAGTCATTTTTAGCCAGAAGTGCCTTAATGATCCATCTTAACCTCCTCCAGAGGGTCTAAGCATCCGATACCAGTCTTCATCAAATTCGATTCACTCCACGTGCTATCAAGAAACAGCTGAAGGCACTGGATACAGCAAAGGCTATGGGCCCGGACAATACTCCAGCAACAGTACTGAATACTTGTGCTCCCCATTGTCCATTCCCCTAGTCAAGCTGTTTCAGTACAGCTACAACACTGGCATGCACCTGACGATGTGTAAAATTATTTTTTTCCTGCCCATAAAACGCATGACAAATTCAACCTGGCAATGCCAAGCTAGCATTTTTCGCGCGATGGCGATCAAACCGGGATTGTCCTACACGGGTGTTGGGGGTGTACAGGAGGGCCCTGTGACTCCCTCATAGTGAATTGGGGCTGGGGAGGGGGGGCCGCGTCGAAGGCTCCATGGATCGGGATGCCATTTAAAAACGGGTCCCGATTTCGCTGCACTGAGGAGTTCCGGCGAGTGGAGCTCCTCAGTGCAGAAAACGGAGCTAATTGCGGCCTCATTGGGGAGTTCTCCACTGAGGTCTCCGATCTACCTCGATTGGCATTAGATAGCAGGGTGTTTCACGGTGCTCCAAGAGCATGGAATCACTCAGCTAATCTCGCGCTACAGGCCTCTGTCCCCATTCGCATAGTTCGTGCCCATTGTGTTTAGACTTGGGTAAGCAGGCCACAAGAACTGGGTTGGCTAAAGATTTTTTTAAATTATAAATTCATTTTTTCTAATTAAGGGGCAATTTAGCGTGGCCAATCCACGTACCCTGCACATCTTTGGGTTGTGGGGGCGAAACCCACGCAAACACGAAGAGAATGTGCAAACTCCACACAGACAGTGACCCAGAGCCGGGATTGAACCTGGGACCTCGGCACTGTGAGGCAGCAGGGCTAACCACTACGCCACCATGCTGCTCAGGGTGGACTAAAGATGATGTAATTAATGCAAGTCGCCAAGTCTGTAGCAGGCGGTTTAGTTTTAGTCTCCCAAAGACAACACGACTTGCAGCTGTTGTCTGAAAGAGTTTCACTGTCTCTCTCCAAGCTGTCTTTCCAAGAAATCCCTATCCAGAGGACAGCAAGTATCCCTGTGCTTGCTAACTTTATTTCTACGTAGCTTTTGATCTGTGATGGGCTTTGCATAATTGGATAAATAGAATCTACCAGTTATAAGTTACAAGTTAAAACGTTTCCTTTTATTGTTAGAAATTGTTTAACTGCTATTTGTCATCTATTTTCTGTGATGTTGGGTGTTCAATGCTGTGTTAAGAATAACGTTTTTTTAAATATAAAAGATACCTATTGATCAGTGGAATCACTCCTAGAGTGAAGTATCCTTTCCTCACAGTTTGGCAAATTTAATAAAATGTTTTGGGTTCTTGTCCGGTATCCGAACATATGTTGCGGTCTGGTTTGGGAGCTTAACAGTACCATGGGACCATTTACTACATTGGAAGAGCTACATAAATGTAATCTTCTCTTGTTTTTGAGGGGAAGCTAAATATGTACGGACGGTCAAAGAAACAGAAGAACATGTTGATTGGGTGAGATGAAGTAAGGCTCATAAGAACACAAAGACTGAAACAGATGAGCAGAGCCGAATGGGCTGTGCTAGAAATTCAGTGAAGAACGAAGAAACAGCATTTATCTGTTGCAAACAAAATTAAGTATTGATTCACAGTATCTCCGGTTTATAAACTGACATTAGCTCAATCACACCTAATTCAGCATTCACTTCAGAATCTTTCACCGCAGGCATTGGTCCCAAGAGAGCTTGAAGAGCATTGTTATCTAATCCACGATTAGTAAACCACAACATAGATAACAAAATTAAACCTTCTACATAAGAAATTAATACCTCACTTTAGGATTGCCAATGTGAACTTAAAAAAACGATTAAGGATGTACCGTCTCTGTGAATTAATGCCATCACATGTGCTAACTGTGTAGTAATCTGGTATGTCAGCATCAATGAAACATTAATGTGTGTAACCAAATTGCAATGTATGTTTGTTCAATTGTACACACAGGGTTAATAGTGTTACAGAAGACAATGGTCAGTTCTTAGGCTTTGGGCAACAATCCCTCTGAAATTAACGTGTTTTCCTATTAAAACAGCCTGCGCATAAAAAAGGTTTACTTTGTTATCACACCTAGATCCAAGAAAGGTTCAAAAAACCATGCCACTATCTTTCCTTTTCTGACACTGTGAAAATTTACCTGGAGCTACTGTAAACGTGGTCACAATCTGTTCCCCTTTCAACACGGTTTGCTTGGCCAATTGCTCAGGAAGTAGCAGGTGAATGGTGGCTGGATCTCCCTGGAGCTGATGGTTGGACACTTGTAATGGAACAGGCAGGCAACTTCTTTTATTAAGTGCTCAATAAAAACAAAATCACTCAGCAAGCACTTCCTAGTGTTCTTGTTCTTGGCGATGCATGCTAGTGTTGGGGTCAACATGCTCCATCATTTTGTCACGCAGTTTTGCTTCCTCGATCACCCCTGCTCCTTGCTGCCCTTTTCTGTCACTTTACTCACGACTTGTTGGTGTTCCATTTAACTTTGATATTGGTTGGGATTCTCCGTTTCTGAGACTAAGTGTTGATGCCGAACCTGGATTGATTCAGCAACTGTGGAGGAGCTGTGGTGCCACGTGGAACACAATTGATTCCAATGAAAAATGGTGTGGGATTCGCCGGGTCCGGGTTTGACACTCGGGAGGCTGACAAGCTGCAGCCGCATATACACATTACAATCCCCACACACATTCATCCCAGCCAACAAGATGGCACTAGCTGTGCTGGAGCGCGCCCATACAGCTGATGGGTCGACTCAACCAGAATGAACCTGGTTTGGGGGGGTGGGGGTGGGGGGGCCTGAGGAAACGCCTATACGACCCATTGCCCTAAGTTCACAGTGGGCTGTTAGCGGTGTGTGCAGCTGCATAGCTGCCTTGCTGGCTGCGGCAATGGTGTTCCATGCCCGTCCACTCCAACCCCATAGCCCACCTTCTGGCCACCCCCCGCTACTCCCCCCGAGTCTGGCAGAAGCCCCCGGCAGCAGCACAACTGTCAGCAAACTATGGTGATGTTGGACACTTTCCGTACCCTCTCTCTCTCCCTCAGCAGCCACGGTGACAGTTTCTCGATCTGTTAAAGCACATGTGAACCGTGCCATTATGGACTCTGCCCATCGGAGGCGGAGCATCGCCGAGGCCCTGGAGAAGATCGGGTCGGGCCTGCTAATGACATGCAAACGGTGTTTACTCAACATGCGTTTCGGAACACATTGACACTGCTATTGAGGTTACGGAGAATTGCGATTTTGCGTCAAATTGGCGCCTGCTGCGATTTTACCATCGGAACCTATTCTCCGCCCAATTGCGTTTCCTGGTTTCGCTGTCAGCCAACGGAGTATCCCGCCCATTACCTTTACTGACAGAATAACTTTCATTAGGTTGGCCTCACAAATACCTTGTCATAGATAAAAGAAATAGGTAACCTGATAACCATTTCTGCGACCTTGAAGAAGGTAACAGTATCATTAAATGATTCTATCCACTTTGTTGGGTGGATTGATTACTAGAAATTTCCAATCGAAGGATTATACTGGATTTCCTGTGTAGTTCAAAGTCTAGCCGACAGTCAGTGGTTCAGTTTGACAGTCAGCAGCAAATATCAATGTGATTTTGAGTTTTGGGTTGACATTGCGAAGGAGCTAGGCCACATTGAAAATATGGAAAGTACATTTTTGTTTGATGCCTAGGTTCAGAGAGAAGACAAGTGGCATTTTATTATTGTACACATCAATAAGGAAATGTACATGCCACTATATTTTATTGTTTACTATTCATTCACTTGTCATAGAGAAATAGCACCACTTGTCATAGTCTGGTGTATATTCAGTCCACTTGTCAAAGCAGAAAATCACATACCGTAGCAGCAAGTAATATAATTCAGGAGCTGGTGCCAATGTACTGATTCTCTATTGTGATCCCTGGCTCTTTCTATCATTTATTGGACAGAACATGGGGCGAGATTCTCCACTCCCACGCCGGTTGGGAGAATCGCCTGGGCCGCCAAAATTTCCCGGGCGCCAGTCCGACGTCCTCCTGCGATTCTCCCAAGCGGCAGGAACGGCCCCGTCGAGTTCCACGAGCCGCAGGCCGGAGAATCGTCGGAGACACCCAAAATGGCGATTCTCCGGCACCCCCGCTATTCTCAGGCCCGGATGGGCCGAGCGGCCAGGCCAAAACGGCGGGTCCCCCCCGGCGCCGTCCACACCTGGTCGCTGCCATCGGGAACAGCGCGGCAACGCTGGGGGGGTGGCCTGTGGTGGGGGGAGGGAGGATCCTGCACCGGGGGGTACCTCAAATGGGTGGTGGCCCGCGATCGGTGCCCACCGACCGTCGGGCCATCCTCTCTGAAGGAGGACCTCCTTCCTTCCCCAGCCCCGATAGATCCGTCTTGCGGGGCGGACTCAGAGAGGACGGCAACCACGCATGCGCGGGTTGGCGCCGGCCAACCCGTGCATGCGCGGGTGACGCCAGTTATGCGGCGCCGGCCACGTCATGTATGCGGTGCCGCCTTTACGCGGCGACAAGGCCTGGCGCATGAAGATGATGCGGCCCCGATCCTAGCCCATTGTCGGGGCCTGAATCGGTCGGGATAGGGGCCGTTTCGTGCCATCGTGAACCTCAACGGCGTTCACTTTGGCGCGGGAGTGGAGAATCCCGTCCATGATGTTCTCCGGATCTTAAAGGACATGGGGCGAAATTCTCCCGAAACGCGCGATGTCCGCCGACTGGCGCCCAAAGCGGCGCCAATCAGACGGGCATCGCGCTGCCCCAAAGGTGCGGAATGCTCCGCATCTTTGGGGGCCGAGCCCCAACATTGAGGGGCTAGGCCGGCGCCGGAGGAATTTCCGCCCCGCCAGCTGGCGGAAAACGGCCTTTGGTGCCCCGCCAGCTGGCGCGGAAATGACATCCCCGGGCGGCGCATGCGCGGGAGCGTCAGCGGCCGCTGACAGTTTCCCACGCATGCGCAGTGGAGGGAGTCTCTTCCGCCTCCGCCATGGTGGAGACCGTGGCGGAGGCGGAAGGGAAAGAGTGCCCCCACAGCACAGGCCCGCCCGTGGATCGGTGGGCCCTGATCGCGGGCCAGGCCACCGTGGGGGCACCCCCCGGGGCCAGATCGCCCCGCGCCCCCCCAGGACCCCGGAGCCCACCCACGCCGCCTTGTCCCACCGTTCAAAAGGTGGTTTAATCCACGCCGGCGGGACAGGCAATTTATCGGCGGGACTTCGGCCCATCCGGGCCGGAGAATCGAGCGGGGGGGCCCGCCAATCAGCGCGGCGCGATTCCCGCCCCCGCCGAATCTCCGGTGCCGGAGACTTCGGCAACCGGCGGGGGCGGGATTCACGCCAGCCCCCGGCGATTCTCCGACCCGGCGGGGGGTCGAAGAATGACGCCCATGAGGTCTGCTCATAGGTGTGGGCTGTGATGCTGGACCAAAGAAAATAACTTGCATACAAGTCAAAAATATGATGGCACAGTTTTATCCATGATCCTAGAATAACCTGAATAGTTTAATACATGGGAATACGCATGGCCAACATTATTTTTTTTAATTTGATATCAATTAGAGGTGATCATGCAAACTGTGCAGAATATACCTGAGCCCAATCGGCGAGGAGCAATTTAGTTGAGCAGCGGTCTGATTGACTGTCCAATTGTGTTTTCCGCATCTCAGTGTCCATTGTGTCAGCTAGCTGAAAATGTGAAGCTGTGAATTCCTGCAGTAAAGGAATGGGTGAAGGATGATCAGGCCTCAATTAAGTTGATGCTTATATTGCAATTGGCCTCAAAACCGATCGGTTAAAGGCTGATGAATTTCGGGGATGGTAAATTAAGAATTTACACACAACATTTGAAGACAGAATTAAGCCAGAAAGCAAGTTCACCTTATGGCATCCAAAACTAAACACAGCCAGAGGAATACCATTTTCGGGCTTTTGGGCGTTTTGGTGCTCTATGTGGAACAGATCTCTATTAATTTGAATTGAGAGGGAATTTCTTTGTATGTCTGCTTCATTTTGTTGTTAGCTCATCCTCTTGCTTGATAACCTCTTCTGCCAAGCAGGCAGAGGAAACTTAACATTACCACATATGTTATTTTGATATCTCATTGAGTGATACTTGTCATGACATGCAAACATGCAGCTAATGAACACTTAGAATAGGACATGACCAATGAGCAGTCAGGACACTCAGGGGTGGTATCTCACTATAAAAGAGATGAGGCACGCACAGCCCGCTCTTTCCACAGACCAACATCTACAGAGTGAGACAAGGTGTATCCTCAGCATCACACCCCACACGTGCTTAGAGCAAGGCTGGTTCAGTTCGACTGAGTTACTACATTTAGATTAGCAGAGAGTCGAACTCATTGAGAACTGTGCTAATCGTTCAATAAAAGACATTGAACTCACCTCAAAGTCTGGAGCATCTTTTACTGCATCAAGTGGCAGCTTGTATTATTCCGAATTACATAACACAACAACACAACATGATATCAGGGGCGAAATTCTCCGTTATCGGCGGAAAGTCCGCCGATCGGCGCAAAAAACGGCGCAAATCCCACTTGCGTCACGTCATAAAAATGGGCCGATAGTCTCCGGCCTGAAATGGGCTAGCAGCGACGTGACAGGATCCGCGCTTGCGCAATGGTTCACGCCGTGCAGCGTCATACGCGCTGCACGGCGTGACGGCTCATAAGGCCGCGCAGCTCCCCCCCACCCGACGGGAACACCCGACCGCAACACCCGACTGGATGGCTAGCCGTCGCTCAGCCCCGATGTTCGAGTCACGCGATGTGGAGGCGCTACTGGACGCGGTGGAGCAGAGGAGGGACGCCCTGTATCCCGGGCACGGCCGCAGAGTTGCCGCACGCCACAGCCGGCGTCTGTGGAGGGAAGTGGCAGAGGCCGTCACCGCTGTGGCCCTAACACCACGGACAGGCACCCAGTGCCACAAGAAGGTGAACGACCTTGTCAGGGCAGGCAGGGTGAGCCTCCTCCATATCCCCCATATCCCTCCCTCCCCATATCCCCCCTCCCCCATATCCCCATATCACCCCCTCCCCCATATCCCCCATATCTCCCCCTCCCCCATATCCCCCCTCCCCATATACCCCCTCCCCCATATCCCACGTCCCCATATCCCCCCCTCCCCCATATCCCCCCTCCCCCATACCCACCATATCCCCCCTCCCCCATATCCCCCATATCTCCCCCTCCCCCATATCCCCCTCCCCATATCCCCCTCCCCATATCCCCCCTCCCCATATCCCCCCTCCCATATCCCCCCTCCCCCATACCCCCCTCCCCCATATCCCCCCTCCCCATATCCCCTCTCCCCATATCCCCCCTCCCCCATATCCCCTCTCCCCCATATCCCCCCTCCCCATATCCCCCTCCCCCATATCCCCCCTCCCCCATATCCCCCCTCCCCCATATCCCCCCTCCCCCATATCCCCCCTCCCCCATATCCCCCATATCCCCCCTCCCCCATATCCCCCCTCCCCCATATCCCCCCTCCCCCATATCCCCCATATCCCCCCCTCCCTCATATCCCCCCTCCCCCATATCCCCCATACCCCCCTCCCCCATATCCCCCCTCCCCCATATCCCCCGTCCCCCATATCCCCCTCCCCATATCCCTCCTCCCCCATATCCCCCCCTCCCCATATCCCCCTCCCCCATATCCCCCATATACCCCCTCCCCCATATCCCCCCTCCCCCATATCCCCCATACCCCCCTCCCCCATATCCCCCTCCCCATATTGCCCCTCCCCCATATCCCCCAAATCCCCCCTTCCCATATCCCCCCTCCCCCATATCCCCCCTCCCCCATATCCCCCCTCCCCCATATCCCCCATACCCCCCTCCCCCATCTCCCCCCTCCCCATATCCCCCATACCCCCCTCCCCCATATCCCCCCTCCCCCATATCCCCCCTCCCCCATATCCCCCCTCCCCCATATCCCCCCTCCCCCATATCCCCCATATCCCCCCTCCCCCATATCCCCCTCCCCCATATCCCCCTCCCCCATATCCCCCCTCCCCCATATCCCCCCTCCCCCATATCCCCCCTCCCCCATACCCCCCATATTCCCCCCTCCCCCATATCTCCCCCTCCCCCATATCCCCCTCCCCATATCCCCCCTCCCCCATATCCCCCCTCCCCCATTTCCCCCTCCCCCATATCCCCCCTCCCCCATACCCCCCTCCCCCATATCCCCCTCCCCATATCCCCCCTCCCCCATATCCCCCATATCCCCCTCCCCCATATCCCCCTCCCCCATACCCCCCTCCCCCATATCCACCCTCCCCCATATCCCCCTCCCCCATATCCCCCCTCCCCATATCCCCCCTCCCCCATATCCCCCCTCCCCCATATCCCCCCCTCCCCATATCCCCCCTCCCCCATATCCCCCCCTCCCCCATATCCCCCCTTCCCCAGATGCCCCAGATCCCCCTCCCCCATATCCCCCCCTCCCCCATATCCCCCCCTCCCCCATATTTCCATATCCCCCCTCCCCCATATCCCCCCTCCCCCATATCCCCCCTCCCCCATATCCCCCATACCCCCCTCCCCCATATCCCCCCTCCCCCATATCCCCCTCGCCCATATCCCCCCTCCCCCATATCCCCCCCCCTATATCCCCCATATCGCCATGTGAATCCAGCCCTAACCTTAACCTCTGCAATGCACGCGCAACCGATGGCGTGCATTCATATACCTGCCCAACACTGTTGCCTTTTACCCCTGCCACCACCACCCCCCCCCCCCCCACAGGAGAAGCGCGCACACAACAATAGGGAGCATGTGAGGACTGGAGGAGGGCCCGCTGATGAGAGGCCACTGACCGTACACGAGGAAAGGGCCCTGGAACTGGCTGGCGGACCTGAGGACCGGGAGGTTGCTGATGCAGAGGTCGGGGCCCCACGAGCAAGTGAGCCACCAACAGCCCGTCCCCATATCCCCCCTCCCCTATATCCCCCTCCCCCGTATCACCTGATCACTGCCTGATGTCTAACCATGCATGCTTCATTGTGTATCGCAGGACCAAACGTCCAGGCACCCATCCCCGCAGATGCACACCGCCCGCAGGATGCCCCTCGGAGACCACAGGAGACGGAGAGACCCGCACCCTCCAGCATGCGACGCCCGCAGGATGCCCCTCGGAGACCACGGGAGACGGAGAGACCCGGACCCTCCAGCATGCGATGCCCGCAGGATGCCCCTCGCACACCACGGGAGACGGAGAGACCCGGACCCTCCAGCATGCGACGCCCGCAGGATGCCCCTCGCACACCACGGGAGACGGAGAGACCCGGACCCTCCAGCATGCGACGCCCGCAGGATGCCCCTCGCACACCACGGGAGACGGAGAGACCCGGACCCTCCAGCATGCGACGCCCGCAGGATGCCCCTCGGAGGCCACGGGAGACGGAGAGACCCGGACCCTCCAGCATGCGACGCCCGCAGGATGCCCCTCGCACACCACGGGAGACGGAGAGACCTGGAGCAACAGGGAGACGACACCCCCGTCACGTGCGGGAGCGCCCACCCAGCGATGAGGGGGGCAGCCACAGGCCCCCGTCACATCCGAGCCAGGACACCACTACCCAGGACACCACTATCCAGGACACCCCTACCCGGGACACCACTACCCAGGGCACCCCTACCCGGGACACCACTACCCAGGACACCCCCACCCGGGACAGCACTACCCAGGACAGCACTACCCGGGACAGCACTACCCGGGACAGCACTACCCGGGACAGCACTACCCAGGACACCCCTACCCGGGAAGACGAAATACCGGACAGTGACTCAGAGTGGATGGGTGGAGACGAATCCCCACCCCAAAGTGCCATGGACTCAGAGTGGGACGAAGAGCACGACACAACGCCACTGCTGTCACCAACACCCTCCACCATCGCAGAAACACTCACCACGGTTGAGCACTTTAGTGATGAGGCGTCTGGTACACTCACTGGTGCGCACAACACAGCCGTCCCGGTACAGCAGGTGGAGGTAAGAGCAGCAGAGGGACCGGGCGGTCGGAGGGCAGCCCAGGCCAAGCGAACATCTGCCCCCCAGATGGATCCCGGGTTCCTGCAGTTACCACACCCACACATAGATCCGATGCAACCACCGACACGGAGACGAGCGAATAGGGTGACGGGTGGCTTGCGGCGGCTGCGGTCGCAGGTGGAGGAGTCCACCCGCGTCTAGGAGCTGGGAGTGGTCCCGGTCATGCGTGCCACCCAGGCTGACACCGCACGGGTGGCGTCCGCGGTGGAGGCAATGGGTGCGACGGTGTCAGACATGGGGAACGGTTTGCGAGGCCTGGGGCCTTCCGTGCAGGCGGCGTCTGTGGCCCAGGAAATGGCTGCCCTCTCACAGGAGGCCATGAGCCAGTGCCAGCGCCAGATGGCAGAGGCGCTCAACGCCATAGCCCAGTCTCAGCAGGCCATGGCCCAGTCTCAGCAGGCCATAGCCCAGTCTCTGCAGGCCATGGCCCAGTCTCTGCAGGCCATGGCCCAGTCTCAGCAGGCCATTGCTGAGGGCATCGGCGCCAGTGGCCATGTGCGAGCCGGCGTCGCACTGTCACAGACAGGGTTCGACAACCCCCTGGGGGCCATCGGGCACCCCGAGGGAGGAGGAGGTGGTGTGGTCCGTCCCGGCTCCCTCTATAGGGGAGGTCCCGGTACACCGCGACACCTCGGACTCCCCCCCTTCCGTCCCAGGTGCATCGGGTGGGCAACGGGCAGGACAGGCTGGCAGCTCGCCATCCCAGTTGCCCGGGCCGCAGCCTGGCCCATCTAGGCCAGGACGCCCCAGGAAACGGCCGCCAAAGGGATCCAGTGTCAGAGGGCAGGAATCACAGGAGTCCACCTCCAGTTCTGCTGTACCGTCTGGGGAACCACGTAGACGTAGTCAAAGGGCCCGTAAGGCCAAACAATTAGACACTGAGTAAGTTGGCACGGGTGCAGGGCACAGATGAGTTTTAGGGGCTAGGGCACGTGCATGAACTCCTTTGGTTATTAAAGTCAATGTTACACCTACCGAAGCTGCCTTTGTGCTCTGTCCAAAGTGTGCGGGCGTGTCATGTACGTTGAGCGCAAGTGTGTGTGTGACGGGTGGTCTTACCTCAGCCCCAGGTGAGTCTGCCCCCTGGGCCGCCATCAACATCCCCCGGGCAGAGGACGGGACCATGCGCTGCAGTGTCACAGCCGCATGCAGGGATGGTCCGGGTGGATGGTGGTACTGTGGCCATGGGTCAGACATAGTCCAACGATGTAGGGCCAGGAGCTCATCGGAGGCGGGTTGTCATCATCCTCCATGGCCTGCGATAGACACGCGTCCACCCGCAACTGGGTGAGCCCGGCCCGTTGTGCCGCCGGTGGATCGGCAATTGGGGGGGGGGTGGTGTGCATGCGGGTGGGGTGTGTGGGGTTGGGGAGGGGGGTGAGGGTGCTGGGTGGGTGGATGGGTGGGGGGTGTGGGTGGTCGGCTGTTGTCATGGTGTGCGGTCTGTGGCCATACTACCCGATTCCCATGCCCATCTAGTCAGTGAAGCGGGCGTCTATCAGTCTGTCCCGTGCCCGCTGGGCCAGCCGGGAACGGTGGACAGCCACCCGCCTGTGTCTACCCCGTCTGCCCTGACCATTGCCCCCATCCCCCTCATCTGGGGAGGACTGGGCCTTTTCCTGCTGCTCCTCCACTCCGCCCTCCTCTGCCTGCGGCACATCGCCCCTCTGCTGGGCTATGTTGTGCAGGACGCAGCACACCACAATGATGCGGCCGACCCTATCTGACCGATACTGGAGGGCGCCCCCAGAGAGGTCCAGGCACCTGAAACGCATCTTCAGCACGCCAAAGCTCCTCTCGATCACTCCCCTTGTCGCTACATGGGCATCATTGTAGCGGTTCTCCGCCTCATTGCGTGGCCTCCGTATAGGCGTCATCAGCCACGATCGCAATGGGTAGCCCCTGTCGCCCAGCAACCAGCCCCTCAGCCGGGGATGGCGTCCCTCGTACATGCCGGGGATGGATGACCGCGACAACACGAATGAGTCGTGTACACTGCCTGGGTGACGGGCGCAGACGTGCAGGATCATCATGCGGTGGTCGCAGACCACCTGTACGTTCATTGAATAGGTCCCCTTCCTATTAGTGAACACGGCCCTGTTCTCTGCAGGTGGCCGCACGGCGACGTGCATCCCATCGATCGCGCCCTGGACCATGGGGAACCCGGCAACGGCAGAGAAGCCCACGGCCCGGGCATCTTGGCTGGCCCGGTCCACTGGGAAGCGGATGTAGCGGTGCGCCATGGCATAAAGGGCATCTGTCACTGCCCGGATGCACCGATGCACCGATGTCTGCGATATGCCGGACAGGTCCCCACTCGGTGCCTGGAATGACCCCGTTGCATAAAAGTTCAGGGCCACCGTAACCTTGACGGACACGGGAGAGGGTGTCCCCCGCCAGTGCCACGCGGTGACAGGTGTGCCAGCAGGTGGCAGATGTGTGCCACGGTTTCCCGGCTCATCCGGAGTCTCCTCCTGCATTCCCGGTCCGTGAGGTCCTGGTATGACTGCCGGGGCCGGTACACACGGGGCGCCCTCGGGTGCCTCCGTTGCCGTGGGGCCGCGACGTCCTCCTCCCCCTCCTCGTCCTGTCGGTCAGGTGTCCCTCCAGCCTGGGCGGCTGCCGCCTGCCCCTCTGCGGCAGCCTGCGCCGCCTCTCTGGCACGCTCCTCCTCCTCCTCCTCCTCCTCCTCCTCATCCAGGGCAACATAGACATGAGCGGCTGCCACCACGGCGGCCAACATCGCTGGATGGTCTGAAAACATGACGGCCTGGTGGGGGGGAGGGGAACGACGACATGTCATCATTGCCCATATCCCTTCCTCCCCCCAGCCAGGTGGCATGGACCGCATGGGTCCAACTGTTGGAGGCTGGAACCTGGCCAGGTGGACCAACTCATTTGCCCTCCCATCACCCACCCCGGCACGGACCCCCTCCCCAACCCCCAACCTCCACCCCAGCACGGACCCCCCCCCCAACCTCCACCCCAGCACGGACTCCCTCCCCAACCTCCACCCCAGCACGGACCCCCCCCCAACCCCCAACCTCCACCCCAGCATGGACCCCCCCCAACCTCCACCCCAGCACGGACCCCCCCCCAACCTCCACCCCGGCACGGACCCCCTCCCCAACCTCCACCCCAGCACGGACCCCCCCCCCCCCAACCTCCACACCGGCACGGACCCCCTCCCCAACCTCCACCCCAGCACGGACCCCCCCCCCAACCTCCACCCCGGCACGGACCCCCTCCCCAACCTCCACCCCAGCACGGACCCCCCCCCCAACCTCCACCCCGGCACAGACCCGTTCCCCAACCCCCAACCTCCACCCCAGCACGGACCCCCCCCCCAACCTCCACCCCAGCACGGACCCCCCCCCCAACCTCCACCCCGGCACGGACCCCCTCCCCAACCCCCAACCTCCACCCCAGCACGGACCCCCCCCCAACCTCCAACCCAGCACGGACCCCCCCCCCAACCTCCACCCCGGCACGAACCCCCTCCCCAACCTCCACCCCAGCACGGACCCCCTCCCCAACCTCCACCCCAGCACGGACCCCCCCCAACCTCCACCCCGGCACGGACCCCCTCCCCAACCTCCACCCCAGCACGGACCCCCTCCCCAACCTCCACCCCAGCACGGACACCCCCCAACCCCCAACCTCCACCCCAGCACGGACCCCCCCCCAACCTCCACCCCGGCACGGACCCCCCCCCCAACCTCCACCCCGGCACGGACCCCCTCCCCAACCTCCACCCCAGCACGGCCCCCCCCCAACCCCCAACCTCCACCCCAGCACGGACCCCCCCCCCAACCTCCACCCCGGCACGGACCCCCCCCCCAACCTCCTCCCCGGCACGGACCCCCTCCCCAACCTCCACCCCTGCACGGACCTCCCCCAACCCCCAACCTCCACCCCAGCACGGACCCCCCCTCCCAACCTCCACCCCGGCACGGACCCCCCCCCAACCTCCACCCCGGCACGGACCCCCCCCAACCCCCAACCTCCACCCCGGCACGGACCCCCTCCCGGCACTCCCCCGGAGCCCAGCCTACTCTAACCACCCCCCCCCCCCCCGCCGCACACACACACAAGCCGAGACACACCTCTCCTCACGCAATCAGTCTGCGGCCACGCCATTTCCTGCCCAGAGCCAACCCCCCAGTCCGTCACTCACCTCCTCGCTGGTCGGCGTGAGTCTGGAGCACCGGGTCACGCCGATGAAAAGGAGGTTTGATTCACGTTGACGTGAACGGTCATCACGTCGACGGGACTTCGGCCCATCCGGAAGGGAGAATATCGGCAGGCCGAAAATCGGCTGCCTTGCGCAGACCCGTGACATTCTCCGCGGCAGCGGCGCCATTAACGCCCCGCCGACTTTACTCCCTTCGGAGACTTCGGCGGGGGCGGGGGCGGGATTCACGGCGGCCAACGGCCATTCTCCGACCCGGCGGGGGGTCGGAGAATGACGCCCCCTGAGTCTGTTCAATCTAGTTAGTTCAACTCAGCAAGATCCGTGACGACCAGCGAATGTAGACCGGCACCATGGAGAAGATTCAGTCTCCTCACCAGCTCAGGACCTCCGGCAATCTCGGTGCCAACTGGCGGACATTCAAGCAGAAATTTCAGCTTTACGTCGAAGCATCAGACCTCAATGGTGCGTCTGATGCACGCAAGATAGCTCTTTTCTCACCACAGCGGGTGATCACGCCTTGGAAATATTCAACTCCTTTCACTTCGCCGAAAACCAGGACAAGACAAAGTTTCAGACCATCCTGGACAAGTTTGACAGCCACTGTGAGGTGGACACCAACAAAATCTTCGAGCGCTACATATTCAAGCAGCGATTGCAAGGTCAAGATGAATTCTTCACCATATTTAACTAACGTTAGACTGCTAGCGCAATCCTGCAACTTCGGTGATATCACTGACCCCATGGTCAGAGACCAAATCGTTTTTGGAGTTCACTCTGATTATCTGAGAGAGCAGTTACTGAAGATCAAGCATATGACCCTGCCAGGCGCGATTGAAACGTGCACAGTGCATGAGCACGCTAAAAATCGCTATTCCCAGTACAGAACGGCTGAAAATGATAGACTAGCCTTGCATGAGGCGGAGAGTGTGCAGGCCATCTCCCGGATGCAGCACCTCAACATTGACAAAAGCGGCCATTTTGCGCGCTTTTCCCGGGGCCCGACGCATGCGCGATGCGAACGGGATAATGAAGCGGTCGAAACCCGCACTGCGCAGGTGCAGACGTCTGAGAACCGCACTGTGCATGTGCAACAATGCACGGAGGGTCAGGATGCCAACGTCATGACGTGTTTGAACTGTGACACCACCCATTTAAAGAAACACTGCCCTGCAAGCGGCAGACGCTGTTTAAACTGCAGGAAGCCAGGCCATTATGCAGCCCTGTGCAGATCTGCACCACCAGTCAGGCTTCCATCCCGCCTGTCAAGGCGCCGTCGTCCCCTACGCCACCTCTCCGGCGGTCGACCAGGATCAGATGCAAGCCTCAGAGACTGGACTTGTGAACGTTGGTTTTGTTTGCGCTGTGTTGTTTTCCTCTGTCAGTTATGTTAGACAGACTCATTCACATGTAAATACATTCACATACGCCAACAAAACATAAAAAAAAGGTGAGATGTCATGATATGCAAACATGCAGCTAATGAACACATAGAATAGGACATGACCAATGAGCAGTCAGGACACTCAGGGGTGGTATCTCACTATAAAAGGAATGAGGCATTCACACCCCACCTCTTTCCAGAGACCAACATCTACAGAGTGAGACAGGGTGTATCCTCAGCATCACACCCCAGCACGTGGCTGAGAGCAAGGCTGGTTCAGTTAGACTGAGTTACTACATTTAGATTAGCAGAGAGTTGAACTCATTGAGAACTGTGCTAATAGTTCAATAAAACACATTGAACTCACTTCAAAGTCTGGAGCATCTTTTACCCAAAACTGCATCAAGTGGCAGCTTGTGTTATTCCAAATGACATAATACGACAATATTGGGGATAATTTTCCAAATGGGCGCTTTTTAAAAGAATCTCAGACAAAACAGTGTAATTTAGAAATGTAGCATTGTGAAATCATTGGTTACTGTGTCACTGAGGCTGCTGAAGTTTCAAGTTGTGGATCATCATTACTGCGGGTGTGATGCATCATCCTACTCAGCTATACCTACTTTTTCATGTTAAGAAGCACAAAGTGTTGCTCTCCTTGAGCCACCTTTTTGAATGAATGGTAACTGAAATTCAATTACCTTGTTCAGTTCTAAAGAGCCTTTTAACATCTTTATACTGCACTCATGTGACCAAGAAAGGATAGAAGCATGGGCGAGATTCTCCGACCCCCCAACGGGTCGGAGAATCGCCAGGGGCTGACGTGAATCCCGCCCCCGCCGGTTGCCGAATTCTCCACCACCGTATATTCGGCGGGGGCGGGAATCGCGCCGCGCCAGTTGGTGCCCCCCCCCGCGATTCTCCGGCCCAGATGGGCCGAAGTCCTGCCGCTAAAATGCCTGTCCCGCCAGCGTAGATTAAACCACCTACCTTACCGGCGGGACAAGGCGGCGCAGGCGGGCTCCAGGGTCCTGGGGGGCGCGCGGGGCGATCTGGCCCCGGGGGGTGCCCCCACGGTGGCCTGGCCCGCGATCGGGGCCCATCGATCCGCGGGCGGGCCTGTGCCGTGGGAGCACTCTTTCCCTTCCGCCTTCGCCGCGGTCTCCACCATGGCGGAGGCGGAAGAGATTCCCTCCATTGCGCATGCGCAGGAATGCCGTCAGCGGCCGCTGACGCTCCCGCGCATGCGCCGCCCGGAGATGTAATTTCCGCACCAGCTGGCGGGGCACCAAAGGCCTTTTCCGCCCGCTGGCGGGGCGGAAATCCATCCACCGCCGGCCTAGCCCCTTAAGGTTGGGGCTCGGCCCCCAAAGATGCGGAGCATTCCGCACCTTTGGGGCGGCGCGATGCCTGACTGATTTGCGCCGTTTTGGGCGCCAGTCGGCGGACATCGCGCCGTTTCCGGAGGATTTCGCACCATGTCTTTATTCCACTATGAATTTGGATTTCTGGAGGCGAGCTTCAAGTGGACTGGACTGCAGAGGTGGACTGCAGTGGCAGGATGTATAGGGAGGGAAGGAATAGAGTCTGGTGCCTTTGTCATTCAAAACGCCCATAAACCTTCTTTACAGCACCCTGCGACACGGCGAGCAAGGGCTGCCACTCAGTGTGGTGAACCACTGTAATAGGAGATGTAAGCTAGGACCTGCACTATAGGTTCGCCGCTAGCTCCTGCCGGCTGGCTCCGCCCACCGAGAACTGTATAAATATGTATGACCTCCAGTGCCCTGCCATTTCGCCAGCTGCAGCAGGAGGCCACACATCTGACTGTATTAAAGCCACAGTTGTACCCAACTTTAGTCTTTGTGCAATTGATCGTGCATCACTCAGTAAGACCGAATGCAACAAAATCCATTATGGGGGATCGGCTGATAGCTGTGAAGACATGGAAAGGTCGCAGCAGAGCCTTGTCCTCAACTATACAGGTTTTCCTGACCATTGTAACCAAGCAGTACCCTGCCAAGATAGAGTAGGGCCTTGAAGTGCAACAGGCATTCTACTCTAAAAGATTCCATGCGGGCCTTTCTGTGCAATTGTTGGTAAAATAGGTTAAGTTCTCACTTAAAATAATAGGTTGAGGAAAACAAAACTTCACAATTATAATGCATATCTATTACATTTTACAGAAGATGCCATTTTAGTGATTTGCTTCATTTGCATGCGTTATATCCCACATATATCTGCTTGCCTATTTTCCACTTGCTTTTTCTGTTTTCCTGCATCTCACACTGCATACGGCCAAATTGCATCCCCCTTCCTTTATTCTGTTCTGTCCTAATTTTAAACTACAGGTGCAGTTTTTAGAGCAAGGTATTAAATGCTCAGAATGATTTCCAACTGCCTGAAATGATGCTTCAACATTTAATTTATCTGTGCTGTGGTAAAGTCTGAGGCATATTTGAATAAAAATTATCTGAATCCTACAAAACCACCTGTATTAAAATGATTAAATGTGTCAACACATTCCAAAATAAAATTCTGAGAATGTTGGAGTCTGTACTAAAAGCAGAAAATGCAGGAAATACTCAACAGGACAGGCATCATCTGAGGAGAGAGATAAAGGGCTGAATTTAGTGGAAGTGTTGGTGTCTTGTCCACTGGCTACAGAGTTGGCAGGAACCAAACATTCTCTGTGAGAGAAGGTGTGCCAAAGTAAGTGCACTCAGGCACTTAACTGGGCAGCAGCAAGCCTTCCCTGAGATGGAAGCCCTGCTCACTGATCAGAGGCTAGAAGGTCTGTTGAACGATAGCGTCACTGAACAGGTACTACTGTTGGCACTACACCCACCCGAGATCTAGGAACACCACTTCATCTCTGACTACAGGTGAATGATGGGTTGTGGGAGGTGTGTGGGGTGGAGTGGGGGTGGGGTTGCACAGGGAATGGGGTCTGGTCTGGCAGCAAAGACAGGGTGTGGCTCTCAGCAGGCCCTCCCCTTCCTGATGCTAGGTCCTTAAAACGGGCACTGAATGTCTTTGAATGAGTGACCCAGCCCCCTGGGAATCTGCAAGCAACAGCACACTGCTTGTAATGCTGACCGCATGATGAGCCCCCCCCACCCTTTGCTGGGTTAATACCAGCAGCAGCAAGGTGAAATCTTTAAGTGGGCATTAGTTGGCAATTAAAGAGTTTCAATTGCCAGCAGGCTGGGAAGGCAGTCTGTGGAACTTCTCGCCATGGACTTAATCGGGGTAGAGATGGGAAGGTGATGAGGTCTCCCACCTGCCTACACCCCCCCTCCTGATTAAATACCCCCCACCATCATAGCCGACAGGGGGCTCTGCCTTGTTATTTTGATGCTATAGTGAGGCTTTCTTCTTACTGGTATTGTCTGGAGAGTGACATGATTTTTTGTTCTTGTTGCTGTACTCTTTTTAAAAAATTGTTGCAAAATGTAAACTTTCATTCAACCAAAAACGTTTAGAATTTCTGTAATTTACCTCTCCCCCCCCCCCCCCCCCCCCCCACACACACACACACTATTCTTGCTAATATGCTCTGATTTGGTAAGACCTAAAAATTTAAAAGCTCATTTTTAGACTTTAAACCAATCATGTCAGATATGGCAAACTCAATTTTTAACAATCCCAATACTTTCCAACTAGTTGGGTTCAGATACTTACTGGTATCAGAGTCTGTTGGAATATTCAGAAAAACAAAGGCCCAAACGTCGGTATATATCAGATGTGACAGAACTTGCAACGACACCTGCGTTGTCAGGGTATTAAGCAATTATCTGCAGGATAACATGAATCTGATGCGTTGGCGGGCTGCTGACCAGCAGAAACAAACAGTTGCACAATGAAAATGACTTCTTGCTACATTCATGCCTGCATGCTACTCTGGGCCCCACAGAAACAACTTGGGCTGTGATTGCACAGAATCTTCTCCCCCTAAGAACAACCCTCAAACCCAGGGTTCTGCACTTTTCTTGAGTACAGAGATTATATTATAATGGTCCAGACCACTGGCTTATTGCCAGCAGCTCACATGGCCCAGCCATCAAAACAGACTGAGTTTTGTGTTGGCAGTAATTTATTGGTAGTCCAACTGTAAACTGTACAAGAGTGAATATCTTCCCTCCCCTTTTTAACTGGATTATCAAAATTGTAATACTGCAGATAGTGAGGAAAATATTAGTATTCTTTTTACAATTGTAAATTAATTCTAAATAAAAATCAACACAGGACTACAAATTATACAGCAAGTTAGTGGTTATCATTCTATATTTCAATTGCCTATCTAAGTTTTTCTTTATTAGAAGTATGGAAGGTTAAAGAGCAGGTATTTAGTCTCCAGAAAAAGGGACAAAACTTATACTCTCAGTTTTCTGTAAGGTTACTCTGATATTTAAGTGTTGTGCTCAATGCGCCTTTAGAATATAAAGGACAAAACATATTTTAATTCTTCTCTAACCTTCTGAAAAAACTGAGCTTTGGAGCAAACATTCAGGCATTATATGGATTTATCAGCTTACAGAAGATTGATAATCAAATAATTATTTGACACAAGTGATGCACATAACAGAATTCTAAAATGGAGAAGCAGATTTTGATTATTGTCTGACAAAATAAATAAAATTTCTATGCAAATAGTTCATAAAGAAGTGGAATTTGTCCTTTTTTAACAGGGAAAATACTTGACAGTTGTAAAGGACAGATAACATCTTTTTCCTTTTTCAACATTTATCATTGACTTCTAGAGCTACGTATAGGATGGACACTGTTGGATGTTGAAGCATTATTTCCCTGAAAGCATCAAGCTGGGGTTTAGACTATGAGGAATGTTAGTCCAGAACGTTAGTTAGAAAGTGTAAAATTAAGGTTAATATGAGCCCTATTTTTATCATTGCAAAACATCAAATTAGATCACATAGTAAACAAAAGCAAGTCATTTCTTAAAGTTAGTGATTTGGTAGGTTGAATTGTTGGCACATGCATTACATTGAATAACTTCATCACAAAGCATCCCTGAGTTAGGTGGCAAACAAGTAAGAAGGACAAGTGCTGCTTTATTAAATCTGTACTCGGGTAATGAAAATTGAAGCTATTGGAGCTGAGTTTCAATTTTTGCCCATGCTTTCTGTCAGATGACTTTGGTTGTTTAAGAAAATCATTCATGTACATCTCACATCTCAACTGCGGGATGGACAGAAAAATAAATGAGTTGGTTTGGTCAAGATTAGAAATTCAGAAATCAAAAGGGCTGCGACATCCAGTGAGAGAGAAAAAGACAGCCAAGTACAAACATTACAAATTAAGATTTGACAGCCTTGTCCTGACAACAATTGAAGGAGAAGTTTGGGTAAAAACAGAAGAGGAAGAAAAAAAATTGACTGGGTGGATAACATTGAGACGTGGACTGAGGGAGGCTTGAAGAAAGCCAGGGAAGAAGCAAGATAATGCCAACAGCCCTATTAAATCTATGGTGACAACGAATGACCAGGCATTTCAAATGGGAAATATTGGGCGAAGTTCTCAGTTTGGGAGACTGTGGGCTGGATTCTCCAGTCCCCCAGTCACATGTTTCTCAGCGGCATGGCATGCCTTTTGCTGGCGGTGGGATTCAATCTTCCCGTTGCTTGTCAATGGGATTTCCCATTATAACCACTTCTGAGGACTGCAAACACCTGGTGGGCTCCTGATTGAGCGGGGCCCTTGATGATACAACTGGGGCACAAGCGTGTCCAGAGGGGCAGCCTCCGTGGGCTCCCAGATGATCAGAGGTCTTCTGACCATTTTGAAGACACAGACAGCACTCAGCAGTGTGAGCAGCCTGGAGCCTATAACTAGCACCAAAGGGGAGCATTTAAAAGACAGACTGCAGCAAAGGCGGCCTGAGCCAGGCCACCCTGATCCAGGAGGTGGCACCAAGTCACTACCTGCTACTGCCCCTGACCACCCCCCAGCAAGAGTTTTCAACAAAATTTTGTTTTTTTATATATTACTCTGCATATATGTGAATGCATGGAGTATCACAAATATTGTTGCTGAGATGTAGTTGCAGCTGGCCATGTGGGAACATGATGTTGTGGCAAGATTGGAAATCTGGCTCAAACAATGGTAATAAATACTCCAATATATAAGGTATTGAAGGGGATTAGGGAAGGAAAGAAAGGTTAGCAATATGAATTAAGGATCATATTCCAGTACTGAAAGAGAGAGTGTCGGAGAGAGATCAAGGACAGAATCTTATTGGTTCGAGCTAAGAAACAATCAAGGTACCATTACACTATTGGCTGTATACTGTGGGCCAACAATGAGTGGGAAAGATACAGAGGAACAGATTTGCAAGGAAATTACAAGGAGGTGCAAAGATTATAGCTAGTTATAATGGGGCACTTTAACTATCCTAATATAGGTTAGGTAGCAATAGTGTAAAGGCAGAGAGAGATAAGAATTTTAAAATTGTGTTCGATAGAGTTTTCTTGATCAATATGCTTCCAGTCGATTAGGAAAGAGACATTGATCTGATTTTGGGGAATGAAATGGATCAAGTGTCATCAGGAGTACAGTAAGGGGACATTGTTCATAGCAGCATAAGGCCATTGAACATAGACCATACAGTGCAGAAGGAGGCCATTTGGCCCATCGAGTCTGCACCAACCCACTTAAGTCCTCACTTCCACCCTATCCCCCTAACCCAATAACCCCTGCTAACCTTTTTGGACACTGAGGGCAATTTAGCATGGCCAATCCACCTAACCTGCACGACCAGAGGAGGGACAATATTGGATTTAGTACTTGGTAATGAACCAGGGCAAGTGATAGATTTATTAGTGGGGGAGCATTTTGGAGATAGTGACCACAGTTCTGTGACTTTTACTTTAGTACTGGAGAGTAACAGGGCAAGGTTTACAATTGGGGGAAAGGTAAATACGATGTTGTCAGACAAGAATTGAAGTGCATAAGTTGGGAACATAGGCTGTCAGGGAAGGACACAAGTAAAATGTGGAACTTGTTCAAGGAACAGGTACTACATGTCCTTGATATGTATGTCCCTGTCAGGCAGGGAAGAGATGGTTGAGTGAGGGAACCATGGCTGACAAGAGAGGTTGAATGTCTTGTTAAGAGGAAAAAGGAGACTTATGTAAGGTTGAGGAAACAAGGTTCAGACAGGGCGTTGGAGGGATACAAGATAGCCAGGAGGGAACTGAAGAAAGGGATTAGGAGAGCTAAGAGAGGGCATGAACAATCTTTGGCGGGTAGGATCAAGGAAAACCCCAAGGCCTTTTACACATATGTGAGAAATATGAGAATGACTAGAGCGAGGGTAGGTCCGATCAAGGACAGTAGCGGGAGATTGTGTATTGAGTCTGAAGAGATAGGAGAGGTCTTGAACGAGTACTTTTCTTCTGTATTTACAAATGAGAGGGGCGATATTGTTGGAGAGGACAGTGTGAAACAGATTGGTAAGCTCGAGGAAATACTTGTTAGGAAGGAAGATGTGTTGGGCATTTTGAAAAACTTGAGGATAGACAAGTCCCCCGGGCCTGACGGGATATATCCAAGGATTCTATGGGAAGCAAGAGATGAAATTGCAGAGCCGTTGGCAATGATCTTTTCGTCCTCACTGTCAACAGGGGTGGTACCAGGGGATTGGAGAGTGGCGAATGTCGTGCCCTGTTCAAAAAAGGGACTAGGGATAACCCTGGGAATTACAGGCCAGTTAGTCTTACTTCGGTGGTAGGCAAAGTAATGGAAAGGGTACTGAAGGATAGGATTTCTGAGCATCTGGAAAGACACTGCTTGATTAGGGACAGTCAGCACGGATTTGTGAGGGGTAGGTCTTGCCTTACAAGTCTTATTGAATTCTTTGAGGAGGTGACCAAGCATGTGGATGAAGGTAAAGCAGTGGACGTAGTGTACATGGATTTTAGTAAGGCATTTGATAAGGTTCCCCATGGTAGGCTTCTGCAGAAAGTAAGGAGGCATGGGATAGTGGGAAATTTGGCCAGTTGGATAACGAACTGGCTAACCGATAGAAGTCAGAGAGTGGTGGTGGATGGCAAATATTCAGCCTGGATCCCAGTTACCAGTGGCGTACCGCAGGGATCAGTTCTGGGTCCTCTGCTGTTTGTGATTTTCATTAATGACTTGGATGAGGGAGTTGAAGGGTGGGTCAGTAAATTTGCAGACGATACGAAGATTGGTGGAGTTGTGGATAGTAAGGAGGGCTGTTGTCGGCTGCAAAGAGACATAGATAGGATGCAGAGCTGGGCTGAGAAGTGGCAGATGGAGTTTAACCCTGAAAAGTGTGAGGTTGTCCATTTTGGAAGGACAAATATGAATGCGGAATACAGGGTTAACGGTAGAGTTCTTGGCAATGTGGAGGAGCAGAGAGATCTTGGGGTCTATGTTCATACATCTTTGAAAGTTGCCACTCAAGTGGATAGAGCTGTGAAGAAGGCCTATGGTGTGCTCGCGTTAATTAACAGAGGGATTGAATTTAAGAGCCGTGAGGTGATGATGTAGCTGTACAAAACTTTGGTAAGGCCACATTTGGAATACTGTGTACAGTTCTGGTCGCCTCATTTTAGGAAGGATGTGGAAGCTTTGGAAAAGGTGCAAAGGAGATTTACCAGGATGTTGCCTGGAATGGAGAGTAGGTCTTACGAGGAAAGGTTGAGGGTGCTAGGCCTTTTCTCATTAGAACGGAGAAGGATGAGGGGCGACTTGATAGAGGTTTATAAGATGATCAGGGGAATGGATAGAGTAGACAGTCAGAGACTTTTTCCCCGGGTGGAACAAACCATTACAAGGGGACATAAATTTAAGGTGAAAGGTGAAAGACATAGGAGGGATATCAGAGGTAGGTTCTTTACCCAGAGAGTAGTGGGGGCATGGAATGCACTGCCTGTGGAAGTAGTTGAGTCGGAAACATTAGGGATCTTCAAGCAGCTATTGGATAGGTGCATGGATTACGGTAACATGATATAGTGTAGATTAATTTGTTCTTAAGGGCAGCACGGTAGCATTGTGGATAGCACAATTGCTTCACAGCTCCAGGGTCCCAGGTTCGATTCCGGCTTGGATCACTGACTGTGCGGAGTCTGCACATCCTCCCCGTGTCTGCGTGGGTTTCCTCCGGGTGCTCCGGTTTCCTCCCACAGTCCAAAGATGTGCAGGTTAGGTGGATTGCCCTTAGTGTCCAAAATTGCCCTTGGTGTTGGGTGGAGGTGTTGAGTTTGGGTAGGGTGCTCTTTCCAAGAGCCGGTGCAGACTCAAAGGGCCGAATGGCCTCCTTCTGCACTGTAAATTCAATGATAATCTATGATTAATCTAGGACAAAGGTTCGGCACAACATCGTGGGCCGAAGGGCCTGTTCTGTGCTGTATTTTCTATGTTCTATGTCTTTGGACTGTGGGAGGAAACCGGAGCACCCGGAGGAAACCCACGCAGACACAGGGAGAACATACAGACTCCGCACAGACAGTAACCCAGCGGGGAATCGAACCTGGGACCCTGGCGCTGTGAGGCCACAGTGCTAACTACTATGCTACCGTGCTGCCCATCTAAGGTTTAGGTCAGCTGTGGAAAAGACAGCTAGCAATCCAGGGTAAAAATGATTAACTAGGAGTTGGTCATTTTCAATAGATGAGAATAATCTGGCTCAGGTAAATTGGAATCAAAGACTGGCAGATGAAAGTTTAATGGAACAATGGGCAACCTTTAGAGAAGATAGTTTGTGTATAGTCAAAGTAAATTTCCAAAAGGAGAATAGGCGAACAAACAAACCAAATCTCCCTGCATGACGAAAGAGTTAGAGAGTAAGGTGAAAGAGAAAGAGAGAGTTAATGACAGGTGAATAATGCAATTGTGAACCAGGCTGAATATGGAAAGTGCAAAGGGGAGGTGAAGAAAGAAAGAAATAAAAACAGCAAAGAGAGAGTATGAGAAGAGACTGGCAGCTAACAGAAGGGTTCCGAAGCAGAGTCATATTGGAATTGAAATCTTTACTCTGTTTCTTTCTCCACAATTGTTGCCAGACCTGCTGTGATTTGCCAGCAATTCCATTTATATTTCAAATTACCAGCATTTTCAGCATTCTGCTTTTATTTTAGTTTGAGACTTTAAAAATCGTTCTGAAATTACAGCTTAAGCCTGTTCGCCTCCTGCAGCAAACTTTCCTTCTGCTGGATTTTGTATCTATTAGAGATGAAGGTCTGGTGACTCTCACCCAGTATAAAACCAGAGAGGATAATTTTAGCGATAATTGCCTTCAAACAAATGTGTGGTAGTGAATCAGAACGTGTTTTACATGGACCTATGAAATTAAGCAGTTTTCATATTTTTTAGGTTTTCTTCTTCATCCTGGCCCAGAAGAAAACTTTGGCTGCCTCTTCCCTGGACTTATCCACACACACACCCCCTCCCCAACACCCTAACCTCCTGAATTGCAATTGGCTCTGGTTCCTCCTCCATCAGACGGCAACCACCAATACCACCACTTACTTTACATTGGGGACCATTCCCTTTGATCCCTCACATTTGTGCTTAACTATTCAGATTGTAAAATCATGATTGGATGCCTATACTATTCCAGTCAATATTATAGCATCAAGAATACTGAGCAAATGATATTTAGCAAGATTAATTATTTAACAAGCCTCATGCCAGACTAAATTGCACTCTCACCTACCTACTCATCATTTCCATTAGGTTCTGGCGTAAGTCTTTGCTCATAGGCCTACAGTTTGGTAGTTAAAATAGGCCAAGTCTTAGATTTCTTCTTCTAAGTCCACCACCTCATACCTACCATTTGCCAGTCCTGCTCTAACTAAAATTCCAATTTAAGGTGGGCAAGACCTGTTCGGCCCAGTGCCAGTCATTTCCCAAGTTGTATAGGTTTGTTCCATCTTTAATGCAGGGGGTATGTCATTGAAGCATTATCCATCAATTATTCACTGTCATAGTGCTCCAGTCACACCATGAAAAAGAACCACTCAGTTTAGACCAATGATGAATGTTTAATCTCAAAGTAGTGTGAATACAATTGGAAAAATTCTTGCCAACGCTAAGAGCCCAGCAATTTTGTTATCACATGCCAAGCAAATTCTTTTCAGATGTTTAATTGATGGCTGTCTTGGATAAATGCCAGTGAAAAATTTAATTGTCAGCTGAGTGCCAGAAACTGCAACCAGACCTTTACAAGTATTCAACAGATCCTGAAAAGCACACGTGACATATCCTGAGATATTTTTCTACAGGAAATATTGTTGACCAGATAGTATCCAAAAATGGCTTGATTGTCTTACATATACTGACAGTTAGGGTACAAACAAAAATTGCAATGTTTCAAATTTTAAAATAAAAAATGTTGGAATTGCACTGCTGTGTGTTTCCAGCATTTCCTGTCCTTGCTTCACACTCCCTCCAGTTTCAGACAAAGGTGTGCTGTTTTCAGTATTGTTCTGTTATTGGGCGAATGGTCTTGTTTGTCCGACGTGTTCAAAGTGTCATCAGGATCTTGATTAATGTGAGCAGTAGCATAGTGTCTGTGCAACTGGACTCATATTCCAGAGGCCTGGACTAACGATCTAAGAACAGGAGTGCAATTCCACCACCGCAACCACCAGGGAATTTAAATTCAATTAATTAAAGGTCTGAAATGAAAAGCTTGTCTCAGGTCGATAGATTTCTGGAGACTAATGGCACTGAGGGATGTGGAAATAGCACAGGAAAGTGGCATTGAGATAGATGATTAGTCATGATTGAATCGAAATGTGAAACAGGCTCCCTGGGCTGAATGGCCTACTCCTGTTCCTATATTCCGAGTTATGGTGACTAAGAAACCACTGAATTGTCATAAAATCCATCTGGTTTATTAAAGTCATAGAATCATAGAGCCGTAGAATTCTAACTGTACAGAAGGACGCCATACAGCCCATCGAGTCAGCACTGAGCCTCGAAGCATTCTACCTCGGTCCATTCACCCGCCCACCCCACCCCATTCCCGTAACCTAACCTGCACACCACTGGACACTAAGGGGCAATTTAGCATGAGGCTCTCTGCAGTGGGGTGCAGGCCTCACTTGTGCCGGACACTGTGTTGCCCCTCATCCCCTCTGGGGGACCCCCAGAATCTGGCACAACATAATTGAAGTTTCTTTTGCTTCTATGCCTCCGTAGATAGTTCAGGCAGTGCCTTATTGGCTCCTTTCCCCTCTTTTCCTACCACCCCCCCTTCCTTTCCCTTCTGCTGGCACAGAGAGGAGGGTACCCTGTTTCTCCAATGCAAAATTAGTGTTTGTACCGTTTGGCCTTGGAAATATTTTTTATTGTTTTAATAAAAAGATATGGCAAATCCACCTAATCCGCATATCCTTGGACTTTGGGAGGAAGCCGGAGCACCTGGAGGAAACGCACGTAGGCACAGGGACAACGTGCAGACTCCACACAGAGAGTCACCCAAGGCTGGAATCAAACCCAGGTCTCTGGCGTTGTGAGGCAGCAGTGCCAACCACTGTGCCACCGTGTCCTTCAATGAAATCTGCTGTCCTTGTACAGTCTGGCCTATATATGTGCTCCTATACCCACAGCAAGATTAGTTGAGTCATAACTGCCCTCTGAAATGGTCAGTTGTACCAAGTCAAATGAGAATAAAATCTGTCACGGACAGGAAAGGATTCAATTTAAATTGCCCTGGTTTCTCTGCTCTCTACCCATGCGTAAGCAGAAAGGTGTTTTTAAAATTCTGATTCCCACCTTTATAAATGGTGGTGTACATAAATTTGGAGTGTTCCAATTCTCTGTGAATAACTTGCTTAGCAAAGTCGAGGTAAGATAAAGTGAAAAGAGTTGGTTTATTTTTACACATACACATATACGAGAGGGGTTTTCACTCACACAATAAACAGAGGATAAGGAAAAAGGAAGAGGGTTCAAGGCATGAACACAATAAAATACAAGTTAGGCTTTTACATGTGTCCAGAGTCCAGATCCTGGGGCGGGATTCTCCGACCTCCCGCCGGGTCGGAAAAAAGCCGGGGGCTGGCGTGAATCCTGCCCCTGCTGGTTGCCGAATTCTCCGGCACCGGATATTCGGCGGGGGTGGGAATTACGCCGCGCCGGTTGGCGGGGCCCCCCCACCCCCTGCCAATTCTCCGGCCCGCGATGGTCCGAAGTCCCGCTGCTGGAATGCTCTGTCCCGCTGGCGAGAATCAAACCACCTCTCTTACCGGCGGGACAAGGCGGCGCGTGCGGGCTCCGGGGTCCTGGGGGTGGCGCGGGGCGATCTGGCCCCGAGGGGTGCCCCCACGGTGGCCTGGCCCGCGATCGGGGCCCACCGTTCTGCGGGCGGGCCTGTGCCTTGGGGGCACTTTTTTCCTTCTGCCTTCGCCATGGTCTCCACTATGGCGGAGACGGAAGAGACCCCCTCCTCTGCGCATGCGCGGGGATGTCGTGAGCGGCCGCTGACGCTCCCGCGCATGCACCGCACGGCAAAGTCAATTCCGCGCCAGCTGGCGGGGCACCAAAGGCCTTTCCCGCCAACTGGCGGGGCGGAAATCAGTCAGGCGCGGGCCTAGCCCCTCAAGGTGAGAGCTCGGCCCCTCAACATGCGGAGAATTCCGCACCTTTGGGGCGGCGCAATGCCGGACTGATTTGCGCCGTTTTTGGCGCCGGTCGGCAGACATCGCGCCAATTGCGGAGAATCCCGCCCCAGAAGTCAACTGGAGTGTTCCTTAGGAAGCGAAGGTGGAACTTCCGGTGACGGCGGGCGGGAGGCAGCCGCACATTGGAGGGCTCCCGTTCAGGAACGGCATTGACGGGGAGTAACGCCCGGTCCTAGGGCCAGCGATGGCAGTAAAAGTTGGGAGACAGCGCACAGAGAAGAAGGATTCAAAAAACACCAAAAAAATGGCCGGGAAAAAAGCGGCTGAAAGTCCGCTGGTGAGTGGAAAGGTCACCGCAGGGTCAACAAAGAAAATGGAGGCTGGAGCACCAGGGGAGGCCGCAGTGCTTACGGCTGAAGAAATATCTAAGGTGATGGCTGCGGAATTCGAAAAGCAGTTGGCGCAGATTGCGAAATGCATGGAGACGGTGAGGAAGGAGATGAGGGAGGTTTTGAGTGCGATGGTGGAGGAGGCGGTTTCCCCGGTAATGACGGCGGTGGCGAGCGCAGTGGCGGTGGTGCGAGTCAAGGGGAGGCGCTGAAGGAAGTGGAGGAGACGTTATTGCAGCACGGTGGTCAATTTGCCTCGATGGGGAAGGAGATGTGGAAGGTGATGGACACTAACAAGGATCTGCGAGGAAAAATGGAAGATCTGGAAAACAGATCCAGGCGACAGAATTTGAGGGTCGTGGGACTGCCCGAAGGAGTTGAAGGACCGAAGCCGACTG
The DNA here is from genome assembly GCF_047496885.1 of Scyliorhinus torazame. Classification (NCBI taxonomy): domain Eukaryota; kingdom Metazoa; phylum Chordata; class Chondrichthyes; order Carcharhiniformes; family Scyliorhinidae; genus Scyliorhinus; species Scyliorhinus torazame. The sequence goes on from NC_092712.1 coordinate 132,499,523, forward strand.
AGTATTTTGCCGCGATGCTGGAAAAACTATTGGGGGAGTGGGAGGATCCCTCCCGATATGAACTGGGTCGGGCTCATCGGTCGTGGAGGCCTGTACCAAAGGCAAGTGAGCTGCCAAGGGAAATGACTCTGTGCTTCCGTAGGTACAGTGTGAAGGAGAAGGTTCTGAGCTGGGCCAAACAGAAGCGGGTAGTGCAGTGGGCTAGAGCTGGTATACGTGTATACCAGGACTTTACGGTGGAGCTGGCGAGGAGGCGGGCTGCTTTCAACCGGGTGAAGAGGGCACTGTACATTAGCAAGGTGCAGTGTGGCATTGTCTATCCAGCGAAGCTGAGGGTGACTTACAAGCTCAGGTACTTTTATTTTAGAACGGCGGAAGCAGTGGAGGAGTGTGCGAAGGCAGAAGGACTGTGGCAGAACTGACAAATTGAGGAATGGCCATGTGCCGATGTAACCTCATGACTGTATTTTCTTCTTTTTTGTATCACTGCACGTGGGTTTAGAGGCTAAAGGAGCCAATGTTGCATATATTTGGACAAGGGAAGGGACGGGACTTTCACTCGAAATGAGGGCTCTTTGGGGTGTAGGTGGATATGCGGGGTTTGTGTGCTAAAAGGGGATCTTTGGGCTTTCCGAGGGCCAGGCAAGGGGGAAAGGGACCCGGGCGGGGGCCTCCACGCTGGCCGGTGTGTGCCGGCCAGTGAACGGGAGTGAGGTGGGGGGAGGGGCTGCGGCCATCGGAGCCTGGCAGAACAGGGTCCGAGTGGTCCAGCCGGGGTGGAAAGTTGGAGGGAGGGAATCGAGGTTGGGAGGAGGAGTTTTACAAGAGGCAGTGGACGGGAGGAGCTGGAGACTTTGTGGGGGGGGGGGGGGGGGGGGGGGGCGGGGAGGGGGGAGGGGGGGGTACAACTCTGGGGTATCATGTACGGTACTCTCTCAGAGGCTGGATGGCGTTGGTTGTGGGGGGGGGGGGGAGCTGTGTAGATTAAGGGTGACTACGGGTAATCCGTGATTCCTTTTTGTCATTTGTTTATGTAAACATGCGGGTTGAGGTTTGGGGGTTGGTGGGCGGACGGGATCGTTGTTATTATGGGGATTGACATATCTTGCTGATTATTGTTTATTGTTGATGGGTGTAAATGTGGGAGAAAATGTGAAAAAGGGGGAGAATAAAAAAAATGTTTGAAAAAAAAGAAGCGAAGGTGGATGGATTGTAGGGTGATCCAGCTTTGCAGACTGAGATTTCCACAATGGGAGAAGGCATATAGAGAGTGAGTTCGTCTGGAGGCACAAGTTCCAAGGATCCAGCAGTTTGCTGTTTTTGTTGAGGGCCAGATTTCTTTCTGCTGTCACCAGCTTGAAGATAGACAGCACAGGCTGTTGCCTGGAGTTCTGTTTTTGTTGGAAGTGAAAACGGTAACTGCCTGGGTTCTGTTCCACTGGCAATATTACAGGACAGCTTAGGGGACATACCTCCCATCACGACTCCTCGATGTGGAATCTTGAGGTATTTAATTGGAGTCAGGATTTATTTTGTTCTTGGGGCACTGGTTTCAGGTTGTTAAACAAGGCTCTCTTGTTGAAACAAAAACAGAAAATACTGGATAATTTCAGCAGGTCTGACAGCAACTGTGGGGAGAAAAGCGAGCGAAAGAGTCGGGATAACTCTTTGACAAGGCTGGAGAGAACTGGAAATGGGGTCAGAATTATACTCGAATGGGGGGGAGGGCTGGATAGAAGGCCAGCGCTAGGTGGAGATAGATAAGGATGTCGAGGATAGAAGACAAAAGGAATGTAAATGGAGTGATTAAGGCTAAGAAGGGTGCTGATAGTGGTACATAAAGAGATAAATCCGTGAATGGCAGAATAAAGTTGAGTAGCATGTTAAAGGGCAACTTGGAACAGATGACCCAAGTGGAGTTGGGGGCTGGGAGGGGAACAATGGTGAGGGGAAAACGGATCAATGGAAGAAATGAAAATAAAAATGAATTGATAGAAATAAAAATGGGGTAAAGGTGGGGGAGAGGTTTCACAGTCTGAAGTTGTTGAACTCAATGTTGAGTCTGGAAGACTGGAACATGCCTAATCGGAAGTTGATGGGTGAGATTCTCCATTCCCTGATATCGGTTTCGTAATCGGCGGTTGGGTGGAGAATCCCATTTTACGCCGAAATTGATGCAGGTTTTGTATGCTCTGCCCATCTTCAAGCTGGCATCATCGTGGCACGTGCCGTTGGGACGGCCTCAGCACCTCACCTGAAGGCCTTTCCCGATGCTCCGCTCCCGACGGGCGCGGTTCACTCGTGGGCTCAGCAATGTGGGAACCTGGCGTGGCGTTTACGGACTGTGTCCAGCGCCACCACAGTCAGGCGGGAGCCGTGCTCCTGGCCGGGGGAGTCCGCGAGGGTTGGGGGGACTGGTGGGGGGTGGCCAGGTGGGCACTATCTGACAGGTCGCGGCCGCACACGCCCAGTGCCATGTTTTACGTTGCGACCGCTGCAGGTCGTCATCATGCACATGCCCGCGCGGCCACGGACCCGGCCATTCTCCGGCTGTTTATTTCGTGGAGGCTGGGTGTTTTACGTGGAGCGGCTACTAGCTTCTCCGGTCGGAGGATCGGTGTGGGGGCGACGCCAATTTATTCCACTCAAACGCCATAGATCCTCTGCACTTAGTCTCAGAATCGGAGAATCTGGCCCCATGTGCTGTTCCTCCAGTTTGCACTGGGTTTCACTGGAACATTGCAGCAGGCCCAGGACAGACATGTGGATGTGAAAGCAGGACGGTGAGTTGAAATGGCAAGTGACAGGAAGGTCTGGGTCCTGCTTATGGACAGATTGGAGGTGTTCTGCAAAGCGATCAGCCAGTCTGCATTTAGTCTCTCCAATTAGAGTAGTTCAGACTGGGAGCAGCGAATGCATTGGACCAGATTGAAGGAGGTCCATGTGAAGCGCTGCCTCACTTGAAAAGAATGTTTAGGGCCTGAGTTGGTGAGCAGGGAGTAGGTAAAGGGGAGGTGTTACAACTTCTGAGATTTCATGGAGGTGCTGTGGGACGAGGATGAGGCGTTTGGAGTAATAGAGGAGTGGATCAGGGTATTCTGGAGGGAATGGTCCCTGTGAAATGCTGACAGGGAGAGTGAGGGGAAGATGTATTTGGTGGTTGAAACCATTGTGTTAGAACAGTTGATGCTTAGGCCGTATGCACCCTAGCTGGAAATTCATATGGAACATAGAACATACAGTGCAGAAGGAGGCCATTCGGCCCATCGAGTTTGCACCGACCCACTCAAGCCCTAACTTCCACCCTATCCCCGTAACCCAATAATCCCTCCTAACCTTTTTTTTTTGGACACTAATAGCAATTTAACATGGCCAATCCACCTAGCCTGCACATCTTTGGACTGTGGGAGAAAACCGGAGCCCCCGGAGTAAACCCACGCAGACACAGGGAGAACGTGCAGATTCCGCACAGACAGTGACCCAGTGGGGAATCGAACCTGGGACCCTGGCGTTATGAAGCCACAATGCTAACCACTTGTGCTACCATGCTGCCCATATCTGCAAAGGGTTGTCTTTGTTCAAAGTTGGCTGGAGCAGACCAATTGTCTGCTGGGCCACTGTGTTTGCTGGGTTGGAATGTTTAAACTATGCCAGGAGTGTTATATTCCAGACATTTGAAGCTTAGCCTTTGTTACTTTGAAACTGCTGGAAGGCAGCATGTGACTAGCTGGAGCCACCTTGTCAGCTCAGCAATTGACCATTTTGAAAAGCACAACAAAGTGACTTTCTAAGGTCGTGCAGCTGACTAATATATATATTCCTTCACGTCTTGACTGTGACAAACTTAATGGGCCATGTGGCATTGACTTAGATCCAGTTATCATGCAGGCACTCCCAGTCCAATCAGCCCTGCAAAACTCTTCTCACTCCCATCTGGCGATTGTGCCAAAACTGGAAGATCTGGATCACGATTAGTCAAACACCACAAAGTAGTACTCATAAAATCATATATTTCAGGCAATTTCCTTCCTTTATCACCATCCCCGAGTCTCACCAGCATGGAAAATCTACCAGAGGTTGTGGCACAATGGTATACAGTAGACAGGAATGGATCTGTGATTCCTCAAGATTGACTCTGAACCCCATTAGGTGAATAAATTAAGTCAACTATTGGCAAACAACTTGTTTTTATTCATTCATAGGCTGCGAGCTTCACAGTACACTTACCTAGAAAGGTAAAGATAAGGAATTACGCTGGGCAGAACACTTTCAAGAAGCCCTCAATAGACTTAATTGGGCCAACCATGCTCAAATTGATCAGCCCTCAACTGAGCTTCCATAAGACCATCAGACATAGGAGCAGAATTAGGCCACTCGACCCATCGAGTCTGCTCTGCCATTCAATCATGGCTGATATTTTTCTCATCCTCATTCTCCTGCCTTCTCCCCATAACTCCTGATCCCCTGATTTATCAAGAACGTATCTATCTCTGTCTTAAAGACACTCAGTGATTTGGCCTCCACAGCCTTCTGCGGCAAAGAGTTCCACAGATTCACCACCCACTGGCTGAAGAAATTCCTCCTCATCTCTGTTTTAAAGGATCGTCCCTTTAGTCTGAGATGGTGTCCTCTGGTTCTAGTTTTCCCTACAAGTGTAAACATTCACTCCCCATCCACTCTATCCAGGCCTCGCAATATCCTGTAAGTTTCAATAAGATCTCCCCTCATCCTTCTAAACTCCACGAGTGCAGATCCAGAGTTCCTCGAACAACAAGCTCTTCATTCCAGGGATCATTCTTGTGAACCTCCTTTGGACCCTTTCCAAGGCCAGCACATCCTTCCTTAGATATGGGCTTCCAATATGTTTAGAGCAGTTTATGGAAAATGAGAAAGGAAATTGCGGCACTCAAGAACAATAAAGCTCCCAGTATAGATAGTGGCCGCATTTCAGCGGACAAATGTGAAAGTCCACTTTTGGTTGTGTTTAGTGGGGTATTTATCAGCAGCTGCAACACCGAGGAACACACCACTATTCAACGGCACTTTGCTGGGTTTTTTTGGTCTCGGGAAGTTTTTCCCGCCGAAACCGCACTTTGGAGTAAATTTGCGCAGGCGGGCTGATCTTGCCAGCAGAAATGGCTGTTAACAAATCAGGGCGCCATTTTGATCGGCAGCCCCGATCTTTCCCACCCCTTCTTTCAGGCCCCACCCCCGCTTTATTGACTCCGCCCTCAACCACCCAACCTTGTCGAGGCCCTCCTCAGCACCCTGCCAATTATTAAGCCCTGGCACTCGGGCATCCTGGCAGTGCCATCCTGACACCCGCGCAATACCCCTGACACCCTGGTAATGCTAGGCTGGCACTGCCAGGGTGCCGGGGAAGTACCAGGCTGCCACTTTTCTCTGTCCCCGACCACCTCGGGGGGGGGGGTCTTCCGTGGCCTTTGAGACAGATGCCGTTATGCCTGGTCCACACTTGTGTGGATCAGGACTAAATGGGGCCCTGTCGAGGTCTCGCAGACTCATTTAAATATGTAGATTTCGATCTCGGCCAGGTTGTTGATAATCTGGACACCGAAAAACTTGAAGCTCTTGACCCTTTCTACTTCGCTCCCATTAATGTAAACAGGGGCATGTTCTCCTCTATGCTTCCTGAAGTCGATGACAATCCCCTTCGATTTGTTGACATTGAGGGAGAGATTACTGTCGTCGCACCAGTTCACCGAATGGTGCCCATCTTGGGTCTCCTCAGCGAGGCCGAAAGATGCCGGGTGGCTGCTCGATCCGGCAACAGCATAGCGAAGTGAATAGCTATGTGCGCCTGGCTTCTGCCCATTGTTGGTGGGATCCAGATCACAGTGACTCTCGAGATCTCACAAGATGTAACAACCACTGGGAATCCCGGGAGGATCCCGAGTCTCTTAGGTCGCGGCCAGTGAATCGCACTCTGTGGGCAGGATTCTCCGAGCGTCCGTGCCGAAATCGCGCTCGCTGCTAGGTCGGAGAATGGGGCGTCAGACCTGCGATCAGGTCCGACGCTTTCCTGCAATTCTCCACAGACCGGAGAATCGCCACCAGTCGCGCGCGCACACGCAGTCGACGTGGTGCCGGTCGGGGGCCATTGAAAGAGGCCCTCGCGGCATTCTCCGCCGGCAACTGGCCGAGATCCTGCTGGAATGGTTCACTCATGGTTCCACCCGGCGGGCACTTGGAGCAGCGGTCAGGCTCGCTTTCGGGGGCCACCGATTTGCGGGCGCAATCGATCTGGAAGGAGCCTATATTGTGGGGGCAGACCTGCTGCGTGGGTCCACCATGTTGCGCGGACCCACGGCCGGAAGTGAAGGGCCCCATATCGGCAGCCGGAGCTGCGTGGACTACTCAGGGGCCCTGCAAGCCCCCTCAAAATGGAGAATCAGTCTGGACTTTCTAGAAAAATGTCCAGAGTGATTTGCGCCCGTTTCCTCGCAGGCATGGGGACATAGCCCCATTATGAGAGAATTCCGCCCTGTATGTCTGCTGAAGTTGTGATTAAGGGGATACTCATGGGAGGGGCGGGGTCTGTTCAGAGTTTCGCTTTCAGCACTGCCTTGTTTCTGTTTTTAGTTTCAATTTTAGAGTTCTGCTCTGATTCTGAAAAAAGATGTGTTTCTCAGACTGATTTCTGAAAGCTGCTCTCCCAATGACTTTGTGAATAATCTGTAAGCCACTAAGTGTTAACTGTATTAATAAGTGGCATTTGATCAGTCTCTGTGGATCTTGCTTAATTGAAATTTTTGAAGTGGATGGGAAAGTAAGCTCAAAGACTTTCTTTATTTTTAAAAACTGTTAACTGAAAAGCATTCTTTTCTTGGATATTAATGGTGTTAATACTGTGTTAATAATAAAGTTTGTTTTAATATAAAAGATCACTAGTTGTCAGTGGAATCACTTGGAGCAAAGTATCCTTTCCTCACAGTTTACAAATGGAAAAATTATTAGGGTCTTGTCCAGTTTCCTAATATAAATTGGGGTCTGGTCTGGGTTCCGTAACACTATTGAGAATTCCAATGGTCTGGATGGAGTCGAGCATCTTGAGTGTTGTTGAAGCTGCACTCATCCAGACAAGTGGAGAGTATTCCATCACACTCCAGGCTGTGGTATTATCATAAATCTAAGGACTGCAATGGTTAATGAAATGTCTAGAATAGCCACTAGAGAGAGCTACAGTTCCAAGTATATAAGGCATTGATGCCAAGTCTTGTGGGAAAGAGTAGGGCAGGAGTTAGCTAGAGACAGACTGAAGTAAAGATAGTGTGAGTAAGAGCAGATCATAGTTTATAACAGTATAGAGATTAGTTGTAGATGATTGTACTTTATATGTTAATAATCAACTGTGTATTATTTAGGAGTATGTGTCGAATCCAAATTAGTAGTGTTAATGAATTTATAGCTTTGTTCAAGTTCAAGCAATTTTGTGGTCTTTGTGAACATTACGTCAACCATCCTGAATTTAGCAACACAAAGAACATCACACTGACTTGTGCCTGGAGATGGTGGTCAGGCTTTGTGGAGCAGCAGGTGAATTACACTGTGCAGAATTTCCAGCCTCTGATCTGTTTTGTAGCCACAGTATTTATATGGGGCTGGATTCTCTGGTTCCCCAGCCGTGTGTTTCTCATTGGTGCCCTGTTCGCTGGCTGCAGGATTCTATACTCCCGCCATTTGTCAATGCGATTTCCCATTGAAACAACCTCACACCGCCGGGAAACCCACAGGCAGGGATGCGCTGCCGATAGGAGGAGTGAATCCCAATGGCCGGATAATTCCTACCATGTTTGTCCAGTTAAGTTTCAAGTCAATTATACCTCCAGCATAGTGTTAGTGGGGGATTCAGTGACGGTAATGCCATTGAATGTCATGGGGAGGTGGTTGGATTTTTGCTTGCAGGAGATTGTCATTGCCTTGCACTTGTGTGACGTGAATGAAATTTGCCATTTATCAGCCCAAGCTTGAATGTTGTCCAGGCCTTCCTGCATATGGACTGCTTCAGTGCTGAACATTGTGCAATCAGCAGCAGCAAACATTCCCACTTCTGACTTTATGATGGAGGGAAGATCATTCACGAAGCAGCTAAAGGTGGTCTGGCCAGGGCACCACTCTGAGGAACTCTTGCAGTGACATCATGGGCCTGAGATGATTCACCTCCAACAACCACAACCATCTTCCTTTGTGCCAGGTATGAGTCCAACCTGTGGAGAGTTACCCACTATTCCCATTGACTCCACTTTAACTCCGTTTCCTTGTTGCCATTCGCGATAAAGGGCAGTCACTTCACCTCTTGAGCTCAGCCCTTTTTTCCATGTTTGGACCAAGGTTATAATGAGGTCAGGAGTTTAGTGATCCTGGTGTTATCTAAACTGAGCATCAGCAAACAGGTTGTTGCTGAGTAATTGCCACTTGAAAATGCACTTCTCCTTATAGCCGCTCTCGGTGCTCCTCTGTCCTGATGCTGAGCCTCCACTTCACTTCTTTTCCCTTATGTCAGAGTAGCCTTTTCCAGTCCCCAGACCCTGAGCTTGTGATAGTTCTTGCAGCAGGTGGCTTCTGCCAGCCTCTGCTACTAAGGTGAAGCCACAACAAGCATTTCAAACCTTTCTCACTAGTGAGAAATGCAGGTTTTCAGCGGCAGCAATGGCAACTCTGTGCCACTCAATGAGTAGCCAAGCATGATTGTTCATTTTCTATGAGTTGAACAGATTCATCCCCATATGTTCCAGACACTGTGTGCTGACTGAAACTCCCAAACAGGCCTAATGTGGCCTTTTAAATTGCTCCACTAACATCTTGGGCGAAATTCTCCTACCCGCCCCGCCACATTTCTGCGCTGACCGGCCGGCGGGAGTCTCCGTAACGCCGGCCGGTCAATGGGGTTTCCCATTGTGGGGCAGCCCCACGCCGTCGGGAAACCCCCGGGCGCCGGCAGAACGGAGACTCCCGCCGGCGGAGAATGACGCCCCTTAATAGCCACTTAAATGGTGGCTGGGTGTGTTCACACCCTTAGCCCACCATCCCATTGAATGTTTTGCCGCAATCCGGAGGTGACAGCATTTTCAAATCGTGACCGTCCCCACTCCAGCCCCTATCACCCAGAATTGAAAATCTAAATCTTGATCTTTGACTTTGACGCCACTGCTTTTGACCCGGAAAAGGTCAAACGCGGCTGATCATGACAACACGCAGGTCAAGCTGGCATATTTAAATTTGCTTCCTGCCTTGAGCCTGTCAGAAGCTGATCCCTATCCTGGCAAAATTCTGCAACAGCGGGGACCTGGTTGGGGAGCCAATCCTACTTTACTCCCCTCCATGCACCTCCCCCGCCCCCCCCCCCCCGCCCAACCTCGATTTTACCAACCCCGACCATCTGCCTACTCTTTTGCCTGCTGTGATATTGCCTCCTGCGGACCAAGTTCTTCCCCTTGAAAGCAGCAGAGTGGCAGGATATACCTGTTTTTAAAAAATTGAATTGGATAAATTGCAATTACATTTAATTTAAATGTGAGAACATGGAAGGTTGGTGGAACTAAACCTTGCATTTCATACACTGACAGTGAATTTCAAACAAACTGGACATTAAGTATTTTATACTTTGAACATATTCAGAACTCATAACCTTTAATGAAAAACAAATTTTGGATTTTGTGATATGTTTCATTAATTTAATTTAGCAATGCATTTTAATAATTTTGCCCACTAATACCTGTAATACAAAAACTACCTTATGTAATTATTTCCAATACACATTGCGCATTACATTCTTATTAACTGTCAGAAGTAGAGGAAAAAATAGATGCAATATAATGATCTTTTGGTCTGTGTGGCATTCATTATTTTTACAAAGCTGCTTTTTACATTGTGCTTCACATAGTAAAGTTATATGAAGAAATCGGTTCTTGGAAAACCTATTTAAATCAATCTCCTTTATTTAAAGGATATATCTCTGGCATGAAGTTCCGAATAATACATTTGGAATTAACCATCTCTATACTTCACATTTAACGGCATATTTCATCCTCTGAAGTTGTAAATTCAGCATATATACCACAATTTATGGAAATTTTAATCAGGCTATTACAGTCCATATCAAACCTCAAACTGTGCAATAGAATAATGCATAATACTTAGCATAATTATTACTGCTGGCGGTATTAGGAAAAACTTATTTTGGCAGGGCTAGGCTGGGTCATCATTCTGTTCCACATTTTCTTTTACAGAGAATGACATGGAATTTACAGAAAAGAAAAAGGCCATTTGGATCAATCGATCTCTGCCAGTGTTAATGTCCTGTATGAGCCTCCTCTATTTATTTCATCTCACCTTATCTCACCCTATTGACACATCCTTCAGTTCTTTTCTCTTTCATGTGTTTTAGTAGTTTTTTTTTAAATGCCAGGGACATTATTTTTTAATTTTGCAGGTCTTTTTCATTGGTCTATATTTACATTGGTTTAGCAGGAAAGAAAATCCTAGGAAAATAGGTTCTGCGTAAAATGTATCTTTTGAGAGATCACTAAGGAACTAATGCTAGTGGCCCTATCATGGTGTAATATTTATGGTAGTGGATAAGCAGCCTTGAGGCCATGTGTTCAAATCCTGCCATGGGAAGCTCTGTAATGAATTTTAATAATTTCAATCATTTGCGGGCAAAAGGAAATGCCCATAAAAGCTGCTGAATCGTTATAAAATCTCCACCGGTTGAGTAATATCCTTCAAAGAAACTGAATCAGCCACGTCCGGCTGAGTCAATAATGCTCTCCTATCGCCATGCACCCCATTGTAAAACCATTTGCTGGATTAAAGCTTACAACCCGCCTTCTCAACGCAACTAGAAATTGTCAATAAATATAACCTTGATAGCACCATCCAGCTCCCAAGAATAACATAAGAGCTCATTCACAGACCAGGAGTAAATCCAATGTAGACAAGTTTTATTTATTTTTAAAAAAAATCTCCACTTACTAGTAAATGCCAGAAAATATGCAATGCTTATTAAAATTTAGGAAGATTGGCCTCACCAAGTGATTAATTTACCAGCTTAAAATGTACTTCAAACAGCCGCATTTGAACGCAGTCTACAAAAGACCATCCAACATACTCTACAAACAACAGCGTGACTGTAAACTATGGGGTGTGGATCCTCTCTTTTAGCCCAATTCTGGAGATCAGCTGAATGAGAATCTTCCCAATCACTAATCTAAAGTTTTCAATGTCACAATAAGATCCAAATTTGAAAAAGGCCATGAGAGTAATAAATAATAAAAATGTGAATTCTTCAAACCATCCCCCCCTCCCCCCCACCCGAATGGAAGAATTCCCACTGGAAACCCCAGATTCTGTGCTCCAAAGAAAATCTCAGCCGATCTATTTTTCCTCATAACTAAAATGTTCCATTATTGTATGTTCGAAGTGCCTAACTTGTGCTGTACGTTTTTATATATAACTTTCCTGTTAATTATTTTTTGGGAAGTAATCCTAAATCTATCTCTGTTGGGTTGAACCTTATCGCTTTCTTTCACTGATTTCACTGATTTATCCCATATGCTATGCCGAAGTTGTCATGGATATCCGCACTTGCCATTGTTAACATTCACTTCCGGCAAACAACTGCAGAATCTGACAGCTAATGTCCTGGTTTATCAACGTACTGGATGTCCGGACATGACAAAATGTTGCAATTGTTGCTGTCACAACATCTACTTTAAATGATGTGTGTCATTGGCCAACTCCGTACAAAAATAAACTGCATCTTCTGATACTTCTGAAATAAAGAAATGAATTGAATATAGTTAATGGAGTGTTCTAATTTCATATTTCTAACACTGAAAAGCAAAGATTCATTTCTCTGCATCACTGTCATTAAAATTATGTTTCATAGTCATGATTGTTTGAAAATATTAATCAGTTTTGAAAAATACAAAACAGCGCTCTGACATATATAATCCTTAAGAGTCCAGTCATTAATTGATATCTAGTCTGAGAGAGGTGCGGCAAGGAAAAGGAGGAAAAATTCCAGTATGATAATCAATCACAAATATTGTACAATCATACATGTATTGGGATTTTGCAAGATAACTCATGAAAAAATGAAAATCGCTTATTGTCACAAGTAGGCTTCAATGAAGTTACTGTGAAAAGCCCCTAGTCGCCACATTCCAGCGCCTGTTCGGGAGGCTGATACAGGAATTGAACCGTGCTGCTGGCCTGCTTTGGTCTGCTTAGAAGCCAGCGATTTAGCCCAGTGTGCTAAACCAGCCCCTGCACCAGATTTGCACTTTAAATTCACCTTTATTCATCATGTTTGTTCAGTTTTTTGTTCCAAAATTAAATGAAGTGCATTGATTTGTATACTTTGGTAAATATTTGCTGTTATTCGGATCACATAGTTGGCAGTTCAGCTGCTGTCAGCATTACAACTACAGATTTTTTGTCATAGAATTCTATCAATACAATGAATCAACATACATTGGGCGGAAGTCTCCGTTTGAGAAACTTAAGTGCTGACGCCAGGACTCAATTGCAAGTGTTCTATGTGGACGAAAGCGGTGTCAGTCCTGGAGCGATTCAGGTCCCGTTAATGGGCCAGCACGGCGCCAAGTAGAACTTGCGCAATTCCAATGCATGCCAACCCTCATCCCAGCCTAGATGATGGCACTGGTTGCACTGGAGCAGGCTCATCCCATTGAATGGTTGGCTGGGCCAGGCGGTACTTAGGGGGATGGCCTGGGAAGGTACCCATACGACCCATGCCGCTAAGTTCCCAGTGGGCAGCCAGCGGCATGCACAGCCAGATAGCTGCCTTGCAGGCTGCGGCAATGGTGGTCTGTGCCCAGCCAACCCGACCCCACAACCCACCATCTAGCCACCATCCGCTAGTCCCCCAAGCCTTAGCAGATGCCCCCAGCCAGCGGCGCAATAGTCAGCACACTACCGCGATGTTGGACACTGTTTGTAACCCCTCCCACACCCTCAACAGCCACATCCCGTTTCCCGATTTAACATATCACAAGTGAACCACGCTGTTGGTAATTCCTCCTGACAGAGGCGGAGAATCATGGAAGGCCTAGAAAATGCCGATTCGGGCCCATTAATGATATGCCAATGACGTTTACAGTACAATTTTCAGGCCCACCCCAGTGTGAGGTGTAGAACGCATTCACAGCGCTGTTGAGGGACCCGGAGCATGGCACTCCGTTTGGTGCCCGGAGCCAACCTCTAATTTTGACTGACGCCGAATTCTCCACCCAATCGCACTACAGGGGCGTCATTCTCCGACCCCCCAGAGGGTCGGAGAATGGCCGTTGGCCGCCGTGAATCCCGCCCCCGCCGGTTGCCGAAGTCTCCGAAGGGAGAAAAGTCGGCGGGGCGTTAATGTCGCCGCTGCCGCGGAGAATGTCACGGGTCTGCGCAAGGCAGCCGATTTTCGGCCTGCCGATATTCTCCCTTCCGGATGGGCCGAAGTCCCGTCGACGTGATGACCGTTCACGTCGACGTAAATTAAACCTCCTTTTCATCGGCATGACCCTGTGCTCCAGGGTCACGCCGACCAGCGTGGAGGTGAGTGACGGCCTGGGGGGTTGGCTCTGGGCAGGCGATGGCGTGGCCGCAGTCTGAATGCGTGAGGAGAGGTGTGTCTCGGCTTGTGTGTGTGTGTGTGCGGCGGGGGGGGGGGGGGGGGGGGGTGGTTAGAATAGGCTGGGCTCCGGGGGAGTGCCGGGAGGGGGTCCGTGCCGGGGTGGAGGTTGGGGGGGGGGGTCCGTGCCGGGGAGGGGGATGGGGGGCCCGTGCCGGGGTGGATGTTGGGGGGGGGGGGTCCGTGCCGGGGAGGGGGATGGGGGGGTCCGCAGGGGTGGAGGTTGTGGGGGGGGGGGTCCATGCCGGGGAGGGGGATGGGGTTCCGTGCCGGGGTGGAGGTTGTGGGGGGGGCCCGTGCCAGGGAGGGGGATGGGGGGGGGTCCGTGCCGGGGAGGGGGATGGGGGGTCCCTACTGGGGAGGGGGATGGGGGGGTCCGTGCCGGGGTGGAGGTTGGGGGGGGGTCCGTGCCGGGGAGGGGGATGGGGGGTCCGTGCCGGGGTGGAGGTTGGGGTGGGGGGGTCCGTGCCGGGGAGGGGGATGGGGGGTCCGTGCCGGGGTGGAGGTTGGGGGGGGGTGGTCCGTGCCGGGGAGGGGGATGGGGGGGGTGGTCCGTGCCGGGGTGGAGGTTGGGGGGGGTCCCTGCTGGGGAGGGGGATGGGAGGGCAAGTGAGTTGCTCCACCTGGCCAGGTGCCAGCCTCCAACAGTTGGACCCATGCGGTCCATGCCACCTGGCTGGGGGGAGGAGGGGATATGGGCAATGATGACATGTCGTCGTTCCCCTCCCCCCACCAGGCCGTCATGTTTTCAGATCATCCAGCGATGTTGGCCGCCGTGGCGGCAGCCGCTCATGTCTATGTTGCCCTGGATGAGGAGGAGGAGGAGCGTGTCAGAGAGGCGGCGCAGGCTGCTGCAGAGGGGCAGGCGGCAGCCGCCCAGGCTGGAGGGACACCCGACCGACAGGACGAGGAGGGGGAGGAGGACGTCGCGGACCCACGGCAACGGAGGCACCCGAGGGCGCCCCGTGTGTACCGGCCCAGGCAGTCATACCAGGACCTCACGGACCGGGAATGCAGGAGGAGACTCCGGATGAGGCGGGAAACCGTGGCACACATCTGCGACCTGCTGGCACACCTGTCACCACGTGGCACTGGCGGGGGACACCCTCTCCCCGTGTCCGTCAAGGTTACGGTGGAGCTGAACTTTTACGCAACGGAGTCATTCCAGGCACCGAGTGGGGACCTGTCCGGCATATCGCAGACATCGGTGCACCGGTGCATCCGTGCAGTGACAGATGCCCTATATGCCATGGCGCACCGCTACATCCGCTTCCCCGTGGACCGGGCCAGCCAAGATGCCCGGGCCGTGGGCTTCTCTGCCGTTGCCGGTTTCCCCATGGTCCAGGGCGCGATCGATGGGATGCACGTCGCCGTGCGGTCACCTGCAGATAACAGGGCCGTGTTCACTAATAGGAAGGCAACCTATTCGATGAACGTACAGGTGGTCTGCGACCACCGCATGATGATCCTGCACGTCTCCGCCCGTCACCCAGGCAGTGTACACGACTCATTCGTCTTGTCGCGGTCATCCATCCCCGGCATGTACGAGGGACGCCATCCCCGGCTGAGGGGCTGGTTGCTGGGCGACAGGGGCTACCCGTTGCGATCGTGGCTGATGACGCCTATATGGAGGCCACGCAATGAGGCGGAGAACCGCTACAGTGATGCCCATGTAGCGACAAGGGGAGTGATAGAGAGGTGCTTTGGCGTGCTGAAGATGCGTTTCAGGTGCCTGGACCTTGCTGGGGGCGCCCTCCAGTATCGGTCAGATAGGGTCGGCCGCATCATTGTGGTGTGCTGCGTCCTGCACAACATAGCCCAACAGAGGGGCGATGTGCCGCAGGCAGAGGAGGGCGGAGTGGAGGAGCAGCAGGAAAAGACGCAGTCCTCCCCAGATGAGGGGGATGGGGGTAATGGTCAGGGCAGACGGGGTAGACACAGGCGGGTGGCTGTCCACCGTTACTGGCTGGCCCAGCGGGCACGAGACAGACTGATAGACGCCGGCTTCACTGACTAGATGGGCGTGGGAATCGGGTAGTATGGCCACAGACCACACACCATGGCAACAGCCGACCACCCACACCCCCCACCCATCCACCCACCCAGCACCCTCACCCCCCTCCCCAACCCCACACACCCCACCCGCATGCACACCATCCCCCCCCCATTGCCGATCCACCTGCGGCACAACGTGCCGGGCTCACACAGTTGCGGGTGGACGCGTGTCTATCGCAGGCCATGGAGGATGATGACAACCCGCCCTGCGGTGAGCTCCTGGCTCTACATCGTTGGACTATGTCTGACCCATGGCCACAGTACCACCATCCACCCGGACCATCCCTGCATGCGGCTGTGACACTGCAGCGCACGGTCCCATCCTCTGCCCAGGGGATGTTGATGGCGGCCCAGGGGGAAGGGGGCAGACTCACCTGGGGCTGAGGTAAGACCACCCCTCACACACACACTTGCGCTCAACATACATGACACCCCTGCACACTTTGGACAGAGCACAAAGGCAGCTTCTGTAGGTGTAACATTGACTTTAATAACCAAAGGAGTTCATGCACGTGCCCTAGCCCCTAAAACTCATCTGTGCCCTGCAACCGTGCCAACTTCCGCAGTGTCTAATTGTTTGGCCTTACGGGCCCTTTGACTATGTCTACATGGTTCCCCAGATGGTACAGCAGAACTGGAGGTGGACTCCTGTGATTCC
Organism: Scyliorhinus torazame; assembly: GCF_047496885.1. NCBI lineage: Eukaryota > Metazoa > Chordata > Chondrichthyes > Carcharhiniformes > Scyliorhinidae > Scyliorhinus > Scyliorhinus torazame. Next base: position 132,515,902 of record NC_092712.1, read on the forward strand.
TGCCCTCTGACACTGGATCCCTTTGGCGGCCGTTTCCTGGGGCGTCCTGGCCTAGATGGGCCAGGCTACGGCCCGGGCAACTGGGATGGCGAGCTGCCAGCCTGTCCTGCCCGTTGCCCACCCGATGCACCTGGGACGGAAGGGGGGGAGTCCGGGGTGTCGCGGTGTACCGGGACCTCCCCTACAGAGGGAGCCGGGACGGACCACACCACCTCCTCCTCCCTCGGGGTGCCCGATGGCCTCCAGGCCTCTACATGGGTGGGGGATGCGAACGGACTGGCCATCCGACGCCCCCCCCGACATCTGGCGCTGCCAGTCCTGGAGGCCCGTGCTGGTATCGACAGGGGTCTGCAGGTTTGCAGCCATGGAGCCCAGGGGGTTGGCAAACCCTGTCTGTGACAGTGCGACGCCGGCTCGCGCATGGCCACTGGCGCCGATGCCCTCAGCGATGGCCTGCAGAGACTGGGCCATGGCCTGCTGAGACTGGGCCATGGCCTGCAGAGACTGGACCTTGGCCTGCTGAGACTGGGCTATGGCGTTGAGCGCCTCTGCCATCTGGCGCTGGCACTGGCTCATGGCCTCCTGTGAGAGGGCACCCATTTCCTGGGCCACAGACGCCGCCTGCACGGAAAGCCCCAGGCCTCGCAAACCGTTCCCCATGTCTGACACCGTCGCACCCATTGCCTCCACCGCGGACGCCACCCGTGCGGTGTCGGCCTGGGTGGCACGCATGACCGGGACCACTCCCAGCTCCTGGACGCGGGTGGACTCCTCCACCTGCGACCGCAGCTGCCGCAAGCCGCCCGTCACCCTCTTCGCTCGTCTCCGGGTCAGTGGTTGCATCGGATCTATGTGTGGGTGTGGTAACTCCAGGAACCCGAGATCCATCTGGGAGGCAGATGTTCGCTTGGGCTGGGCTGCTCTCTGACCGCCCGGCCACTCTGCTGCTCCTACCTCCACCTGCTGTACCGGGTCGGCTGTGTTGTGCGCACCAGTGAGTGTGCCAGACGCCTCACCACTAAAGTGCCCAACCGAGGTGAGTGTTTCTGCGATGGTGGAGGGTGTTGGTGACAGCAGTGGCGTTGTGTCGTGCTCTTCGTCCCACTCTGAGTCCATGGCACTTTGGGGTGGGGGTTCGTCTCCACCCATCCACTCTGAGTCACTGTCCGGTATTTCGTCTTCCTGGGTAGTGCTGTCCCGGGTACTGCTGTCCCGGGTAGTGGTGTCCCGGGTTGTGGTGTCCTGGGTAGTGGTGTCCTGGGTAGTGGTGTCCTGGGTAGTGGTGTCCTGGGTAGTGGTGTCCTGGCTCGGATGTGACGGGGGCCTGTGGCTGCCCCCCTCATCGCTGGGTGGTCGCTCCCGCACGTGATGGGGGTGTCGTCTCCCTGTTGCTCCAGGTCTCTCCGACTCCCTTGGTGTGCGAGGGGCATCCTGCGGGCGTCGCATGCTGGAGGGTGCGGGTCTCTCCGTCTCCCGTTGTCTCCGAGGGGCATCCTGCAGGCGTCGCATGCTGGAGGGTCCGGGTCTCTCCGTATCCCGTGGCCTCCGAGGGGCATCCTGCGGGCGGTCTGCATCTGCGGGGATGGGTGCCTGGACGTTTGGTCCTGCGATACATAATGAAGCATGCATGGTTAGACATCAGGCAGTGATCAGGTGATATGGGGAGGGGGATATAGGGGAGGGGGGATATGGGGACGGGCTGTCGGTGGCTCACTTGCTACTACGCCCCCGACCTCTGCATCAGCAACCTCCCGGTCCTCAGGTCCGCCAGCCAGTTCCAGGGCCCTTTCCTGGTGTTCGGTCAGTGGCCTCTCATCAGCGGGGCCTCCTCCAGTCCTCACATGCTCCCTATTGTTGTGTGCGCGCTTCTCCTGTGGGGGGGGTGGTGGTGGCAGGGGTAAAAGGCAACACTGTTAGGCAGGTATATGAATGCACGCCATCGGTTGCGCGTGCATTGCAGAGGTTAAGGTTAGGGCTGGATTCACTTGGGGATATGGGGAGGGGGGGGTATGGGGGAGGGGGGATATGGGGAGAGGGGGATATGGGGCAGGGGGTGATATGGGGGAGGGGGGGATATGGGGGAGGGGGGATATGGGGGAGGGGGGGATATGGGAGAGGGGGGGATATGGGGGAGGGGGGTATGGGGGAGGGGGGGATATGGGGGAGGGGGGATATGGGGGGGAGGGGTGATATGGGGGATATGGGGAGGGGGGATATGGGGGAGGGGGGATATGGGGGAGGGGGGATATGGGGAGGCTCACCCTGCCTGCTCTGACGAGGTCGTTCACCTTCTTGTGGCACTGGGTGCCTGTCCGTGGTGTCAGGGCCACAGCGGTGACAGCCTCTGCCACTTCCCTCCACAGACGCCGGCTGTGGCGTGGGGCAACTCTGCGGCCGTGCCCGGGATACAGGGCGTCCCTCCTCTGCTCCACCGCGTCCAGGAGCGCCTCCACATCGCGTGACTCGAACCTCGGGGCTGAGCGGCAGCCAGCCATCCAGTCGGGTGTTGCGGTCGGGTTTTTCCGGTCGGGTGGGGGGGAGCAGCGCGGCCTTATGAGCCGTCACGCCGTGCGGCGCATATGACGCTGCACGGCGTGAACCACTGCGCAAGCGCGGATCCCGTTACGTCGCTGCTAGCCCATTTCGGGCCGGAGACTATCGACCCATTTTTCCGACGTGACGCAAGTCGGATTTGCGCCGTTTTTTGCGCCGATCGGCGGACTTTCCGCTGATAACGGAGAATTTTGCCCCAGGATTCTGGTGTTGCTGTGTTGCTGGACAGAAAATCCCTTTCATTGTATTTGCTAAATTTCACAATCTATGGCAGCAGCATTTTAAGATGAAATAAATCCAAACTTTAAAAATGGCATTCGGCCTTTTTTATAATGTAGTCAACAAATTTAAGAGTGTCTTTTATTTGATTCCCATCTGAAGTATCAGGACTCACCAAGTTATCCCATCAGTTTGATGGAATAGCAGGTTCTGCCTAGTCCGCTTATTCTGACAGAACATAAATTCTGCTTTATTACTTTGGTAAGAAATTATTTAACTGTGACCATAAGATCAATTACGAAATAACAATTTGGAATAAATAAGTTGTATTTTATTGAGCAGAAATAGTTTTAGAATTACTGGTGTTGGAGAGCTGATTGTGGAGCTTCTAAAACTTGTGATAAATTTCTGTTTGCCCTGAAGTCGTACATACACTGCAACCACAACAAGGGCTAACAGTTAGGATTTGATATTGAAGGTTTGAATAAAGCAGAGTTGCTCATCTAATTTAATATCAAATTGAACCCGAAGGTGGGATAATTAGTTTCATCTAATATGGTGGCTGAACTCACAAGGTGCAATTATCTTCGCAGTTGAGCAAGAATGTATCCTAGTCAGTGATGAGGGAGGAAATGGTGTTACCTTGCAGAAGTATATAGAATTTTGCAGGGAAATACCCAGTGTGATGGGCTAGACATTAGACTTACATCTGTTAGTTTTGGGTGCAAATACAACCCACCATGATGGGATGGAAGTCTCCTCTGCCCCCTGGCCGTCTCATTCTGGTTTCCAGTTGTGTGGAGTACAGCACAAAACTGATCTTCATGTAACACCCAAGATCTTAGGATGGTTGGTGTAGGAAATGGGGAAAATGGGTGAAATTTAATGCTCTGCCATCTTCGAGTGGAGGTCATCTCATTGGCTAAGGGGTACAGAGCTGAGTGCCTCGTCATCTCACTGTGATTGTGAGGTGGAAAGTTTGAGTTCCATCTTTTTGCCCCTAGGCCTACTGGGGCCCATAAGTGGCCAATTGAAGGAAAATTTCTCTTCTTTTTTAAGATTCTTTCCTGGGACACGGAAGTCACTGGCTGGGCCAGCATTGGTTGCCCACCCCTAATTTCCCTTGGTTTGCTAGGGCCATTTCAGAGGGCAGTTAAGAGTCAACCACATTGCTGTGGGTCTGGAGTCACATATAGGCCAGACTAGGTAAGATGGCACATTTCCTTCTCTGAGAGGCATCAGTGAACCAGGATGGGTTTTTACAACAATCATTGATAGTTTTCTGATCACCATGAGACGACCTTTGAATTCCAGACTTTTATCATTGGATTTAATTCCACCAGCTGCCACAGTGGGATTTGAACCCATGGGTGGGATTATCTGTCCCCTCCCACTGGCTGATCTTCCAGTCGCTTGAAGTCGACCCCTTGTGGCAGGTTCTCCAATGGTGAGCCATGCAAAAGCCCATAGACTTTGGCAGGACCAGCAGATCCCGCCAGCGGCCAAAGGCTCACCGCTGCCGGCATGGGAAAACCCACTGTGAAGAGCCCAGAAAATCCTGCCTCATATCTCCACAGCATTAGCCTGGGCCTCTGGAATACTACTCCAGTGGCTCTACAACAGCGCCACCATCTCCCCACAAGATGGTATTCTGATGGTATTCTGCAACCTGCTTGCAGACCCAGTGGTGAAGAGAACAAGGCATCTCCTGATTGGATACCCTGTGCCCTATTGGGAGTCCTGCTGGCGGCATGGACTGCCCCACTGAAAATCCCTCCACCACACAGATCAACCCACCCCTCCATGGCCTGTCTGACTGGCCCTAGGGTGCTCACCCCACTTAGCTTTCCTCCAGACCTCCAGCAATGCTCCTCGTCCCCGAACCTACTGTGGTCCAGGTGGCATTACTGGGATAGGGAATCTGCTGACCATCTGATTGGCTGGCAGACATGGGCGATATCTTTGTCTCCAAAAGCATAGGAACTCCAACATCAGTCAGTTAAGTACCCTATTGAGATTCAATCCCATCGAGGCACCCCAAAATGGCTGCAGTAGGGCTGACCACTGGCTTTCTAGCCAGTGAACGGGTTTGCTGCAGACATTAAATTCTGCTCACTATTACACTGGTACAATACAAGGCGCACTTCTGAGGTTTGGGCTGAGACCTGTTTCCCTTTTGCAAAACCATGTTGACTGCCTGTATTCTGATTTTCTAAATATCTTGTTGTTACCTCGCATTTTCCCCATGGCTGATGTTCGACTAACTGTCCTCTAGTTTTCTGCTTTCTATCTCCCATCCTTCTACTTCTGTTCATGTTGCGTCAGTATCAAAGACTAATATTCATGTTCTGCCAACATTTATATGAGTAACGCTAGCTATTCTTGAATCGTGCAGTTACATTTGCAGTTTTCCAATCTGCGGGGATCTTTCCAGAAGGGCGGGATTCTCTGACCTCCCAGCCATATGTTTCTCAGTGCTGGAAGGCGGCGCGCCATTTGCTGGCATCAGGATTCTTTGTGCCTGCCGTTGTCAATGGGAATTCCCATTGAAGCCACCCATTGCCACCGGGAAACCCAAGAGCAGTGGTGTTCTGCCGGCAGGAACAGAGAATCCCACTGCCACGGAATGGTGGAGAATTTGGCTGAGGACATTTTTGAAGATTAATCACAGAATTGTTACGGTGCAGGAGATGGCCATTTGGTCCATCGTGTCTGCACCGGCTATCCAAACGAATTACCTTGCCTTTTCCACATACTCTTGTGCATTTTTTCTATTCAGGTAATCATCTAATGCCCCCTTGAATGCATTGACTAAATCTGCCTCCACCACAGTTTTAGGCAAAGCATTCCAGGCCTGAACCACTCATGTGAAAAAGTCGTTCCTCATATAACATTTGCTTCTTTTGCAAATCATTTTAAATCTGTGCCCTCTTGTTCTTGTTCATTTTACGGATGGGAACAGTTTCTCTGTATTCACTCAGTCTCGCCCCCTCATGAGTTTGAACACCTCTATCAAATCTCCTCTTAGCCTTCTTCTCTCCAAGGAGAACACTGAAACCTCTCCAATCCACCCTCATAACTAAAGTTTCTCGCCCCTGGAAAATTCTTGTAAACCTCTTCTGCATTCCCTCCAATGCATTCACATCCCTCCAGTAGTGTGGCGCCCAAAACTATACACAACATTCCAGCTGAGGCTTAACTAGTGTCTTATTTAGGTTCAGGATAACCTCCTTGCTCTTCTACTCTATGTCCCTATTAATAAAACTCAGAATAATATATGCTTTTTTAACTGCTCTCCCCACCTGTCCTGCCACCTGTAATAACTTATGCACATATACACCTGGGTAAAAAATATTAGGGACGGGACAGGGTACATTAAAAGGATTAGCCTTAAGGTTTTGTACTTGAACACACAAAATACAATGGATGAATTAGTTACCAAGGATGGGAAGTAAACATTGAGGGCAATTCAGTTTTATGAAGGACAGACTGGAAAAGGTGGTGGAGTTGCATTGTTGATTAAAGAAAATATTGATACAATACTGAGCAAAGATATTAGGACAGATGATATGGAATCTGTCCGGGTCAAGTTAAGAAACATCAAGGGGCAAAAAACATTCATGGGAGTGGTATACACACCACCAAACTACAGTGGTAATGTTTTGAATAGCATTAGACAACAAATCAGAAATGCATGTGGGTAAGGAAAAGTTGTGATTATGGATGACTTTAATCTGCATATAGATTGGGTAAGTCAAATTAGTCATAGTACAATAGAGGAGGAATTTCTGGAGTGTATACAGGATTCCAACCCCCCCCCACCCCCCCCCCCCCGCACTCATGGAGAATTCCATTGACCTTGGGCAGGATTCTCTGGTTGCCGGATGGACGGGGCCGGAGAATCCTGCCTAATGTGTGCAGTTTTGGTGTCCTTATCTGAGGAAGGATATTCTTGCTATGGGAGCAGTGCAGTGAATGTTTACCAGGCTGATTCCTGGGATGAGTACCACGGAAAGTAGTTGAGGGCAAAACGTTGTGTAATTTCAAGAAGGAATTAGATACAGCTCATGGGGCTAAAGGGATATGGGGGTGAAGGCAAGATCAGGGTATTGAACTTGATGATCAACCATGATCATAATGAATAATGGAGCATGCTCAAGGGGACGAATGGCCTCCTCGTGCTTCTATTTTCTATGTTTCTCTGTCCCTCTGCTCCTGAAACTCCTTAAGAATGTTATCCCTTATTTTACATTGTCTCTTCAACATGTTCCTACCAACATGCAGCACCTCACACTTCGCCACATTGAATTTCACCTGCTACCTATACTCACTCAACGAACTTGCCTTTGTCCTTTTGAAGTTGTTCACTGTCTTCTCCACAATTTACAATGCGTCCACGTTTTGTATCATCTGCAAGCTTTGAAATTGTCCCATGCACATCAAGATCTAGATAATTAACATACATCAGAAAAGGAAAGGATCCTAATGCTGACCCCTGGGGAACATCACTGCAAATCTTCCTTCAGCCTGAAAAATATCCATTGATCATCACACTCTGCCTCCTATTATTCGGCTAGTTTTGTATCCACATTGCTACTGTCTCTTTTATTCCATGAGCTATAACTTTTCTCACAAGTTGCAGTGTATTGGATGTCTTCTGAAAGTACATGTACACCACATAAACTGTCTCCACTGTTTAGCTTAAAGCCCTCTCTACAGCCCTGGTTATATGATTCACCAGTACTCTGGACCCAGTGTGTTTCAGGTTAAGGCCATCACAACAGTACAGTTCCCCTTTTCTCAGTACTGGTGCCAGTGCCCCATGAATCAAAACTTATTTTGCCCACACAACCTTTGAGATGTGCATTCAACTCTGATCTTATTACCCTATGCCAATTTGCTTATGGCTCATTTTTTGAATCACCTTTGTGATTCTGTGTTTTAATTAAGTTTCTTGTTGTTCATCCTCCCTCAGCAGAACCTCTTTCTTAGTCCCACCTATGTTGTTAGTACCTACATTGACCATAAGAGCTGGATCCTTCTGCTCCCACTCCAAGATCCTCCCAGCTTTGAAGAGATGTCCTTCGCCCTGGTACCAGGCAAGCATCATGGCCTTTGGAACTCTCACTCTCTGCTGCAGAGAAATCTCCCCCTCTATCTATACAGGCATCTACTATAATCTCCTAAAGTAAGCTGCTGCAGACTATAGTTTATTAAAACCATTACTCTCTATTTACAGCTATTATGAAGATATCAGGAACTCTGAGCCAAAGTTCCTTGAGCTACAGACACTTACTGCAGGTGTGGTTGCTGTGGGCCACTCATGTGATCACCAGCTCCCACAGCTACTGAAGCACATGTTCTTGCAAGAAAGTGCACATTTCTATCTTCACAAATCTTGAAACCTAAAAAGCAAATCACAATGCAATACCAGATTTGCAAGTCTATGTATCTGGCACAACATGGCAACACCAATCTATACACATTGATCTATAAATGAATAGCTAGTGACAGATCACCTAGGTGGTATCCGGGAACAAGATCATGCAGCATGTAATTAGATTTTGAGTACGCATAATGGCTTAATCTGGTACATATGCAGTAGAAACACAGGGGCATTTTGTTGTTTCTCTTTGGGCATGCAACCTTCAAAAACAGACTGGCCAAATGAGGGCAGTGAATGGGAATTATCCTAATTAGCCTTCATATCGTGAAATCATCGTTCTCGCTGCAACTGTTGCAACTGAAATCTGAATGCTATGTGCAGTTTACATCCATTGACTGCACTAATGGTATCATTAATAGACCTTAAAATCTTCGCTATAAACATTCACATGTGTTTTTGTGACTTCCAAGTCGAGGAGGAGTACATTGTTAATTAAATTTCAAAGCATGCGACCACATACTGCATGTGTGTTATTGTGAAAATGAAAACAAGAATTTGGATTGAAGGTGTGCAAAAACATTCAAGGAAACTGTACTGCTGCCTCACAGCGCCAGAGACCCAGATTCGATTCTGACCTCGAGTGACAGTGTGGAGTCTAAATCTATGTTCTCATGCCTGCGTGGGTTTTCTCCGGGTACTCCAGTTTCTTCCCACAGTCCAAAAATATGCAGATTAGGTTGATTGGCCATGCTAATTTGCCCCCATGTGGGATTACAGGGATAGGGTGAGGGATTGGGCCTAGGTAGGGTGCGCTTTCAGTGGGCTGGTACAAAGCCAATGGGTTGAATGGCATCCTTCTGCACTGTAGAGAGTCTGTTTCTATGAAACATATTCAGATACAAAATTAAACTTTGTATTACAGTTACAATATTATTTGTATTCAATCAGGATTATCATGACATTTAACCTTTCAAATAGGTATTTTTGTGACGCATATATGGGAATAGTTCCAATACACTTTGAGGGCTCACCATTAAAATATATTTGTACTGAAAATGAGTCACAACAAATTGAAATATGATTAAATGCAAATGTTCAGGAAAAAAAAATGATGTTGGAGAAAGTGGTCCGGTATTAAAAGGTTTACCAATTTTATGAAAAAAGCCAAATACCTTGGCCATTTCGTGTGCGTATGTGTGCAGGAATTTATTTTTCACATCTTTGGTATTGCGTGATAGTTTTAGGTAACAGCATCTTCGTCAAGCAGCTGCGTCATATGGGGAGATATCCAATAAGAGAACACAGAAGATGGGACTAGTATAGAGTGGACGAAGCAAGTGGAACAGAGAGGCCCCATATTCCACTTTAACCAAGATCAGTTGTTAATTTTTAAGTTTTATTCTGGTAAATGTCTCTTATATTGTAAAATAGTGAGACAGTAATGGTGTGTGAGCCAAAGGCCTTTGAATGTTGTTGCGTGGTAGTATTGAACTTGACCAGCCTGTTGAAGGTTTTAGCCTTGAAGCTTCTCAACTAATCAGAACCCTTTTCACATGCAGTATAAATTGTTGATGTCTTTGAAATTTAGCATTCTTGCTCTTTCCTGATGAGACGCAAAAGCTTGGGGGAAATTCTCCCCCCCCCACGCCGGGTGGGAGAATCGTCGGTTCGCCGCGCGTGTTCCGCCACGCCTCCCTGACGCCCGCACGGGATTCTTCCACCCCCCCAAACCGGCACGGCGAGAATCACGGCTGGCCACTGGGAGAATCGCCACTCGTCGTTTGCAACGGGCGAGCGGCGATTCTCCGGCCCGGATGGGCCGAGCGGCCTGCCCAATACGACAGGTTCCCGCTGGCGCCATCCACATCTGGTTGCTGCTGGTGAGAACAGCGTGGGAACGCTGGGGGGGTGGCTTGTGGGGGGAGGGGGGGGGGGGTTCATGCATGAGGGGGGCCTCAATTGAGGTCTGGCCCGCGATCGGTGCCCACCAATCGGCGGGCCGGCCTTTCTGAAGGAGGACCTCCTTTCCTCGACTGCCCCGCAAGATCCATCCGATATCATCTTGCGGGGCGACCTCGGGGAGGACGGCAACCGCGCATGCGCGGGTGACGTCATTTACGTGGCGCTGGCCGTGTCATTTACACGGCGCCGCTTTTACGCGGTGCCAAGGCCCGGCGTGTGCAAATGATGTGACGCCGCTCCTAGCCCCCCGGGGGCGGGAGAATAGGGGACTGGGAGCGAGCTGCGATGCCGGAGTGAAACACTCTGGATTTCACTCCGGCGTTGGCACTTAGACTCCCGATGGGAGAATTGCGCCCCTTGTCTTTTTTGAGAGTTCTGTAATTATGTTAGCAGCACAACAAGTTTGAGGAAAAGTGTTACCATCACCAAGGCGGTTTACCTTGACCTTAATTGCCTTTAATGAGCAACACTCCAAAGACGTGTCGGTTAGGTGGATTGACATGCTAAATTGTCCTTATTGTCCTAAAAGGTTAGGAGGGGTTATTGGGTTATGGGGATAGGGTGGAAGTGAGGGCTTAAGTGGGTCGGTGCAGACTCGATGGAATGAATGGCCTCCTTCTGTACTGTATGTTCTAATACAATAAGAAGTCTTACAACACCAGGTTAAAGTCCAACAGGTTTGTTTCAAATCACTAGCTTTCGGAGCACTGCTCCTTCCTCAGGTGAATGAAAAGTTATGTTCTAGAAACATATATAAAAAGCCAAAATCAAAGATGCAAGACGACACTTTGAATGCTCGCATTCAAAGTATCGTCTTGCATCTTTGACTTTGTCTATATATATGTTTCTGGAACCTACCTCTTCATTCACCTGAGGAAGGAGCAGTGCTCTGAAAGCTAGTGATTTGAAACAAACCTGTTGGACTTTAACCTGGTGTTGTAAGACTTTTTACTGTGCTCACCCCAGTCCAATGCCGGCATCGCCACAGCAAAAATACAATTCAAGGGTAATTGTTCAGCCGAGAAGTGTCTTTTTTTTTGAAGAGGAAGGAAAGCATTGAGAGTGAGAAAAGTAATCTTTGTTGGAATTTTCATTGTTGCATTTGAACACACACTGCAGTGGGTAAATAGATTTGACTTTTTTTAAAGTTATAGTCTTCATGTCTAATTCACTACTAGCTTGCTTCGGCTCGTTATGATAGTGAAACTGCTCTTTAAAAATTCCAATTTTGATCCCAGTACGTTCAATAAACTAAATATGCCCCAAATATTTATCACTGCAGTTTCCTTGCTACTTCGTATACATTTAAGGAGCTAGATTATTTTTACATTTTCAATTACCAGAACCACATTGGAATAAGCCAAATAATGTTAATTGGAATATTGGTCCAATATCACAGAATTTCACTGGTTATAAATCAAGTGGTGGCATGGTGGCACAGTGGTTAGCACTGATGCCTCACAGCTTTACGGTCCCGGGTTCAATTCTGGCGTCGGGTGACTGTGTGGAGTTTGCACTTTCTCCCCGTGTCTCCGTGGGTTTCCTCCGGGTGCCCCGGTTTCTTTCCACAGTCCAAAGATGTGCAGGGTAGGTGGATTGGCCAGGCTATATTGTCCCTTAGTGTCCAAAAGGTTAAGTGGGGTGACCGGGTTACGTGCATAGGATGGAGGCTTAAGAAGAGTGCTCTTTCCAAGGGCCCGTGCAAACTCGATGGGCTGAATGGCCTCCTTCTGCACTGTAAATTCTATGATTCTAAGAATTAGGATTTTGTCTAGGATAGGACAAAGTGCACTATAGAAGGGGTCATTTGTGGATGAGTGAATTGCCATCCATGTTTTGCTTACCCCAGTCTTCTCCTTTTGTATCTTCAAAACATAGTTCTTCTTTCTGTTGCCACCAGTTTCATTAGATTTAAAATCTGCTTTTGTGCCGGACAGTGGATTTCACCTTATCTGGCCCTGCTCCAGTATTTTGAAGCTAACATCGTTCCCAATGCCTTGCCAAGGATGAAGGTCTGTTCATCTGGCAATCTCGAGATGATTTATAATTTTGTTATATCATTATCAACCAATCAGAGGCTGGGCATTTCTATTTCTGGGCATCCTATCAGCACCAATAGTTAATTGTTGGTCATGATCATTTCCAGATTGGTAAGTGATCCCACTATATAAAAGGTCCCATTGGACCTGTCCTGCATTCTTATTACACTGCCCTCAACATTACGCAATGCTTTCTCAGCCTGATTGGTTAACACCGTTGTTGGTCATTTGAAATATTTTCTAGGTCTGCATTTTACAATATATATTTTGATTATTATACAGCATATAAGATGTGCATTTTTGGCATCCTTGTCTGAGGAAGGCTGTTCTTGCTTTGGGGGAAGTGCAGCAAAGGTTTACTAAACTGATTCCTGGGATGGCGGGACTGACGTATGCGGAGAGATTGAATCTGTTACGATTGTATCTCTGGAGTTCAGAAGAATGAGGGGGATCTCATAGAAACCTATAAAGTTCTAACAGAACTAGACAAGGTAGATGCAGGAAGAATATTCGCAATGGTGGGTGTGTCCAGAAACAGGGGCGTCATTCTCCGACCCCCCGCCGGGTCGGAGAATGGCCGTAGGCCGCCGTGAATCGCGCCCCCGCCGAAGTCTCCGGTACCGGAGATTGGGCGGGGGCGGGAATCGGGCCGCGCCGGTTGGCGGGACCCCCCGCTGGATTCTCCGGCCCGGATGGGCCGAAGTCCCGCCCAGAAATTGCCTGTCCCGCCGGCGTAAATCAAAGCTGGTATTTACCGGCGGGACCAGGCGGCGTGGGCGGGCTCCGGGGTCCTGGGGGGGGGGCGGGGCGATCTGGCCCCGGGGGGTGCCCCCACGGTGGCCTGGCCCGCGATCGGGGCCCACCGATCCGCGGGCGGGCCTCTGCCGTGGGGGCACTCTTTCCCTTCCGCCTCCGCCACGGCCTCCACCATGGCGGAGGCGGAAGAGACTCTCCCCACTGCGCATGCGCGGGAAACTGACAGCGGCCGCTGATGCTCCCGCGCATGCGCCGGGAAACTGTCAGCGGCCGCTGACGCTCCCGCGCATGCGCCGCATTTCCGCGCCAGCTGGCGGGGCAACAAACGCCATTTCCGCCTGCTGGCGGGGCGGAAATCCCTCCGCCGTCGGCCTAGCCCCTCAATGTTGGGGCTAGGCCGCCAAAGATGTGGAGCATTCCGCACCTTTGGGCCGGCGCGATGCCCGTCTGATTGGCGCCGTGTTTGGCGCCAGTCGGCGGACATCGCGCCGTTGGCGGAAAATTTCGCCCCAGGGGTCAAAGTCTGAGGATACGGGGTAGACCATTTAGGACAGGGATGTGGACAGATTTCTTCACCCAGAGTGTGGTGAGCCTATGGAATTCATTACCATAGAAAGTGGTTGAGGCTAAAACATTGTCGGCGGAATTGTCCATTCCTGAGACTAAGTGTTGACGCTGGGGCAGGATTCGTGGGCTTCCACGACAGCAAACCTGGCGCCACGTGGAACACAATCAACTCCACTGAGAATCGGTGTGGGACTCGCTGGGTCCGTGATTGACACTCAGGAGGCTGCAAAGGTGCAGCCGCACATACACACTTCATTCCCAAACACGCTCATCACAGCAACAAGATGGCATTTCTAGTATTGGAGCTCATCCATCCCGCTGATGGGTCAGCTGAGGCCAGAGGGCACCTAGGGGGGGTGGCCTGGGAGGACGCCCATATGACCTGTGGTCCTAGGTTCACAGTGGGCAGTCAGCGGCATGTGCAGCTACATGGCAGCCTTGCTGGCAATGGTGTTCCATGCATTTCTACCCCGGTTCCACAGCCCACCTCTTGGCAACCCCCGCTACTCCCTCAGGCCCTGGCAGAAGCCTTCCGGCCAGCGGCACGACTGTCAGCAAACTATGGCAATGTTGGGAATTTTCCATACCCCCTCTCTCTCCCTCAGCAGCCATGGTGTCTGTTTCATGCTTTTTAAAAGCACAAGTGAACCCGGCCATCGGGAATTCGCCCCAGTGGAGGCAGAGGTCCCAGAGAATACCAGGTCGGGCCCGCTAGTAATATGCCAAGGTTGTTTAGTATACATGCATTCTGGAAGGCATTGACTTTGACTTGATTTGATTTATTATTGTCACATGTATTAGTATACAGTGAAAAGTATTGTTTCGTGCATGCTATACAGACAACGCACACCGTACATGGGGAAGGAAGGAGAGATTGCAGAATGTAATCTTACAGTTCATAGCTAGGGTATAGAGAAAAGATCAACTTAATACAAAGAAGGTCCATTCAATGGTCTGATGGCAGCAGGGAAGAAGCTGTTCTTGAGTCGGTTGGTACGTAACCTCAAACTTTTGTATCTTTTTTCTGACGGAAGAAGGTGGAAGAGAGTATGTCCGGGGTGCGTGGGGTCCTTAATTATGCTGGCTGCCTTTCTGAGGCAGCAGGAATTGTAGACAGAGTTAATGGATGGGAGACTGGTTTGCGTGATGGACTGGGTTATATTCACGACTTTCTGTAATTTCCTGCGGACTTGGGCAGAGCAGAATTCATACCAAGTTGTGATACAACCAGAAAGAATGTTTTCTATAGTGCATCTGTAAAAGTTGGTGAGAGTCGTAGCTGACATGCCAAATTTCCTTAGTCTTCTGAGAAAGTAGTTGGTGGGCTTTCTTAACTATAGTGCCAGCATTGGGGGACCAGGACAGGTTGTTGGTGATCTGAAAACCTAAAAACTTGAAGCTCTCGACTCTTTCTACTTCGTTCCCATTGATGTAGGCATGGGCGTGTGCTCCACTACGCTTCCTGACGTCGATGACAATCTCCTTCATTTTGCTGACATTGAGGGAGAGATTATTGTCGTTGCATCAGTTCACCAGATTCTCTATCTCATTCCTGTACTCTGTCTCATCATTGTTTGAGATCCGACCCATTTTGAGATACGTGGTGCCATCAGCAAATTTCGGCATCGGAACCGATTCTCAGCCCAATCTCGTTTCCCGATTCTGGCGTCAGCCAGCGGAGAATCCTGCCCCATATATTTTCAAGAAGCAGTTAGATATAGCACTTAGGATGAAGGGGATCAAAGGATATGGGAGGAAAGTGGGATTCGGCTATTGAGTTGGATGGTCAGCTATGATCATAATGAATGGCGGATTAGGCTCGAAGGGGCAAATAGCCTCCTCCTGCTCCTATTTTCTATGTTTCTATACATTAGTTATTAGTACAATTATTGATTGTAATTACTTAATCAATAAAACGATTAGTGCAATTGCAGCAGTGTCCCATGCTGCGCTCCGAAAGCTAGTTATTCCAAATACATCTGTTGGACTGGTGCTGTAAGACTTCTTACTGTGCCCACTCCAGTCCAACACCCGCATCTCCACATCATTTTAATAGCATCAAGCCTTAAGTTTGCAGTCTTTTTGCGTGTGTGCATGTGCAGGAGTTAGTGGGTCATGGGGGCATGGTCTGGGTCATGGGGGCATGGTCTATATCTGGTATTCCTGGCCTTTTACCTGTGGCCATTCTAATCGCCAGTAACTCAATCAAATGGTTATTTATGTGTGCGCCTGGACTGAGTGTAGGTATGTTATTGAACTTCGTAGTGTATCATAGTGAAACCTGACCTTCTTCTTAACCAGATGTCAATGTTATACAATTTGGAGTGAAATTACTGGATATTAGTCAAATCAATCAATCCCCTGGATGATTTTTCTCTTCTCCTGGCTCAAGTGTAATACCCAAAGTACCCTGTTTGCTATCAGCTTTTTAAGTACAGAGCAGGGATCCAACATTTGCCAGAAATATTTGGTGCTGCGTGTCTCAGCGTTTGAGGTGAATTTCATACACTGTGATATCTGTTCACAAAGGCCATCTGCATTGTACTTTTCACATTAAAAATGTATGTGTCTTTGTGTAAGCTATCCAATATCTTATCAGGCTGACCAAATTTACATAGAGAGACAATCACACTAAATTTGGGTTCCACACAAGATCAAATGTTTACATTGATTATCCCAGGAAACATTGATCGCACAAAGCAAATGTTTATACTGAAAGCAAATATTCAGTGCAACTGATTTATTTATTCTCTTGAATTAGTTTTGCTGCTGCCATTCTTAGTTTATGCAAGCTTTTTGCCTGTTGTGTCTGATTAATTAGACTAGGATCTCATTGTACTCAGACCTGTGAAGTTTGGTAGTTCCTTGTAGATTATTGCGAAGAAAGCTGTATTGTTAAGCATTACATCTTTCTGTTGTTGACATGTCAACAGAAACATTTTTGTATATGAGCAACCAGACAGGCCTAAGAACAGACCAGAGAAAGATTTTCTTAAATTTCCAGTTAAATAGTGTGCAAGATTGAAATCATCCATTTGCTTCCATGCCTTCAGTCCATTTTGTCAAACTGTTGACAATGTGTTCAGTCGCATTGCCCTATTTGGTATCATGCTTGGTTTCATTGCCAATGTGGGTGTTGCCATCCTCCACATTCAATCTACTTGCATTTTTCCATTGTGTAGGTTACCAAACATAACTGGGCTGGATTCTCTGCCCCACCACATTTCTGCTTCACGCTGTCGGCGGCAGGCTCCGTTACAGTGGCTGGTCAATGTGGTTTCCCATTGTGGGGCAGCCCCATGCCGTCGGGAAACCCCCAGGCTGCTGGCAAAACGGAGCATCCCGGCGGTGGAGAATCTAGCCCAACTGAATCTGAAAAAAGATTTCCTTGATTGTTGTTGAGATATTTTCCACCAATATTGCATGGGCGGGACTCTCCGTTCCCAAGAGAGCACATCCCCATGTTTCTCAACTGCATGAGCCATTTTTTTTACATTTATCTTGATTAAGTGGTTCATTACTGTAATTAAATACACCAGTATATCATGATGCAGATACACACACACTGATGGACACACAGCAACACCAATCAACACACACAACACCGCAGCCAATCACCAGTTAGAGCACACGCACTATAAAGACAGGGGGCGTCAGAGTTCCCGCTCATTCGAGCTGCAGCCTCCTAATAGGACAGAGCTTACAGCTTGCAGGACAGACCATGTGCTGAGTGCATAGACTGGTTCGAACAAGGCATAGGGCCTTAGTTCAATCTAATATCGTGTTAACCCACAGTGAAAGTATATTCAACAGTTTCTGACTGAATAAAATAGTGTTGCACTATTTCAAGTGTTGGTGGCCTGTATGTGTTCCACGGATCCAGAGCACCCAACACATCAATTACCTGCTTGAAACACAGTAAGGAATCATTATTACAGGTGCATCATGACAGGCTATGCACTTGTCAATTCTCCTCTCCTCGCTCAAGTGTAACATCCAAAGCATGCTGGCCTTCAGGACGCACGACAACACAGAATTGCCGAGCAGAAACTTATAGCCAAGTTCCGCACACATGAGTACGGCCTCAACCGGGACCTTGGATTCATGTCGCATTATATTCACCCCCCACCACCTGGCCTGGGCTTGTGAAATCCTACCAACTGTCCTGGCTTGAGACAATTCACACCTCTTTATCCTTTGATTATCCCTCTCTCCAGTTGCTCCATCTGGGCCTGTAGGCTTAATTACCTGCAAAGACTTGCATTCAAAGTATCGTATTGCATCTTTGACTCTGTGTATATATATGTTTCTGGAACCCACCTCTTCATTCACCTGAAGAAATGAAAAAAATGAAATGAAAATTTCTTATTGTCACAAGTAGGCTTCAAATGAAGTTACTATGAAAAGTCCCTAGTCGCCACATTCCGGCGCCTGTTCGGGGAGGCTGTTACAGGAATCAAACCGTGCTGCTGGCCGGCCTTGGTTTGCTTTTAAAGCCAGCGATTTAGCCCTGGAGCAGTGCTCCGAAAGCTAGTGATTCGAAACAAACCTGTTGGACTTTAACCTGGTGTTGTAAGACTTCTTACCATGATTTTATTGACAGCTTTTAATGAAAATGAAAAACAATGGCTTTGATTTTAATTCCCCCAACTGCCCTTGCATGTTCAAAACTAAATTGTGTTGTGTGTGTGTGTGTGTGTGGGGGGGAATGTAAATGGAGTTTGGTCCTTTCTTACCCACTCTGGCTGCAATTTTAAAGTAAGAAGTCTTACAACTTTAAAGTCTTGCAATTTTAAATTACAGGCAGCAATGACACTCACCACATGCCAGCCAGATCTCCTTTAAATATGCAGATCCAGCTCTGTTTAAATCAGTGGGACCCAATCTGCATGTTTAACGTGGGGTTTCAGCAATGGAACAGTGATAGCTTTCCCACCAGGCCAAACCCATCGGGAGTGGAATGCGTGGGTGGGCGGGGGGGTGCGCGGTTGGTTGAGGAACTAGAAGAGTCCAAGTAAGACAAGAAATTAAAAGAAAATGTGCTGAAAAGATAATGCAGCATCTGTGGACAGCAAAACAGTGAGTGTTCTGCACTGTGGAGATCCTGTGACTTCTGTGATTTCAGATCAATGACCTTTCGTCAGAACTGGGAAAATTTTGAAATGGAATTGGTTTTAAACAGGTGAAAGGGGGAAGGTGGCGGGGGGGTGGGGGTGGGTGGAATAGAAAAAGGGGAAAGCCTGTGGTAAAGTAGAAGACAGGAGGGATTAAATGACAAAAGAGTCGGTGGTGCAGGGCCAAAGAGAATGGTGACAGGACAAGAAACAAAAGATGTGTGTGGAGGGAGGTGTGAATGGAATGATGGTGAATGGCTGCTGCCTGAAAGCAAAAAACAAGAGAAAAAACAAAACCTGCCAAAAAAGAAACAGAATGGGCAAAGGTTTATGCTGTGATCCTCATCAAAATGATCATACACAACAGGCAAAAAGCTTGCACAAAATAAGAAGCTAAACTAATTTGAGAGAATAAATGCTGTGAAATTGTTGAGCACAATGTTCAGTCTCAAACAGGGTTTTTCAAACTGCGGGTAGCGACCCACAGGTGTCAGGAAGGTCACAGAGTGCTCAGTCGCGGCGTTCCCGATCACGGGAGAAGCTTCCAACAGCCGCAACCTGATCGGGATGTACAGGATTATGAGGATCATTGACATGTTGGATAGGAAGCTGCAGTTCCCCTTACGTGAAGGTTCAATCACCGGGTCACAAGTTCAAGGTGAGGGGCAAGAGGTTTAGCAAGATTTGAGGAAAACCTTTTTTACGCAGAGGGTGGTGATGATCTGGAATGCATTGCCCGGGAGGATGGTAGAGGCGGGTTGCCTCACATCTTTTAAAAAGTACCTGTTCGGGTGGCATGGTGGCGCAGTGGTTAGCACTGCGCTGAGGACCCGGGTTCGATCCCGGTCCTGGGTCACTGTCTGTGTGGAGTTTGCACATTCTCCCGTGTCTGTGTGGGTCTCACCACCACAACCCAAAGATGTGCAGGTTTAGTGGATTGGCCACGCTAAATTGCCTTTCAATTGGAAAAAAAAAATCGGGCACTCAAAATTTATTTTTAAAAATTAGAAGTACCTGGATGACCACTTGGCATTCAAGGCAATGCTGAAAAATGGGATTGGGTAGGTAGGTCAGGTGTTAGGGCAGCAGGGTGGCTCAGTGGTTAGCACTCTTCCTCACGACGTCGAGATCCCAGGTTCGATCCAGGCCTTGGGTCACTGTCCGTGTGGAATTTGCACATTCTCCCCGTGTTTGCGTGGGTTTCACCCCCACAACCCAAAGATGTGCAGGTAGGTGGATTGGCCACGCTAAATTGCCCCTTAATTGGAAAAAATTAATTGGGTATTTAAATTTGTTTTTTAAAAAGGTCAGGGGCGTCATTCTCCGCCGGCGGGAGTCTCCGTTTTGCCGGCGCCCGGGGGTTTCCCTACGGCATGGGGCTGCCCCAC